>NC_143436.1:24625657-24933026 GCF_987193195.1 Phasianus colchicus
TGGACTTCCACTTGCCTAATATTCTTGATCAAATCCTGTGGTAAGTATTCTTTGTACAATATTGTAGAATGTTACAGACAACTAATTAGATGTCTATCTGAACTAGAAAATAGTGACTTTGCTTCTTTGCTCTGCAGCTGAAAAATAAAATATAAAAAATCCAAAGCCAAGGTAGATATCATCAAAGAAAGTATCTTAATGAAGACTTACCTTCTCCATTTTCAAAACATTTTCCTTCTTGCAACTTAGAAAAAGGCTGTATTCTACTTGTTTGCAAATGATCTAAGGATAAAGTTAATTGATGTACCAAAATATGTATTTGTTGTTACACAACTTTTATGTGAAAAATATTAGCATATGTATTACTTTGTGGTTATTTGCTACAATAATTACTTGTGTTGAGTACTCCCTCTTCTCAGTTCTTCAACTGTATGCACTATTCCTGAAAAAAAAATATTTTGTGAACAATGGTGAATTGTTTACTTTGCCTTCCAAAGCAAATAGTCTTCCAAATGAATATCAGCATTGAGAACTACTTGTTTGAAATTTACATAACCATATTTATAGCATGACACAGATTAACAGATTAAGTCATTGCGTGATTATAATAAACTATACAGATGTGCTTCTTTCAGCTTCATCACAGCATAAGATGCTCTTATGATTGCATGTTTCCTCTGTGCTGTCAATAACATCTTTCCTTTGTAACTATTGTATAAAATAAAATGAACAACTACAACCATAAGAACAATTGTATCACTGAGATCCATTCAAATCACAAGGCATTCTTAATACTCATTTTCTTTAACCAAACAGCATTTAATAATGTTCCAAGCAACTGTTCCATCAATACTTAAATCATTTCTTCTTTGTGTCTAGATAGTGACTGCTTTCATGAAGTAATCAAATAAAGTATTTCATATGACAGTGCAAGATTTTCAAGAGACTATTCAGCCCAACTTCCTATATTTTAATAGCACTCAAGTTGACCTCCACATCCTTCCAAACCACAAACTTTGCATCTTTTTCTACTTTTCTAAGTTAAAAGACAAAAATTAACCTACAAGATACTACCAAAATAAAATATTTGTGAAGTAGAAAAAATTAGAGAATTTTAATTCAACTGAATTATTAAAAGGTGAAGAAAGTTTTCCTATTTGTCAACATGCAGTGAACATTTCTACTGCTTCAAGTATTTAAAAAATTTACCACATATTCCTATAAAATCTGAGAGCTAGATTGAGAGTAAGCATTACATATTGAGTAATGAAGCATTCAATGGAAGCAGATAAGAGAGAAGAGAAAATATTGTTACAAGAAAAAGCAGGTGGACTAGAAGAATAAATGCATAGATCTGCTATGTAAATAAAACCATAATTAAAGATATTTCAAGTGCTTCTGAAGCCTATTGACTAGAGTAATTGTAATAACCACCTTAAAATATGAATAAATGAGGTACAGAATATTTATGTGATTTTGTAGTACTTTCACTGAGCTTTCACTGAGTATTCCAAAGCTAGTATTAATTCAGCCCTGCTCTTTGTATTTAATAGACAAAAGAATTAATTATTACATTCTTTCTTAACATTCTTTCTTAATAAAGATGTGTAATTGAGATTGAAAGCTTTAAGAAAACTCATGACTTTCTATTTAAATTAGAAGAACTAATAGAAAATATTTCCTAATCCTTTTTATCTGGAATCGAGGAAACACAATAATTTACTGGATGAACAAAGGAATTAATACATCCATTCACAATACTCATGGCAACTATACAAATAACATAAACAAAGGAAGACAAAATATGAAACAAACAAAATTGAAAGAAATTGAACTTGTCATAAATTGACATTTAATGTTATCCAGGATGTTTAAATCATTGGTTCAAGATGAAGCTCATGTACAACACTCCAACAGCAGTGGCTAAGAAGCAACAACAAAAATATATGTGTAACTATACTACACCTTCCTAATTTCCTATTCTAAAAAGCATTCTCAATACTAGACACTGTAAGCCAAAATATACAGATGATTTCTTCTTGACATTTAATTGCTATTAGCAAACTTTTTGGGTCTTTTTTTTTGTATTTTAGTATGTGCACAGAATCAGGAAGGAAGGAAAAAAGGAGAATGAAAAGAAGGAAGAAAGTGAGCTATGAAACCTAAAAATCGTCTGATGTTTTATACACAGTAGAACAAAAAGTTGTATGTTACTGGGATGTTACTCTGCAACAGTAGGCACTGTAGGGAGTGTTCTGCTCTTAGATGTGGAGGAAAGAGCTTGATTATTGAAACCTTCATTTTCTATTTGCGTAGGACTTCCTTTAATGTCTTTTGTATTGTATAACCTATGTTTTTTTAAAAAAAGTCTTCAATAAGGATCTCTAAGCCACAGAAGAGAGTATATTAGAGACAATATGTTGGAAAATAGCAGTCAGACTTGATGGTTTGTCTGGGTTCCAGGAAATCCAGAAGGATCACCATTTTCCTATGCCAAAGACAGTGTACATCGCTTTACCTCTTGAGGGCTGCATCTTGAAGTTCTTATTCAGTGATGAATTCAAGAACCACCACTCCATGGACTGCATTTTGACTCCAGCTCATAGTGGTGACACTGTCACCAGTAATGATGTAATCCAGGAACCTATTCAGACAATAGGTTCAGCAGGTCCTAACAAACTTGCATATTGTTTTCTCTGTTCTTGTGTAAGCACTGAAGGGAGTACCTGGTGCAAACATTGCAATATTCCAGTATTGCCACCATCACTTCCAATGCATTGAAGCTAATATTCACTTCCATACCCAGTTCCTTGGTTGTAATCTACCAATTCAAGTCGATGAGCTAGCTGATCAAGAGAGTCTTCATTTCATGGTGTGACAGTTGTGCATGGCTGTCCAGAATGTGGCTTGTCTTTCACGTCAATGTCACCTTTGTTGAAATGCACCACCCATCACCTCAGTATGCTCACATCCACTGGTAGGTCTCTATAAACATTGAGCAAGCACCAATGAGTCTTCAATCTTCCTTGTAATAACCAACTTCCTGTTGATTTTGTATTGTTTCTTGTTCAGGAATGAGCTAATTAAAGGAAGACTGTTTTTTTATATAAAATTGTGAAAAGCTTTCTACTTTCATTTTCTTTAAAAATCATTTTCAATGTTTACAGTCTCGGTATATACAGAATAAATGTATTAATTCGGATTACCCAGATAATTAATCTATTTTACATGAACTTACAAGTTTTGGAATTTATTAAATGAAATTAAATTTCAGTTAGTCAGAAACATCGATTAATGCAGTTGTACAGGAAATGGAGTTGCTGCTACATCTCAAGATTTTCATGATTTTTTCTTTAAGACACATTTACTACATCCCTAAAATGTGAATGTAATCTGTTTATCTTCTTCACATTTAAACCAGTGGTGACTATTAATTGCAATATCAACTGTTGCCTCACTCCAAAAATTGTTGATCATTGAAGATCTCTGATATTCTTTCTTTATTTATTTTTTTATTTGTTTTGTTGTTGTTGTTGTTGTTGTTGCTTTTAAAAAAACCTTCTGCAGAACAAAAGAAGTGGATTATTGAGTCAAACTCAAATTTGAAAGCCTCCAGATATTTCTACTGAATAGAATAACATTTATGGTTCCAATAAACTTACTTTGCTGCAGTTCTGAATGGTACAACAGTGATGGACATACACTGAATGTAATTCATCCTGCAGTGTGCATGACTTCAGAAATGATTGAATGAGGTGCTTTTTCACCACTGAGTCAGATAAACCAAATGCCAAAACCATAATTTTGTTCAGAGACTACAAGATTTTCTCATCACATTTTGTTTCCAAGGAGATCCACATTACCTTGTCTTCTGAGGTTTGATTAGTAATACCTAGACTTTTGATGATGACTCTTCTGCTAAACAGAAGTTTATATGAGATGGAAACACATAAATCCTCAGCTTCCTGGATGAGGACCACAGTCTTCACCCCCTTTCTTAGCTAGAATACAAAGTAGATTAAGAGCAAGAGCCTTCTGACTCTGGAGATGCAACAGAGTGCTGCCAATACATGGAAAGAGAATCGAACCAAGAAGTCAGTGCAGGACACAACAACCCGGGACAAACAGGAGTGAGGCAGTATTTGCATTCTGCTGATACAAAGCATATGAACACTTAGCAATTAAACTGTGGCTCCATTTTCTATATCTGAGAAGAATTTTTATTGATTTAATCTGTGAAGGGTATTTAAATATTCATCTTCTTTTGTTCTCAAATGCTGGCAAGCAGCTTAGCAAAAGCTAAAATTTCAGATTCTGGAAGTGTTGAAGTACTGAATATTTTTGGAAGTTAATGAAAACTGAGCAGCGTGAACAAATTTTTGTTTGTCCTGCACTAAGTGATACTAATCATGAAAAAGAAAATGTACGTCTGTATATATGTATGCACATATATCAGAGGATCTGATTGAGAGATTTGGAACAAAAATCAGGGTTTGGTTCTGTTATTATGTTATACCAGTATAAAGGAAATTAAATGAGCTGTTTAAAAGCAGTGATAGAATAATCAAGCCAAATTAAAATGTTTTTAAATCAGAAAATGTAATTAATACAGCTAATTATGGGCTAGGAATGTTCAGTTATGATCATAATCTGCAGGTGAGATAACAAAATGTTTTCTATTAGAGCACTTGGAAATAATAGGATAAACTGTTACACAGTTTATTACAGATGACTTTCAAGAAAATTTCATATCATATCTTCTTTTCTTAAGGGAATAAAAAGAAACCTTCAGGAAACTAACTTCAGTGAAAGAAAATTTTGATAACATGGTTAGTCAAGCTCTATTAATATGTCATAACATTCACTGTTACTAAAATAGCTGTGAATTGACAGCAAAGCTCACTTAAAAACTGCTGTTTTTAGTTATTCCTTCAATAGTTTCAATAAAGTGTTTTCAGTGACAGGTTGGCTGTGATTGATTACCTACATTTTTTATATAGCCACTGACAGTCTGTGACAGTAGATCTTCACTGTGATTGATGACTGAAACATTTTATTTAGGAGAATTAGAAACATTGAGTGATATATTTCATCAGTATTAGCTTTTTAAAAATATATATGTATATATACTTTATATGTAATGTAGTACATCTTCACAATTTGTAAACTTTTTGATAGTATCTATTACTTCTCTTCATACTCTTTGAAGAGAGTAGGGAAACCCTCACATCAAAGTCAGAAGAATTCAGTATGCTGGTTAGCAGTGATTTTGTATACAGTGGTGACTATCTATCTCATTACCTCATGTGAAGAAAAAGATGATGAGAGTCCAATACTAGAAGTAAAGAAAAAGCATCATACAGGGACACGCCTTGAGAAGCCAAGAAGTCTCCAGAAATCTGATGATCAAAAAGATCAGAAGTCTGTGAAGAGGATCCACTTTTCAGTATAGTCTATAAAACATATTCTGTAAAGCACTTTGTCCATTAAAAGATAAAGTTTATACCTTTTCCCTTGGGAATATATTGATAGTAATAAAATGGGGATGAAGACAAAAGCATTTGATCTCAATTTTGCTATTTAAGGATTTGAAATTCCAAGACAGTGCTAATAAATGAAGCATTTTTATTTGAAGAACTTTTGAAATTGCTTTCACTAAGGAAAAAAGAATATCAGTCTAAATATCAGAATTTTTATGAGTGACTTTATAAAGTAATAGTTTTGCAAATTTTTGTGAGGAGGCAGAGAAAGTGCATTAATGTACTTCAAAGAAAAGTTTAGTAGTGGCTGGCTTTCTTGTAGAAATAGAAATAGGGTTTTTTCACTTGAAAGCATGTAGAAGAAGAGCATTCCAGTGTTAAGTGTGATACTTATCTTCCAAACCGTTGTGTCTTAGAAAGCTTTGCAGTGTTTAATACAGAAAAATATACTAATGATCTCTATCTAAGTATAGAGTTGCAATGTTCAAGAACATACAATTTTAAATCAGTTTAAAATAAAGGAAAATCATTTATTATGCGACAAAGGAATTTCTGACCTGACTGAATACAGAACTGCACTTTTAACATATTAACATATAAGATAAGAAACAAATCAAAAACAGTTGTTTTTTTATCTGTTGTTCTAAGCAGTATTTATTATTGAGATTTTTTACATAGATTAAGTGAAATAAAATGAAATCCCTTTGGAGATCTTTCAATTTTCAATTATTTTTAATTGTGTAGTTCATGAATAAAGTACTATTAATTTAGAATGAATAATATTAGTAAGTTACTTTTTAAATGTCTTGAAAGATTTCCATTAATTTACTCAAATTGACTTTCTTTCATATAAAATAGGCTTTACAAAATAAATATGCAGAAATGAATTATGCGTTTTTTCAGAAACATGATAGTCTAAAATAATTTTTACTTCTTTATGAATATGGAAAAATATATTTAATATTAATTCTTTTGTCTTACTATGCATTTGTAATATTCCAGACACATGGTGAACACAGACTGAAGTTGACTGGTTCATTCTATTAAAATACTTTGGCTGAAGTGATATTTCAACACTAGATCACGTACCTTCAGCCTCTCCATGATTTCTGAGAAGATGCTGTCTTGGAAGAAATACTGAAGTTCCTACCAGCAGCATCTTTCTGCATTTAAAAGAGTAAGAATATGGTTGACATTGTTTGCAATCAGTAGCTGAGCACAGACCCTTTGATTAGCTACTTACAAAAATTTAACATCATATTACCTAAAAATATTAGTTAGAAACTAATTCAACATGTTTCATTTTCCTAAGGATACTATATTATTAGAATCTATTGCAAGGAGGTCTAAGATGCCATACTGAAGAGTCTTCAGTATCAATAAACTTTTCGATTTGATCTCATTGCTATCAGATTAGAATTGCTCCTGATGATCATATAGCACCAATTCTGGTAGGGTTCTCCAAAATTTATCTATGATTTTTTGCTACTCAAAGACAGGATCAACTATGGAAGTGTTGTAGCTGACAAATAATTATCTGATTTGTGTTAGCAAGGACTTCGTGTTAAGATTTGGGATATTTTAACCGCTCTCCTTTTCCTCATCTTGTCTCGTGTTTGCTTGTCATGGTTTTGTGATTTTTGGTTTTCGGTATTCCACATCATAACATCATGTAGGGCACTGGGACTTTAACTGTTAGTGCTCAAGTTTTGGGTACCTGCCTGGAAGAGAAGAACTACATTCCCCAGGGGACTTTGCGGTCACAGAGAGGAGAGATAACTCCTGGCAAGGTCACCTGATGGGCTCTTCTTTGTCCGCTCTTCGTCGGCTCTCCTCCCGTCTCCCTGCTGCTCAACTGGACTGTGAGTCTTGCCTTAGTGTTATGGTGAGGCCTATCCACCTTTCAGACATTCTCATTATATTTGATTTATTAGCTTCATTTCTAATTATATTGTATTATAGTGTGTTATCTTGCATTCTGATAGTATATTTAGTAAATTAGTTTGTTTCTCCTCAGATCGTTGCCACTGTTTTTAATTATTTTGGAGTCCCCTGTTCCCTTTTTCCGGAGGCACAGATTTTGCGAAATCCCTCCGCCCCGCTAGTCATGGAACTGGGCCGAACCAGCCCGTAAACCGTTGACATTCTTGGTGGAGAATGAAGGCAATGAGCTGCTTTTTAGCTTTTTAGAACAAATCTCTCTCTGCTCTCGGAGAGTTTCGTTAGGAAAGTTTATCTCTTTCACAGGTGCTCACTGAAAACTTGACCTTGAAAAGTCCAGGTGGACTGCCAATATTCTGGGATATTTGTAAACTTTGAGCACTGCTATCTTGCTTCTGTAAAGAGGAAAAAAAATGATTCCGCTTTCTCTTTTAAACCTGTTTGCAGAGGTAGCTGCTAATTTTACAGAACTTGAGATTTTTAAGCAGGCTCCCAGTCTCTCCTTTGAATCCTCTATGCATTTATTGAATGCTCATCTGATCGCGTTATCTAGGATATAACCTTTCTTATGTATTTTCATATCATGGCACAATTTCATCATAGAATCATAGAATCGTAGAATGTCCTGGGTTGAAAAGGACCACAGTGATCATAGAGTTTCAACCCCCCTGCTATGTGCAGGGTCGCCAACCACCAGATCAGGCTGCCCAGAGCCACATCCAGCCTGGCCTTGAATGCCTCCAGGGATGGGACATCCACAACCTCCATGGGCAACCTGTTCCAGTGTATCACCATCCTCTGTATGAAAAACTTCCTCCTGATATCTAACCTAAGCCTTCCCTGTCTCAGTTTAAGACCATTCCCCCTTGTCCTATCACTATCCACCCGAGTAAAAAGATCATTCCCCTTTCTGTTTATATTCTCCCTTCAAGTACTGGAAGGCCACAATGAGATCTCCCCAGAGCTTTCTCTTTTCCAAGCTAAACAAGCCCAGTTCCCTCAACCTTTCCTCATAGGAGAGGTGTTACAGCCCTCTGATCATCTTAGTGGCCCTCCTCTGGACCCGCTCCAAGAGCTCCACATCCTTCCTTTCCACATCCTGGGGGCCCCAGGCCTGGACGCAGTACTCCAGATGGGGCCTCACAAGAGCTGAGTAGGGGGGGACAATCACCTCCCTCTCCCTGCTGGTCACCCCTTTTTTAGTGCAGCCCTGAACACAGTTGGCCTTCTGGGCTGCAAGTGCACACTGCTGGCTCCTGTCCAGCTTCCACCAGGACCCCCAAATCCTTCTCCACAGGGCTGCTCTCAACGAGATCTTCCCCCAGTTTGTATAAAAATCTGGGATTGCACCCTGCACTTGGCAGATTTTTTTTTGGTTGTTGCTGTTTCTGTGTTTCTATTGTTAATTCTTTTGTTTTGTTTTCCTGCAATAGCAGTATCATCATATATACACCAGACCTTATCTTTCCCAGTTAGGAACTTTAGCAAGTAATCCCATTCTGCTTCTTTCCAAGACATCCTGCTCTACTTGTGTTATCTATTTTGCTTCTCCCCATTACATGACCTGCATCTGCTTAGTACTTTTCAAAGCACACTGCCTTCACAACAGTATGAAAAACTTCTCAAGCAATCTGTTCTTCATCTTCATTGTTCTTTACCTCTTTCCAGAAGCCTTTTATGACTTTGAAAGATGTAATCATGTTGCCTCTTGATTTTCATTTCTCTTTGATGCTTACCAGATGTTTATGGAGCCCGTAGTGGATGTGAGCACAGTGAGTGGTGATTTTCAGCAGTGGTTACAGTGACAGTGGATCACCTCCTCTGGTGTAGATTTCTATGCATGGAGCATGCTGGGCAAAATGTGTAGCTAATCATGCTGACTATGCTGAAAAACAGTGCTTTATAGCTGAGAATTTGCTCTACTGGTCTTACTGTGCAATTTGTTCTAGTTTCCACAGAAATAAATAGGAGGTGTTACTTTCACAAAATCACAGAATCACAGACAGAATCACCGAGGTTGGAAAAGACCTTCAAGATCATCCAGTCCAACCATCCACCTATCACCAAAAGTACTCGCTAAACCATGTCCCTCAACACAACGTCCAAACGTTCTTTGAACACCTCCAGGGTTGGTGACTCCAACCACCTCCCTGGGCAGCCCATTCCAGTGCCTGACCACTCTTTCAGAAAAGTAGTATTTCCTAGCGTCCAGCCTAAATCTCCCCTGGTGCAGCTTGAAGCCATTTCCTATAGTTCTATCACTAGTTACATGAGAGAAGAGGCCGACCCCCAGCTCATACAACCTCCCTTCAGGAAGTTATAGAGAGCTATAATGTTTCCCCTGAGCCTCCTCTTCTCCAGACTGAACAATCCCAGCTCCTTCAGCTACTCCTCATAAAGCCTGTGCTACAGACCCCTCACCAGCTTTGTTGCCTTTCTTTGAACCTGCTCCAGGGCCTCAATGTCTTTCTTGCAGTGAAGGGCCCAAAACTGGACACAGTACTCGAGGTGTGGCCTCACCAGAGCTGAGTGCAGGGGGACAATCACTTCCCTGTTCCTGCTGGCAACACCATTCCTGATGCAAGCCAGGATGCCATTGGCCACCTTGGCCACCTGGGCACACTGCTGGCTCATGTTCAGCCAAGCATCAATCAATACCCCCAGGTCCATTTCCTCTACGCAGTCTTCCAGCCACTCCACCTGAAGCCTGTAGCATTGCCTGGGGTTGTCACGGCCACTTTCAAAGTGACTTACATATTTACAGTTGTATTTGGTGTAATGGCAAGAAACTCTTGCTTTATTTTCAGTTTTACTCTAGCACAGACATCCAACATATCTGTTCAGTTTATTCTCCCAAGCATCAATATTAGTTGGTCTTAAGCAGTTCTTTTGCAGCAGAAAGCTGTGGTCAGACTCCCTTTTACCCTAAGAAATTACAGTTTGACAAGTGACTCTGAATTTCTTCCAGCAACACACATAGTAAACAACAACAAAAGAACTGGCTGGAGCCCAGCTGTCAAAATTTGATTTAGGAATGAAGACTTTCCAAGGCAAGAGTTATCTGTCAAAAAGGCAGTTCCATACTTCAGGAAATTTATCTGATTTAAGCCTGATAGGGTGTGAAATCAAAGGTTTTGAATGGCTACTCAAGGAAAACAAAATACATTTCTATTGTGTTGTAGTACAAATTGTATTGGTAATGGGTTGTGGCAGGACAAAGGGCAGCTGAATTAAATACCAAAATCCAACATATGCTAGCAATGTCTGATTAAAGAAGTTTAAGATGGTACACTGATACACAAATTACCCCTGGAACATTTCTATATTAAGTCACTGATTATCACTTTGTCTTCATCTCATCAATTTATGTGCTAGAAATTATTCATCCAGAAGTAACAGGAAGATGCTCTCTAGGTAATTATTGTGGTTGAAGAGTCTTCTTTTATGACATGTTAATGCTGTGAAGGACTAATTCCTCTACAATAAATGCTGTCATCCAGAAGGCAGGTCAAGTACTGACAATTGTTCACTTTATCTGTGGTTTTGACCAGCTGAAATTTCAAGTGGAATATCTTCAAAACCTTGAATGCAGTGAGAGACATATGTAGCAGCTGTATGATTATTGATCAGTTTTCATAGGAATTTTTTAAAGTATTTAAATACACATGAATTTGTCTTTCTAGGTCAGTATTGAGTGAAGTTCTTTTTCTTTGTTTTTATGCTTCTTCTTAAGAGTACTCACATCACATAATTTTTGAAATAAAAATTTCCAAAGCTGCTGCCCTGCTAAGAAGGACTGAAGTGTTGTGGGTGATAAAAATTTAACCAACAGTATGCAGTTGTAGCCCAGATGGCCAGTGGTATCCTGGGTTCCATCAGAAGAAGGATGGCCAGCAGGTCAGGGGAGGTGACTGTCCCTCTCTACTCTGCCCTTGTGAGGCCCCATCTGGATTACTGTGTCCAGGTCTGTGTCCAACACAGGAAAGATGTGGAGCTTTTGGAGATGGCCACAGAAATGGTCCTAGGGCTGGAGCACCTCTCCTATGAAGACAGGCTGAAGGAACTTGTCTTGTTCAGCCTGGAAAAGAGAAGGCTACAGGAGACCTCATTGTGGACTTCCATTATTTAAAATCAGTTTATAAACATTAGGGAAATCAACTTTTTACATGTGTAAATAGTGATAGGACAAAGGGGAATGGCTTTATTTAGATTGGATGGTACAGGAAAGATTTTTACTGAGAGAGTGATGAGGTGCTGGAACAGACTGCCCAGAGAGACTGTGTATGCTCCATCCCCGGAGGTGTTTAAGGCCAGGTTGGATAGGGCTCTGGGCAATCTGATCTCATACTTGATCTAGCATTTGGAGGCCCCGCCTGTGGCAAGGGATCTGGAACTTGATGATATTTGAAGTCCCTTCCAACCCAAATCATTCCATGCTTCTATGATTCTGTGAGTCTATTATTCTACTATTCTATTCATTTAGCTAAGCAAATTAATGATTAAGCATGCATGTATGCCATTAAAAGATCTGTTAAATCTGAATCAGAGTGGAGAAAAGGGTTTCTCATCATACTGTACTTGCTCTTATCATTCTTGTTAAACTGAAATATTTTTATACTATTGTCAAAGAATAACTATACCAAAATATTTCTGTACTGGATAGATCTTTCAGCTATAATAGTCTCTTCTTGTTTATACTAGTATTCATTTAAGTGCTTAATTTTAATACTATCAATAGCATATCCATATATGGATCTTATTTCAGCTGTTCAGGAACAAAAGATATGTTTTATGAGAATCTTGAGGGCAACTGAGGACATATTTTAATACATGGGTAACCATATGGAAATGAATTTTGGAAATATTTGAGTTCCTTTTTGAAATTATTATTTGATATGTTGTAACTTAATACACTATGAGTTAGTGATGCTGAAATATCTTTAAAAGTTTATATATTTTAAATTTTGTTAATATTATACTATATTTAATTAAGTAGTGTCTTAGGACAACTAGAATTTTGGTTGAATATAGTAATAAGGACATTATTTTAACAAATATATTTTACTGAGACAGTGAAAGTGAACTTTTTCATCAAAATTCTTTCAAAATTAATATATTCACTGTAAAGAACCCTAGAAGCTAGGGGAAATACATTGTGTTCCTGCTGTTTATCTTAGAGAGACATTATTAAATGAATGTGTGGCTGGAATTTTACAGTGTAAATTTTATCCAGTCCACCACTTTTAATATGCAAAATTACAGCCAGAAAATTACTTCTGTGATGGAGGAACAGAACCTGATGAGGTTCAACATGGCAAAGTGCAGACCTTTGCACTTGGGCCGGAGGAATCCCAGGCATCCATACAGACTGGAAGGAGCGGTCCTTGAGAGCAGCCCTGCAGAGAAGGACTTGGGGGTCTTGGTAGATGAAAAACTTAATATGAGCCATCAGTGTGCCCTTGCAGCTCAGAAGGCAAATGGTATCCTGGGCTCCAGCAAGAGAGGGGTGGCCAGCAGGCACAGGGAGGTGATTGTCCCCCTCTATTCTGCTCTTGTGAGGCCCCATCTGGAATATTGCATCCAAGTCTGGAGCCCCCAGTACAAGAAAGACAGGGAGCTGTTGGAGAGGGTCCAGAGGATGGCCACAAAGGTGATCAGGGGACTGGAGCACCTCCCCTATGAGGACAGGCTGAGGGAGCTGGGCTTGTCCAGCCTGGAGAAAAGAAGGCTGCGGGGTGACCTCATTGCAGCCTTTCAGTACCTAAAGGGAGCCGACAAACAGAAGGGGAATCAACTCTTTGAAAGGGTGAGTGACAGCAGGACAAGAGAAAATGGTTTTAAGCTGAGGGAAGGGAGATTTAGGTTGGATGTCAGGGGGAAGTTCTTTACAGAGAGAGTGGTGAGGTGCTGGAAGAGGCTGCCCAGAGAGGTTGTGGATGCCCCGTCCCTGGAGGTGTTCAAGGCCAGGTTGGATGGGGCCCTGGGCAGTTTGGTCTAGCATTAGGTGGGAAGGTTGGTGGCCCTGCATGTAGCAGGGGGCTTGGAAATTCATGATCCTTGAGGTCCCTTCCAACCCTGGCAATTCTTTGATTCTGTGAAACTCTTACAATGAAGACACGTTATTGTTCTATTTTATTTATCTTTCACCTTACCACTTAAAATCAATGTAAGAAAATTAAACCAGCATTAGGAGACTCCTGTAAGATGATAATTTCAAAGCTTTTGTCTAAGATTTTGTTGTGCTTCCATTAAATAAAATGCCAGCATTCTAATGGCCCTTCCTGTAGACATCTTTAACATTTTCAGAAGGTACAGCAACATCATCAGTTCGTGGGTGGTTAGATGCTTATATCTGCACAATTGTTTGGTATCATTCATTAGCTTACATTATGGTACTCTGTGACAAATAGAACATAAATTAAAAAGTCCACAGAGATAGGTTAGATGTTACTCTTTATAATCTTCTTAAACTAAAAATGTTGTGAAAAATGAATAAATTAATAACTATGTATCAAATTAATCAAATTCCTTTGTCCCTTGACTAAGCAAAATAATGTCATCAGCAAAATCATATAATTTAAATGTGTTCTAAATTAAAATCTTTGAATGTCTATCTCAGAAATAAATATAAAATATACTGGATATACTATTTTTTTTTTTCATCTGCTCCAGACTTTATATAGTGAAATAATTTTTTTTCTGAGCAAACAGAATATTTTAATCACTCTCTGGATATTTTCATTAAATCACACTGTTCATTGTTCCTCTGCTTCCCTTTTTATCACTAAAATGAAAAAAAAAAAAAAAAAAAAAAAAAAAAAAAAAGTAAGACTCAAAATTATTTTCTTTGTTTAAAAAGTAAAGGAAAACTTAGTTTCAGAGAATTTATGATATGTCTAAGGCTTAGTAGCAAGTCCACAGCTTGCTAAGCAGAACTTCAGAACTTTCTTCTAGCCTTGAACCGCAGTTTTGCCTGAAATGTAGGAGATAAGTTATTCAGTTTCTTTGGCTTATGTGCTTTTCTTGACTGATATTTTAAAAATCCTCTGAGATGCATTTTGAATGCATATTTTAGACATTCTGTGGAACAATTTGACCCTCATATCAATTTAGCTCTCTGACTGTCACTTTTTAACAAATAGTACTAATAGTATCATTGTTTGATAGCTACTATCAATAATAGCTGTTGTGAGTATGAGGTATTACTGCTGCAACCTCCTATCTTGCTCTAGTTTTTGTTTTTACAGTAGTTTTGAAATTGATGGTTTCTGTTAAATATGTATAGATCTTTGTAAGGGTGACATGGAGATAAATCTTCTGGATAGAACAGTTTCCTTGGTATTACTGCATGAAGAGTAGTTTATTTTCTGAATGCTCAACATTTATTTCATTGGTCTTATTTTCTTTCAACTACACCCAAAGGCTAAAAGGAAAGGATTATTTCTTTCTACAAAACAGTCAGGACTGTTTTCTATAACATGCCTAAATCGTTTATCTGCTTTTTGGGAGTCAAATTTTCCCCAAGTTCTTGCAGAATTGTTTGTACTATTGGCATCTGCTGGTACGATACTAAATGATAATCATACTTTGCATGCACTTTAAATAGTTTATGTCTATTTTTGGTGGATAATTCTTACTCAGCATTCGAGATAAAACCAGGCAAAATAATTCTTCTCCAGCACCACACACAAACCTTTTACAAATATTTGCTGGTGTTCATGTCTAGGTATTCCTACTCCATTAAAGTATTTGTTTTCTGAGCCTATTCCTTACTAAGTAAAGCTGGTGAGCCTTCTAGACATGGTAGAGTATTGCATCTAAAATATTGCTATGCAGTGTTTCTGATAAGAGCATTCAAATTTTGAAGATAAACCTGAAACAAAATGAGAAGTGGAGAAAATTCAATCTCTAGAAATGTCATGCACTGTGTGACACTGAAAATACGCCTAGGGGAATAGATAAAGAGTTTCAAAGTTGCTTGAAAGCATGAATTTATTTGTATAAAGAATTTATTTTGTATAATAAAAACCCACAGTCATGTCATTATGATTCCTTCTGGTATAAAGATGCTGAACTTCTTTCCAACACAAAAAAAATTATATGAATGAATACAGGAGATCGAAAGATTTTCTAAAATGGAGAACATTATAAAACTGAACAAGATATAATTATAGTGTTATAAAATTTGTTGACGTTGTTAAATGCTTTTCAAAATTCTAATTACTCTAAAATTGCTTTCCAATAGATACCACCTTTGTTTAAAAACAGTCTTGTGCAAGTTTGCTCACAGATCAATTGGAGAAGAAAATGCAATTTTTCCTCAATAGTTTTTTTAATGACCCTGACTTTTATTATACTAGGATGGGATGGTTGAAGTATCCATTTTCATTCCAGAACAGGAGTAATTTGAGGTAAAAAAGGACTTTTAGTTTAGAAGAAAAATGGCTATAGAAATTAATTTGTAGATGTTGGATATAGATAAGTTTTCTGATTAACCACATATAATTTCCACGGTTTCAGAAAATACATTGTATGACTATTATCCTGTTAATATAAAATAACTTTTTTTTGGAGGATACACAATGGCAATTATGATTGAAAAATGTGATTTTTAATGTAATTTCAGAAAAGTGATTAATGTTCTGGTACATTTATATCATGTCTATCTAACCTTTAATATAGAAGCTCATGAGCTAAAAAAAAAATCATTTTCAAATAATTTAATTGGAATGAATGGGATATCGGGTATCCAAAATATAAAGTCCAGATTAAGAAAGCTGTAAAAATGAAAGATAGATTTCATATTTAATTTTAATATTTATGTTACCATTTGCTTTCTGTAGTCAGATTATTATTATTTTTGTACTTTATTATACCTGTACATATGGCTATGATTCTATACTACACTCAAGTACTTAATATTAGATTTCAGCCATCATGTCATCGGATTGCCTTGCCTTGAAATATGTTTCTGGGAATTACCATTGTCCAGACACTTCTGGGAATTAAATTGCAGATCTGTACGTACAGCTGAGTTGGGTATAGTACATATCCAGATCCATGTTTCTTTCTTATTCTATATAGAAAATTATTCCTGAAGTTCCTAGCACAATCATGATGTAGAAGCTCAGCTTGCAAATAAGCATGTGGCAAAAAGTCAGGCTTCTTGTAAAGTATAAATAAACCAATCTATAAATTAATTTAATGATGACTGTACATCAGCAACAAAAAATACATCACTTAGGACAAGCATATTTTAAATGAGGATGCCAGAGTCCATGACCAGATGCAGGAAGGATGCACACATTTTCTGTCTCTAATCACTGACATGTCTGACTGCTTGCATAGGGATATTTTTCTTTGGTTATTACAGAGTGAATCATATGTGCTATCCAGACACACAGACTGAGAATTGCCTTCAGCTCTTACTGGAAAGACTGAGGACACCACTTAGTAGTCTGGATGAGGAAAAAAGGATATTAAGAGAAATTTTCCTGTGACAAGGTTAATTCTGCTCTTTTCTGTATTCATTTTATGTCATCTGGGTTCATTATTTTTTCCTTCCACAATTTTGAATATGCATCTTATTCTGTTCTCATGTGTAATTTCTAACATTAGTAATTTCTGTAATATGCTTTATGCATATTTTCTTTATATTATGTAAAAAAAAAATTGTTTTATAAAAACAAAATTCTGGCTCGGTTGCTATGTGATCATGGTGTGTTATACCTATATTCTGTCTCCTCAATTATTTTTACAGCCTTCTAATAGTAATACTCTGCCACACTGCTTCTAAATCACATTATTCTGAAATCAAACTTAAAAAAAGAAAGATGAGGAAAAAAACAAACTAACAAAAAACTTTCATTCTCCCAGAAGATTCTGTCTAGCTATGCCTTATAATGTGCATCAGTTTCCTAACATAGCACATAGATTTTATAGCTTAGCTGTGTTTCTTATAAATAAATCATAAAACAGATGAAAATTCCAGCAAGAACGTAATAGTCTGAATATGATTTTAGAGAAAGGCAAGTTAAGATTAAAAAAAAAAAAAAAAAAAGCCTCTCATAAGAAAAGTACATGTATCTTCACTCTCTTTCTTTGCATGTCTTCACATGAAGGCAACACATGGCTCTTCAGAACATTGAGGAAGACTTATGACCGATTAAATGAAGGTAGAATGCCACAACATTAACATCACTTTTCACTGTTTTGTCAAACCCTTTAATTTTTCTGCAAAGTGCTTACAGATAACAAAGGGAACAACAGGTTAGTGAGATGGAGCCTTATGCAACACTAGCTCTATTTTATATAGATTTTAATTATGTCTGAAGAAAACCATATCCCTTTATCCCTTTCTTTCTGATGTGTTGTGGTTCAACTCTGACCAGTTAAGTCCCACAGAGCCACTTGCTCACTCCGCACGCATGCTGTGGGGATTGGAATCAGAATAAAAAAATGTGAGAACTCATGGGTTGACATAAGAGCTGTTTAATACATAAAGGAAAAGCTGTTCATGCAAAGCATATTAATTTGGTACTTCCTGTTGGCACGCAGATGTTCAGCCACTTCCAGGAAACCAGGGCCCATCAGACATAATGGTTTAATGGGAAGACAAACCTCATCACCTTGAATGTCTCCTCTCATCCTTCTTTCCCTCCGGCTTTTATTGCTGAGCATGGTATCATACGACATGGAATATCACTTTGGTCTGTTTCAATCAGCTGACCTGGCTTCATTCTCTCCCAGCTTCTTGTGCATTCTCAGCCTCCTTGATGGCAAGGTAGCAGAAGAAGCAGAAAAATCCTTGACTGTGCTACAAGTGCTCCAGAATATTACTGGTGTGTTGTCACTATAATTTTAACAAAAATCCAAAACACATGGCAAGAGACAAAGAAAATGAATTATCCCAGATGAAAGCAAGACATAAAGTTATTTTGCTTTATTCTTCCTTATCCTCCCACAGCTAAGAAAAAGTTGTTGAGCATCTCAATTTGTGGGAAGTAAAAAATTTGGAAAATATAAAATCTTAAGCAGAATGTTAAAGTTATCGTACAGCAGGATTAGAGGTTATACAGCAATTTATGAGTAAAATATAACAGAACCTCATTGCTCAAAAGAGATCAAGCACTAGAAGTTAAAGCGTAATTTCTTGTATAAAATTGAAATGGTTGGGGGCCAACAACTGAGTAAAAATTTCTTTTATATTTTATTGAATGGTTTTCTATTTGAAGTGCAATGATCATGTCCCTGATGTTTGTGTGTGTATGAGTGCAAGAGTAGGTGATTTGTTAAAATATGGATTTAGTTTTGTACACATAATAAATGCTTAATTACTGCAAGACAAACATTTGTTCACTGCTGTTAAAATGCAGTCTTTAATTATAATGTGTAAACTCTTTCTTCTCTTGAATCCAATAGAGACAGTATTAATTAAATATGATAGCTGGTTCTAGTTCACTGAGGTGAAGCTAGTAAGGATAGAAGTTACTCTTGCAGTTTGGGGAGGCTGAAAACCTCAGCTGCCAATGATTTTAATCACCTGTATTTTGAGATTCTGAACATGAGGCCCTTGTTGATTGATTTGGTTAGTGACAGTGTCTACTGTGAACTACACAGTCACATAAGCTGTACCTCTTGGATCAAAATTTGTCTTGCAGTTACTAAGCACATCTTGTCCAAATGAGCCAAAGTATTCTTTATATAGAAGTTATCACCTATGTAATCAACAAGATCATTTTTGTATGTCAAATGCTATTTTGTCAAATATTTTCATCATACACAAAAAAACACACACAAGGGGTGCTCTGAATGTAAGGCTTCCTATGTTATTATGTTGGTTTGTGTCAGAGGTAGATGTTGGTGGTATGGCAGTAGAGGTTGAACCTTCCCACCAGTGTTCCATTACATGTTCCTGCCATGTGTTACATGGCAGCAGAGGAGCAGTCTGACAGAATGGCATCTGACACAGAAGTGTGTACAAAGCAGAAGTTATGATTTACTTCTTGAGGAAAAATCTGCACCCACTGACATTCATCTATGTTTGCTGAATGTTTATAGAGACCAACCAGTGAATTGAGCACAGTGAGGTGGTGAGAGGGGCATTTCAGCAGTGGTGATAGGGACAGTGGGTTACCTGCATTGGTGCAAATAGTTATAAATGTGGCATGCATGCTCTTGTTCATCATTGGTGAAAATGCATAACTAATGGTGGTGACTGTGTCAAAAAAATAGTGTTTTGTGGCTGAGAATTTGCTCTATCAAGTACTGTTATTGTGTTCTTTATACCTATTGTAGTTTCCATGGAAATAAATAGGCATTACTTTCATGGCAACTTAATATATGATCATTCTTTTTTTTTTTTTTTTTTTTTTTTTTTTTTTTTTCCCTGCTCCCTCAACTTCATCTCTTACTTTGGTTAAGCTTTGTTGCATCTGAGATCTCTGGCTTTTGCAATGGAGAGCCTACAAGAAAATCTGAGGAAGTGTACGAGAAACATAATTAGTAATGCCAAGACAGATTGGAAGAAATTTCAGTGATGCAAAAGCCAAATGGCTTGGATTCAGATAATGACTTTTTTCACCCTCTCAGATTCTGAGAGCCATATATAAAATATTTATTCCTCTCCTAAGCATTTCAAGTAAGGATAAGACCGACACTCTCCTTGATTATCTCTCTCAGTTGAAATTATCTATTTATATCTTATTTTGATGGTAAATTTGTGTCCATTCAATTTCATGTCACTCCATGTTTTTATGCCTTTGTTAGCAATACTGAAAAAGTCCATGAGATATTGTTTTCCTGTGTAAATGCTAAAATATATAAGCTCTTCAGAAGTGATAGGTGAAGAAGGAAGGGCAGAAGGGTGGCTCTGTATGTTGGGGGTGTTTCAGTGTTGTAGAGATTAATTCTGGTAATGATAAGTTTGAGTTCTTATGGGTTAGGATCAGGAGGACTACAGATAACTTCCTGACACTGGTAAGAGACCCTACCAGGGGAGGTGTCCTACTAAATCTGCTGTTTACACAGGAGGACTGGTAGCAGATTTGATGGACAGAAACCATCTTGGGTGTAGCAAATACAAAAGGATAGACTTCTCTGTTCTTGGAGAATTCAGGAGGAGGGTCAGCAAAACTGCTACCTTGGAGTTCTGGAGAGCAGACATTGAACTGTTCAAGACATTGGTTCCTTGGGAGTCAGTATTGAGAGATAAAGGGGCCCAGGAGGTCTGGACATTCCTCAAGAAGGAAATTTTAATGGCACAGAAGCATGTGCTGTAACACATTGTGGAAGATCTGCCTGGTTGATTGCTCCCTCAGTAAGTTTGCAAATGATACCAAGTTGGGAGGAAGTGTGGATCTTCTTGAGAATAGGAATACCATACAGAGGGATCTAGATAGCTCCATTGACAGGCTAATGCCAATTGTTTGAGGTTAAACAAAATCAAGTGCCAGGTCCTGTGTTTCAGTCACAAAAACAAAGATCAGCCAGCACTGTGCCCAGGTGGCCAAGAAGGCCAACAGCATCGTGCATTGCGGAAATAGAGTAACCACCCAGATCAGGGAGGTGATCATCCCTCTGTACTCAGCTTTGATGAGGCCATACCTCAAGTATTGTGTTCAGCTTCGGGCTTCTCACTACAAGAAAGACATTGAGGTGCTGAAGCATGTCCAGAGAGGGACAACAAAGCTGGTGAAGGATCTGAAGCACAAGTTTTATGAGGAATGGATGAGACATTATTTGGATGAGATTATTTAGTCTGGAGAAGAAAAGGCTCAGGGGAGACTACCTGAAAGAAAGTTGTGGCAAGGTGAGGATCAGTCTCTTCTCTAGTGATAGGACAAGAGTTAATGATCTCAAGCTGTTCCAGTGAAGGTTCAAGTTAGATATGAGGAAAAATTTCTTCTCTGAAAGAGTGATCAAGTATTGGAACAGGCTGCCCTGGGAGGTAGTGGAGGTGTCCAAGAAACCTGTATATGTGGTACTTAGGGACATGTTTTTGTTGGCATGGTGGTAATGGGCTGACAATTGGATTGAATAGTCTTAGAGATCTTTTCCAACTGTAATGCTTTTATGATTCTATGATAATTTTTGATTCATCCTTTTGACTTACGAGTTGGAAGAAAATTGAGCCTTTCTTATAAGTAGGTCTTCTGAAATGAGGGCATAACATTCAAGATTGCTTTACAAGTAGCAAGACCATACTCTGGATTCAGCTGGAGGTTCCTGTTATAAAGAGCACTTAGAATTTCCATGTAATTAAGATCAACACTAATTCCATTTTTTGAATTCTCATGCACATTTTTCAACATTTAACACCTCAGAATCTATCTCAGAATATTGAAAAGAACTCAGAAAGTTATGAGTTGCCAACCTAAACATTTCTTCTCCACGAGTAGGACAATCTTACCTTAGAGTGGTGTGGATAAACATACTTCTGTTTTGGAACAAAAGCATTTAGAGATATCTGCTGCTCAGCGTTTGATTTTCAATTTTTTAAATCTGATTTTTGAGCCCCATGTATTTCATGAAGGTTTTTTTTATCACCAAGCAAATAAACAAACAAAACCAACATAAAATCACTTCAAGAAAACAGAAAAAATCTTTACATTTCTTCCCAGAATAGATGCAAGAGCACTGACCCCAGGAATAGAGTGGAAGGAAAATATCAGAACAAGAGGGTTCACCTCTTTGCCATCTTCTCTCATTTGCACTAATGTCCTAAGACTTGAAGCTGTAAAACTGTAATCTTCTGCACACATAATTAATATAGTCCTCTGTTTAATAGCCTAAAATAGTGAGATACTGACTTGCATATTGTTTTTTTGTTCGTTTGTTTATTTATTTTGCTCTATGGAGGTCTGGCACCAAAAGATATCTCGATAATCTTGGGAGCTGAATCTGCCTTCTTTTTTAAAAAGTAAAATCTGAAGTATATTTTTTTATATGCTTCAGAGGCAAAGATTTAGAGAGGGGAAAAAAAAAAAAAAAAAGGAAAGAAAAACATAAAAATTGGAAGATTAAGACACTTTGCGTTTTCTACATTATTAGAGGGCTGTGACCTTTCTGGCTAAGAAGGTTAGGGAAAACTGAATAAGCTTCAGACTGTCGATTACTACTTAATATGATAATGAGTTTTAAAGTGCAAAGCTGCATAACTTTTTTGTTTGTTTGTTTTGCTTTATTTTGTATTTCAATTTTGTTTTTGCTTTTCCTTAAGTAATCCAGCAGGATTACTGTTTTGCTGTTATGGCTTTATAAGCAGATTAAACAGAAGAGCAGTACTGGATGACTGTAGCTCGTGGGACCAAAACTCATTTGTAGAATTTCTGGCAACACAGTTCAAGGTAAAAATATCAGTCTGGTATTTGGGTTCAGAGAAGTATGTGCTTCGGAGCTGCAAAGGAAGTTACCTTGCTTTCCATGTCCTTGAGTTCATCTCTTTTCTATTCCTAATGAGTTTATTTCCTTAAAAGCAAGCAGATTCAGATGTGTTAAATGGTTAAACATAAAACAAAACACAGGAACGGCTGTACTTTTTTAAACACTGATCAAGAAACAGTAAGCAATAAGGCTTACCCTGGAACTTGCTCTCTTTGTTTTCTGAGGTCTCTGTATCACCTTTTTCCCCATCAAAACTTACTGACTATGCCTTTCTCAGTCTTCCTCCTGAAGTTATGAAGAAAAAGTAAAAGAGAAAAACATGAACTCTCAGGGTACATTTTCTGATCAGGCTAATGATAAGAAGCCTATATATAGTTAGCATGTGGATAAAAAGCACCTACACATCTTCTCAAAAAAGATTGCTGTTATTTTTACAGTGAATGTTATATATAAATCATTGTTTATTTTAATTTTGATGTTTTTAGAAGTTTCAACACAGATTATTGCTGGGCTTCAGACAAAGTGCTCAGGGCACAATTGCTTAAGAAATCTTATTAGATAAACTAAAACTAGAAAGTTTCCTTTAGAGGTCTGTTTCAGCCCTACAATTATTTCTTTTCTAGTACTGCTATTGATAATAACTTGGATGTGTGATTCTCTGAAAGCATTCACCCAAGACAACCAAGCAGGCATGTTAGTAAAAACAGACTCCGTTGTTCCATGTTTTTCACAGCAAAAATTTTCCAGGATCTTCTGTCTGAGGATTCATTGCCTAGCTTTCCTGTTGTGCCTTCAGTTGCTGTGCTGATGTCTCTGCTCCTGTGGTTGTTATCAAAAGGAAATGTTAAAGACAGCACATTCATATATATCATTATCAGAACACAGATCTCTAACCCTAGTTTTTTTTTGTCTGAAGACTCCAGCAGTAAAACACCACCTAGAAAAACGAAATCTTAAAGATAAGACACAGAACAAAATGGAAAACATCATAATGACAATGATACTCATCAGTTATCCATCAAAGTTCCATGGCGTACAGCCACTCTATTTCCTATGTCAGTCTTCCCCAGAGGGACATAAATAGAATAGAAAGTTTACATAGTATCCTGACAGATGATAAGAGGTAGAGAATCACAAGGAAAAAGAAATCATTGTGACTAACAGCCTGGAATACTGTCAGCCTTAGAAAATAGAAATAGAATGTATTGTGACATTGTGTATGACTACACCCCTGTTCAGTTTTAGAGTGTATTTTTGAAGTCAGTCTCCTGAATATTACCATGTAGTATATTACCACATTTACTGCAGCTTCTGCTGTTCCAGATTGCACATCCAGGCAACAATAGGAGGGAACATTTACTGCAGTAGGGCAGATAAGTACATGCTGTTGTATATGCATGTGCGCACTCATACACACACACAGAAATGAAGATCTCTAGGAAAGCATTCACACAAACTGGTCTCTACTTTCTGGCTTTCAAATACATATATAGAGGACAGAGATTCAGATTACAAAGCAAAAAGCAGTGAAGAGCAGTTTGGCAAGTGTACTGACAAGCTATTTGCTTAGAGAGAACTGGCTCCCTCCCTTTTTCATTTTCATGTGGTTATACTTTTCCCAAATACACTTTGATTCTTCATTTATCCTCCCAAATAAGCAACTCAACTGTTAATTATTTTTTTCTTCCTTGTAGACAGTTTTGCTACACTCTTATGGAAATTTAGTATTTCTGGTGCTGTTACCTGATTCCTCTTGGCAGTACCTCACATTACCAATCTGGATAGTTAGGTGCCATTCCTCCGGTGATTCCCAGTATCCCCTGGAGTTATCTATGAATCTTGGCCATTTCTCAGATCACTCCCCCTTAGCCATCTGTGCAATGCAGCCATACTTCACACCACTATTTCTAGCTCTTGCCAGCATCTTACTGTGTTATTTGTTATATTCAGCAATTTCTCTATCATGTTCTATAGTTTCTCAGAGACTGTTCAGTTAGGTAGACCTCATACTAGGAGTGTGTAACTTAACACTCAGCACCATCCATTTCTCTTTACAGTTTCACTCCTACTGTATTATATTTCTTAGTAGCATGCTACAGTTACCAGTGTCATAGTGACAGTAAAAAAAGAATGCTTCTACATTCGTGTACCTGCATGGATTGAGGGTGATAATCATAAAATAATAGAATCATAGAATGGCCTGAGTTGAAAAGGACCACAATGATCATCTAGTTTCAACCC
Source organism: Phasianus colchicus (assembly GCF_987193195.1). Lineage (NCBI taxonomy): Eukaryota > Metazoa > Chordata > Aves > Galliformes > Phasianidae > Phasianus > Phasianus colchicus. The sequence continues at coordinate 24,650,704 of NC_143436.1, forward strand.
CCCTGCTATGTGCAGGGTCACCAACCACCAGACCAGGCTGCCCAGAGCCACATCCAGCCTGGCCTTGAATGCCTCCAGGGATGGGGCATCCACAACTTTCTTGGGCAACCTGTTCCAGTGCATCACCACTGTCTGTGTGAAAAACTTCCTCCTAAAAGTAAGATAAGTAAAGTGCTAAGAAATTCATCAGATAACAATGTAATTTTTCACGTAGAATTTAATTTAATTTAATGGTGCAGGGACTTAAGAAATGCATGCATGTTTCTTAGGTGAAGAACTGTTCAAATTGTGAGTGTTGATGGGTAGTAGACAGCTGGGTGCATGTATGTATCTGGGAGTAAATGTCCAAAACTGAACTTTTAAACTTTCAAGCAGAAACCAACTACTTGCTAGCTACAAATAGTACTGTCTGTTTGTGTATTTTGATTAACGCTTCAACTAAATGAAAGTGACATGCTCTGAATCTTCCAATGAATAAAGATACATGAGACAAAACCATCAGTTAGGAGGATGATCACAAGTTACATTTCCACACATACACTATTTAGATTTGGAAAATCATGTATTTAACAACCAGATAAAAAGAACTGGTACTGCAAAGAAGAGTTCCACAAAATAAGTGGTCTCAGAAAGAACTAGGTTTGAAAAGAAGAAAGTGAAGGTCTCAGGGGGAGGACTGACCCTGAATATATGAGAAGATCCTGGAAAGGAATGAGTCATGTGTAGTTAAATGCTGGACATCATTCAAAGACCTTAGCCATTAATGCCCAAGACTGGTAAGTTTTAGCAGATGTGCACTACAAGCAGACACAACTTTCTGCTCAAACTTCCTTGAGCCAGGTGCAATTTTCCTGAAGCTTGAGAGGGTGTGAACCAATGCATGTGTGAGATAATCAAGTAGGTTAAAAAATCTAATCTTACTGATTCTTAAATAAGCTTCTGGCCCCACAAAATGGGAAGGAAAAGGGAAAAGGGATAGGGAGATGGGAGCTGGGCTCAAGGAAGGAAAAAAAAAAAAGACCAGCAGCAATGATCTATGGAGGAAAAGTCTGTGATAACCACAAATGCTCTGTGTCATTTATTTGCTGCAATTTCTTTTGGGAAAATCTCCACCGCTGTCTATGTAATATGAAGAGGAAACATAAATGTAAGTAAGTGTATTGATTCCAATTTTCATACAGCAGAGAGCATTTTTATTACAAATTGATGTCATGATCCCTAAACTAAAAATTTTCTGAGAAGTTCCCCTCTTGCAATACAATAGTCAATGGAGTTACAATGGGAAATCATTTGATTTGTTAATCTATATGACTTCCACATTTCTAGAAGATACATTTAGTCATTATGAAAAAAGAGAGCAAGAGAAATTACCAGATGACATATGTTTTGAAACTAACACCTAGAATTTTTCTTGAAGTACATTTCTCATCAAGTTGCTGGTAATTATCTTTAAAGCCAACAGTTATTAGGGGACAAGACTGACCATTACTCTGGGTGCTGTAGCAGAGTTTCTCTATAAGCTATGTAGGCTTGCAGGAGCTTAGTATTCTGTCTTCTCTTTATAGACTGCACAATTTTTTCAAGGAGGAACTTACACCCCGAATACACATACAAGATTTTTATTAGACTGAAATTTAAATGGTTTGGCTGTCAGGTTCAGTGGTCATTTGCAATGTGTTAGTGGTCCTCTTTGTGAAGAAACAGTCATAGTCATATGGTAGAGTCACGATTTTTTTAAAAACTTTTCTACTTACAAGCAATAACAATATACTAAAATATACCTCCTCTAAACAACAAAGATGTTAAAATCACAAAAGTCCTCTTCCTACTTCTGTATTCACAGAAAATTAAATCATGCAAAGGGCTCTATTTTTTCCCCACAGGATCTTCTGTAGTGGGAAGCCTAATTAAGAGTAATGTAGTCAGCAAGCCTTAGGTATTCCAAATAATTTTTCACAAATAATCTTGGCTAATAAACCTGGAGATTTGTGTATAATATTGTCTATGAGCAATAAAATCATAGTGTTTAATTTAGTACTTAACTCTGAGAAAGCAGGGACTTCCTACATGGGGTGAATATGGTTTATGTCCTGATACTCAAAAAAACCCTATACGCTCTAATGCAAAGTGGAATTTAGCAAGACATTCTCTGACTACTCAACTTGAGTGCTTTTAGAACTCAAGTACTGCGTTAGAAATCAGAAAAAAAACCTATGAAAATACGAATGTTCTTGTCCTGAGAGCTCCATTAGAACCTGAAATGTTCTGAGTAAATAGGAGCTGCCAATCACTTTTATAAGAATGACTTTTGTTTCTCTCATGAGAGGTCTTAAAAAATCTTTGAGGAATTTGAAGCAACTGCCCTAGCTGGAAAACTATTCATCAAATGTATTGGACCTAGCTGGAATGAAGTAAACTTTCTTCATTGCAGCCCGTAAGTTTCTGTATTTTGTGCAAGTGGCTAAAAGTGTTGGCGACACAACTATGTTTTGGCTGTTGCTAAACTGTGTTTGCATACTGTTACGTCTTTCTCTGTTTCCCCAGGACACCACTCATCACTAATCTCCACTCAGACATTAAGCCGTTGACCAGTATTCTCCAGGTATGAGCCACCAGCTCCCTATCCATCAAACAGTTCACCCATCAAAACCATATATTTACAAATTGGAGAGAAGGATGTTGTGTCAAAGGTCTTTGCTGAAATCCAGATTGATGGCATCAGTAGCCCTTCTCTTGTCTAGTGGCACGTCATCACAGAAGGCCACTATGTTGACAGGTTGATCTTCTGGAGAAGATCCTAGGGAGATCTCATCATGGCCTATGGCTTCCTCATGAAGGGGAGTGAAGGGGCAGGTGCTGATCGCTGCTCTTTGATGATCTACAGAAGAAGCCACTGTAATGGCATAAAGCTGTGAAAAAAGAAGTTCAGGTTATATATCATGAAAAGATTCTTCACTGAGAGGGTGGTTAGGCACTAGAATAGACTCCCCAGGGAAGTGGTCAGGCACAGAACTTGCTAGTGTTCAAGAAGCACCTTGACAACGTTCTCAATCATATGGTCATATTTTTGGGTCATCCTCTGTGGAGTAAGAAGTTGGACTTGAAGATATTTGCGGGTCTCATCCCATTCAGGATATTCTATGATTCTGTGAAGATCATATCTCTAGAAGCAGAACTCCATTCCTGAGTAGCACATCTATAGTAGAATGACTTACCATTGCTGGAAAAAAATTGAAGTTTACGTTCTAGTTTAGTCTAAAACTGAATACTCGTGAAATATGTGATTATGAGAAGCAGGGAGAAAAAAATGATATGGTGGGAATAATTTCCTGTGCCTCTACTTACAGTCTACTACTGTATCTTAAAGTTCTCAATAAGGAAAATTAATTAGTGATTAAAAATAATTCATTCCTTTTCCTATCATTTAATAATAGAAATGCTGCAGGCCAGTGTTAGCTCTAAGCCCAATATGCCTGACTGAAGATTTATGGAGAAAAAGATGTCTAAGTGCACATATACACCTGTTAAAATAGGAAATAGAGGAGTAAAACATAAAAGAGTAAAGTAAAATATTTTGTGTTTATTAAAAAAAGAAAAAGATTTGCTTTTGTCTGTTAGCTGCTGTTTGGCTTTGTGCTGTGCCCTTTCTTTGCTATGTAATCAAGGTTAAGCTGTATCTATTTATTTAAAGATGTGAACAAAATTGAGTGAAGTACAGTATATGATACCACCCTTCTTCTTCTCATAAATAGTCTGGGGTTCTGGGACTGTAGACTAACAAAATGCAGCAAAGAATAGTTTAAAGCGTAGATGTTCACTACTAGATGTGGATTGCCATGACACACTATATTTAGATCTCCCAGAGGAGTCTAGCTGCTCAGATTGTCAATCATACACTGTCTAGCAGTGTTGGTTTAGTAAGCTGTTTCGTCTGGGAACCATCATGCATATAGTACATTCTTTTGGGGACAAAAACCTGCTCTTTTAATTTATTTCTTCTTGGAAATTAAATTAAATTAAAGTTTTCTTTGAAGGGTATATAAGCTAGTGATATTTTAAATGATTTTTTCCTTCTTTTCCCCTATTTCACCCATGTAAATATTTCATGGTCGTTTGTATATGTTCTGTTTCTCATTGATTTGTGCATGACACAGCTTGTAGCACTCTTGTCAACAGAGAATGAAGATTAAGCACAAAAGAGCCACCAAATGAGAAAGGCTGCTTTAAAAAATGGACAGATCTCTTTCTGTGAGGCAAAAAGCACAAGTTACAGTTCCTGTGAATGTCAATGGGTGCAGTTTTTTTTTCCAAGTTCAATGACACACTTTTTCCCCATACACACTTCCATGTCAGATGCGACTTTGTCAGACCACTCCTCTGCTGCCATCTCTCACGTGGCAACAACATGTAAAGGAATACTGGTGGAAAAGTTCAGCCTATACTGCCATACCACCAACATCTGCCTCTGACCTTGTGGGCCTACCTAATAAGATAGAAGACATTACTTTCATAGCAGACCTTGCATGTGAATATTAACTTAGGATTCAGTGATATAAAAAGGTGATCACTCACTCCCAATCAGAAGTCAGGATACTGATCTTTGCTGTCCCATGGAAAACAGTGTCCTTTTGTGTAGTTTTCTATACTGCTGCTCCTGTTCTCCTTCTGCTCCTGAAGGAGAAGGTAGAAAATAGGAATTAGCAAACTGGTCCAGATTAGAAATGATGGGAAGTATGTGTACTTGCTAACACATGTGTTCCTGAAATTTCTCTAACACTGTGAGAAAAAGTACATTTAACTATGTTCCTTTATCTGTCTAAAAGTAGCCAAGATTTCCTTATGCAAAGGACTTCTGAACTTTATATATATCACATCATATGTTATCATGTCTCTTCACTGACAGTTGACATTGAATTTTCCCTAGATTAACAAAGTCTTGAAAAAAACATGAGTTTAACTTTCTCAAAGTATAGTTTAAAAAAAAAAAAACATTTGAAGAATTTCTTTTTTTCACTCAAAAGCGTTTCTTTTTCAGAGAACAGATTAATACAGTTAGTTTATTTATATGTGCAAATAATGAGTATGTGGTTACCTTCAGAAATATTTCTTCCTTTGGGTTTTCTGAGTATTGAAGTTATACCCTAATTGACACAGAGTAAACCAATTTAAACAACTGAGAATGCCATAAAAGTAGGAATGGATAAGATGATCAAAATTAGAAGGAACTACATACTTCAGGGAACTACATTTGAAGAACGTAAAAATAAACATTCCAGTGTTTCAGAGAAGCACTCACATATATGGAGTTTTATTCAGGTGAACAAAGAGAACTTTCTGAAGATTATTAATCTCTGGTGAGAGTCCATTTTTACGTTATTTTAGTTCTGGTTTATAGAAAGAGTAAGAATATTGGGTTTGTTTTGTTCTCAAAATAGAAGTACAAAATGAAAAAAGTCAATGAAATTAAAGAGATACATACCTAAATTAACGGCAAAGAACTAGTATTCCGGAGGACACAAGTATAAAAATCCGTCATGGAATTCCTTTTTATGAGTATAGCAGAAAATTCCAGGGGTTATGGTTTTGGGAGTGTTCAGAGAGAGATAATGATGATATTGCTGAGAAACGAATCAACAGTTACATTAGTTCTGCTATGCAATTACAGCTTTGTTTTCAAAGCAGAAGAAATTAAATACTTACATTCCATGAAATAAGGTAACCATTTGTTGAATTTTGAAAGACAATGCTTCTTGTCAGTGATTTTTCTAATCATTTTTACTGTAGAAATCTTTTTGCTTCTTTTGAGGCATCTGGTACCGGCCGCTGTTAAAGATGGGCTGGCTGGAAAGGACACATTAACTAAATTTGCCTGGCAGTTCTTAAGTTGCTATGACATCTGGTGTTTCTGTCATATTACTGATAAGTCATTTTGACAAACTGTATTATGTCATTTGATAATGACTAGCAACATCATAAAATGTAAACACTGTAATCCAAAGTGACTCCACTAATTCAAAACAATGATATTTTATATTACCTATCTGTTGCCAACTTAGAGAGCTGGGAGGAATAATAATAATAATAATAATTGTTATTATAAAGAGGTTAATTTGATTCCAGATCTAGCTTCTAAAATATATTATTTTTCTTTTCTGATATTTTTACTTGTATAGATGTGGAGCTGAGCTGTAAGCCATATATGATGATTTAAGGATAACTAAACAAAATATAAAATTGTTTATAGTGAAAAGAACTGGGAGAAATGAAATAAGATTATCATTACTATATTCCCTAACTGCACCTCTGTTCATGATCCAATGTAAAAAAAACAACGAGATCATGGAGTTCTATGAATGCTTGTCATATGATTTGAACTCCGTTTGAAACTGATTATGCTGAAAGATTTTGAGGACTAATAGTTTAGTTTGTGAGATCAAAATATCTTAAGAACAAAGACACAAAGGTAAAGAACTGGTATTGTAATTACAAAGGTGTAATATCATATTTAAAGAAAAGTTAACTGGTCTTTACTTACCAAAGTGGGATTTTTTTCATATTTATTTTTCACTTTGAATTATTTGGAATTCATTTTAAGACTTGCATTCCTTTAATTTACTTTCCCAGCTATTGACTTCCAACTAAATTATTAATTTAGATGAGTTTTCAGTACTAAAATGCATTCAGAGCTGTCAAAGTAGACATTTAGGAAGACAGGTGACTATGGAAATATTTAGAACCTTAGGTTCAACTGGTTTTCTAATCACACATTTATTTCATTATTTTGAAAGGTGTCACTGAAGAGCTCTATCTCAGACTTCAAAAGAATCCTACTGTCATCACAATTATATATGATCTTGTTTAATGTGAGTCCCTAGTGAACAGTGACTAAACAAAATGTCTATCATATACACATAATGAAAGAAATTCTTCATTGAAATAATAGGTTCAAGATTTCATCTGAAATATTTCAGATTACACCTATCCAAAACAGATGTAAAGAAGGTAAATAGTTCTGACAATCAAAATAAAAGTTGGAAAACAAAACAAAAAAAAGGGGAAAAAAAAGCCCAAACAGATGTGTTTATGTGTTTCTGTGTTCTTTGAATAACATTATTCCCACAGTTTATGGAGACTGGCCACTGTTCTGATATAATGGTAAGAATGAAAGTTGAAGAAATTGTCTAGGGAGTTTCACAAGAGCTCTAGAACGTTTTAAGTTTCAAGCTTCATTTATAAGTGCATCTGAAGCAAAGGTGTATCACTGAATTCCTGTCAGGTGACTAGCTGATGAGTAGAAAAGGCAACTTGTTCTTACCCCTTTCTTTTACAGACTTAAGCATAATCTCAAGATTTTTCAGTAAGAGTTGTGGGAATACTAAATAAATCTCCTTAATTTACCACTCCGATTGGACCTTCATGAAGGGAGTCCTGGCTAACTTGAATGTGGAAGTGAGTAGAGGATTAGTTAGATCATTAAGATGTTTGCAACTAAAACTATCACTTAAAGCTTAGTGCTAAGTTGTATATGGATTCTGCATACCAAACTCTCTCCAAAAGTTTCTGTGCTTGCGTGTGTGAATCAAGCATTGAATTTGGGTTGCCTGTAGGATGATGATTACAAGGACTGAGTTGTTATAAATGCTTATCATCTTCAGATGGCATAAATAAGACAGTAACTAATATGAAGTTCCCAATGTGGTGTGAAGTACACTGAGTGAAGATCTTTCTTGGACAGCAGCCTGGGGAAAAATCTTGATATTGTTTATGAGGACAGGAAACTCTACATTGGTGTGGGAAATCTGGGGATCTTGGCTTTCAAGAGAAATGCCTACCTACATTGCCAGATATTTAAAATGAATTGTTTGTGAATTAATAGCAGCACAAGTACAATTAAATCATTCCAAGACCTTGTAATTTCACATAATAAAAACACTGAGAAAACAGTGATGTGTTCAAGAACCATGCCGAAACAAGACAAAAGGTGAAATCCATCAAATGAATTCTTTGTTCTAAGCAGTTGGAGTACTAAAATCATTTTCTGAACTGTTTATTTTGTTAGATTTTTGTACTTCTTTTAACAGAAATCTCTCTGCTAGCATATTTTCCATTTCTTTAAAAAAAAAAAAAAAAAGCAAAACCCAAAATTCAGGTGACACAGAAGAATCAAAGATAATTCATAGCAAATAAGCTAGAGAGTCAAAATATTTTTTAGATATTACTGTTTTACTTGTTCAGCATGTAAATTGTTTTTTTTTTTTCACTTTCTTATCACTGAGCAGTTTAATCATTACGGTTGTTCTCTGGACACAAGGAATAGAAGAAATATTTCTTTTGTATGAGCCACATCTCTCTGTAAAATCAAAACCTTTTAGAGAATTGCTGAAGTACTTGTGCCTCTAAGCACATCACCTAGAGAAGTAGGAAAGAAGATTGCTTCACTAACTCAGAGCAACTCTGACAGGATTTTATTCACGCGGACTTTGTGCACAATGAAATAAAGAGATTACAGGAGATATATTCTATCATTCTCAGTCATGGAGAAAAAAATCACATTAAATATTATTTGAATTGTAATAGTGAATATGTTGTTCATCTAGCAAAATGTTTACATAGTTCAATTTATATTGAGGATGCTTTTGTTAAAAATATGAATATTGAAACATAAAACTGCTATGAGAAATAATGACATAAAACTCCAAGTATCACATTACTTAAATAATTTAAAATATTTGATGTCCCTAATTTAGCCCCAGTTGCAGTAGATCATGCACTGTAATTAAACAGAAGAAGTAATATAAAAAGAAAAGCTGAAGAAAAATAGATTTTTTGTATTTGTAATTTTGAAATCAGTTCCTGTCTTTGAAATGAATTAAGAAATGGAATTACTCAAGCATTCAGAGTACATTATCCACCAACTCCTTGGGCAACCTGTTCCAATATGTAACCACCCTCCATATGAAAAAACTTCCTCCTAATATCTAACCTAAACCTCCGCTGTCTCAGTTTAAAATCATTCCCCCTTGTCCTATCACTATCCGTTCTCATAAACAGATGTACCCCCTTCAAGTACTGGAAGGCCACAATGAAGTCTTCCTGGAGCCTTCTCTTCTCCAAGCTAAACAAGCCCAGTTCCCTCAACTTTTCCTCACTGGAGAGGTGCTCCAGCCCTTTGATCATCTTAGTGGCCCTCCTCTGGACCCGCTCCAAGAGCTCCACGTCCTTCCTGTACTGGGGACCCCAGGCCTGGACACAGTACTCCAGATGGGGCCTCACAAGAGCCGAGTAGAGGGGGACAATCACCTCCCTCTCCCTGCTGGCCACCCCTTTTTTAATGCAGCCCTGAACACAGTTGGCCTTCCGGGCTGCAAGCGCACACTGCTGGCTCCTGTCCAGCTTCCACCAGGACCCCCAAGTCCTTCTCTGCAAGATTGCTCTCAAGGTGATCTTTCCCCAATTTCTATAAATGCATTTTGTTTTGTTTTTGTATGCATATAAATTTAGTAAAGATCTATATTACTATATTTTATGGAAATTTCATAATAATGGATTATATTATATAAATATTATATGCAAATATTATATGCTAGGTTACCTGCTCTAACAAAGCAAAACAGCAATATCTTCAATTAATATTACAGAAATAAAACAGAACCATATTTTTAAATTTAGTTGCCTTCTCCATGGTTATGGTCCGAAGTTCTCACATACTTGTCATTTCTTCCAGGTTTTCTCAAATCCTCCCGGCTTTTTGTAACATCAAATAAAAAGCTTCCTCTAAGCTTGTTTGAGATAATTTAAGTATATTCTGAAAATAAATGCTAATTTTGTTTTCTTCTGTGAATGAGCTTTTGCAGTTGAGTATACTTCCTGTTTTATATGGTGTTACTGTGCTGTGATTAAATTCTACATTCTGAGAATGGGCTATGCTGAAAATGCATCAGATGTTAATGTAAAACTGTTTAATATCGAGGTAAATTATTGACACATTGAGTGGTAGTGTCATTAAGAGAAGCAGGAAGCCAAAATAGCCAAATGCATGTCCATTCTGCTCTTGTACATCTCTAAATTTTTATTTGCATTTTATGCTACCACCTTAAAGAGCCATGGGAGTATTGTCAAAACTTGTCATCAGAGTAGTTCAAATAATTTAGTAACTCTGTATGTAAGTTTGGTAAGTTCTGCACTGACATAGCTTCTCAGATGAGATATTTGTAGAGGAACAAAATCTGCATATTTGTATTATATATTAATCAACTCACACATGACTATCCACTTTCTCTATTAAAAGTTATTTTTATATCAGATTCTTTATTTTTAGAATGAAACCAAAAGAGCTCAATTTTCCCTCATTTGTCAAATAGGATTTTCACCTAGTATAAAAGAGTGAGAGTGAAGATAAAGTTGAATAAGATCCTAATGCAAGAGCTCTTGTTCAAGAGTTACCGAACAGCTGACCCAGAGGGAGCAGGGTGAGGAGCAGCAGCAAGGGATTTAAATGTGGCACAACTGCCCCTAAATGTCATTTTCCGAGGCAATCAGAACCTCTACAGCCACATTCTGCAGTGGAGAGAGAAAACCACTGAGTGAAAGAATTTCCCAACAGCAAGAACAAGAACAAGAACAAGAAGAAAAACAAAGAGGAGAGGCCTGGGGGGCCTATCTTAAGTCCCAGCAAGGGGGAGAAGAATAGCAGGCTTCCAGCCCTGAGGAGACAAATGGCAAAAACATGCAGTACAAACGAGCCTGGACCCTTGTCTGTACTCAGAGCAGAAGTAGTAGCCTCTCTCTTTCCCCTGAAGTCCCCCAGACCAACATGAAGCTCTGTGGATGGAAAAAGACAAAGGTGTGGATAGGGGTTCAGAACCAGAAAGGAACAACCATGTTAAGATGGTCAAACCAAAAACTCGAGTTGCAATCACTGCTGTCAAAAAAAAATGTGAAGGGTTTTAGTAACTGGGGACTTCAGGCTGAGGGACACTGAGGCACCTATTTACCACCCACATAATATCTCTGGAGAGTTATGTTGCCTGCTGGGGGCCTACGTTTGGGATACCAGGAGACTACTGGGTATGACAAAGTCAGAGGACTACTATCTGTTCCTGCTGGATCACAGAAGGCTGCAACTAGGAAATTAAACAATATAAAAAAAACATTTACATCTCTTTGGAAGATGTTGAAGGGATCAGCAGCACAGGTAGTGTTTTCCAAAACATTTTATCCATAGTATACAGAGGCTTTTGGTATTATTTGACTGTTAGTTTTGGTCTAAGTCTTCTTTCAATCGCTACAACTGTTTTTCATATCATATTTCAGAAAGCAGTAGAAATTTTCAGTGTTGATCTTCTACAGGAAACAAGTAGATGAAAATACTAATTTCTCTTTGAATAATAATTCCAAAGAAGATTGGTCGTGAAACAAAGTTAGATAAAATATAAGAGATGTGCATTACATATGAATATGAATGTTTGGTTTTGATCTTTGCAACCAGTGTAATGTATTCCAGATAACTCCAAAGTAATAACTCATGGTGAGATAATAACAAATTCTCAGCAGTTCAGAACAAATAAAATATGAATAAATGACAATTCTTCTATTGCTTTCAAATAGAGAAAAGACTTGTACTTTGAAATGGATGTTTGTCTTCATACCAAAGAAAATTATTAAAAATAGCAAATATATTATTATTTTTTTTTTAATCTACTTGAGTCCATATAAAGAAGCTGGTGAATATTTATAAGAAGAAAATAGAGAAAAGTATTGAAGAGTTTGTGTATGGATTCAAAAGGCAATAGTTAGCTAATTTAACTCCTTTTTTGTACTAATCATATGAACTATTATTTTATTTTATTTTTTTTAGAACAATATTTATTTATTTCCATCCCATAGACAAATCTGCAATAGAAGAGTAGGGAAAATGTACCACTTTCCCCCTTTGTTTTCTTAGTACTATGAAAACTCTGTCTTTACCTGAGATTCAACCTGAATACTTTGATGCCTAGCTAAGTGATAAGAAAGACTATAGAGACCTGGGGATGTTCAGCTTGAGAAAGGAATATGATCAGTCATTGGATCAAAGTGATTTATTGATTTATATAAATACCTGAAAGAAGGTTCAAATGGGATGGAGCCAGGCTTTTTTCAGTGGTGCCCAATAACAGAATAAGAGGTAAATGGCATAAAATGAAACACAGAAGTTGACTGAGCACTGACCAGATTACCCAGAGATGTTATGGAGTCAAAAGCCATCTCTGCATTATCCCAGGTAGGCTGCTGCTCTTGAGTAGATTAGTTGGTCCAGTCAGCCTTCAGAGGTCCCTTCCAGCTTCAAACCATCTGTGATTCTGTAAAGACTGTTTTCTTATGAAAAATAACTTTCCCATAAAAGATAAGGTGGTATTTTTTTAGTCTTTATCCATTGTTTTTTCAGCGTCCGATGGACATCGCTGTTGCTTTTCCATCTATTTATTAATAAACTAAAACAAATTTCAGGAGGTCTTATTAACACTGCAATACTGGTAATCTCGATGAAGAACAAGTATCATATATAATAGCAAGAAGAGGAAGTAAGGATTCTCAAACACAAACCCTTTAAGCTTTTAGAGCTTTTATGCTCTGTATAATGCTAGTATCTTATTTTTGTTCATTGATGAACTATTTGAACTATTCAGCATCACTGGTGGCATGAAGGAGATACAAACTAACCAGCAATATGCTGTTACATTCATGTTTTGGAAGGAAAAAAAAAAAAAAAAAAAAAAAAAAAAGATATTCAGTCCTTTTTCAGTATTGAATTTGCTCATCATCACCAGGCATAGAGAAGCTATATTTCCTTTTTTTTTTTTTTTGCTTGAGCAGTGTGCTAAACCTGTTATTTTACTTTGTCATTGTCATTATTAAAGAGTAATTAGGGCTATGCCTGCTAGCACAGTTCTATTAAAACCCTTGTTTTTCAAGAGTGCATGACTCAGTGAATTTAATTCCCTCAGGAATGGAACTCAGCTTACAAGATGTCAACCTAGCCATAATTTGTTCCTGAAAATTTTGTTTAAATTCATTAAACCATATTATTTGACACTGTATACAAAAGTAGAAAATTATTTTCACAGATTTTGTGTGTGTGCTTGACAAAGTTCCACAGTTGTATGACAGAATGACTTGTTCAGCATCACAGTTGACTCAGCTACATTTGACATTGAATGTAGCTGGATATCAAAAGCCTTTTGGGATTTCCTTGAAAGAAAAATATGATTAACCCAAAAAATAAAAAGACAGATAAAAAATAAATATTTATTAAAATTGCTCCATTTCACACAGCTGTAATTGTAATCAAGTAACCAAGTCTTCCTAGACACTTCCAGAAATGTTTTCTGCACTCAGTAACAACAAAAATGCTTTTCAATTGATTTACTGAGTATTTTGAAATAAAATCAATATAGTCTTGTTCCACAGGTCTCTAGCTTTTGTTCCCTCAAATCATCTGTCATAATATCTACTTCTAAATTCTCTGAAAGAAAAAAAAAATTGTAAATATTCAGTGAGAGAAGTAAGTAAAACAAGTATGTAAAATATTTAAACTACTTGTTCCCTGTAAGAAGAATGGGATTTAGAACTGAGGAGGAATTTCAAGTGCTTGTAAGATTTTCAGGTACCCTCAGGGCTGTGTACATCGTGACACTCTGTTTGTATGAACTTACACAACAGAAATGGAAAGAAAGTTGTGCTTTTATACAGTCAACTACCACAGTCAGAAAATCTGTTATGGGTATCAAATATGATGGAAGAGAATTTAGGTGAGAGAGCTGGACGGGTAGATTACCTCTCCGTGACATATGTGAACTCGTCCCTTACATAGGTAGCCCAACTGTTGTTGGTCAAGCTAGTTTGATCTTCAGAAACAGCACAGCTGTTACATTAAAACAGTGTTCTGATAATCTAATGTACTTCACTTCTCAGATAGACCAAAGAGCTTGGTCCAGTGTCTGTGCTGCATTTGCCTCCTGCACAGAGGAGTCTCTGTGCTTTACTGAGCTGTAGAATTTCCTCACCTTTTGCCCTCCCCAAATATTTTGTGAATGTTAAAATTAACAGTGAAAATGAAAGCAATGTGATCAATGAAGAAATGTTGAATATCTGGGGAGGGGAATGAGAAACAGAGAAGAGATTCATATGTAAAGCAAGCAATAGTTTTAAAGCAGTCTCAGTACAGGACAGCACATTAATTAGAGAGAGTAATGAAGAGGGATGAAATGGCAGTTTCCATTCCTAAGAGACATCTCCCCTCAAACTTTGTAGACTATTTAAAGAAGACCAGATTACATTATCATCAACTTTTAGAGTACAAACATAATGCAGCTTTTGTATCATAGACCTTCTACTTTTTCTTAAGCCTCTTAATAGGGCTTCAACATAAAAGCTGTGAAGTGACAAAAGAGCCATGAAGAAAATGTTTGCTCTAAACTATCTTTGAGGTTCTTATTTCCTCTCAGGCCCAAAAGTTATTTATGTGGTTAATGGTGTTCTTTGAGACTATCTGGCTAGGTTTAAGTTACAATGCCTATAAGTTTAAAACACTGCTACTACTAAGAGCAACTTGATATAGTAGATTCCATTTTGAATAAACAAACAGTTATGGACTTAAAAAAAAAAAAAAGAAAGAAAGAAAAGGTCATATTCAATTATTCTTGTTATTTAATGTCAACGATTTACAGGCTGGTTCGGTTCAGTTCTGTGACTAGCGGGGCAGAGGGATTTCGCAAAATCCACGCCTCCAGAAAAAGGGAACAGGAGACCCCAAAATAATTAAAAACATGCTAAATAACACACCATAATACAATATAATTAGAATTGAAGCTAATAAATCAAATATAATGAGAGAAAGAATGTCCAAAAGGTGGATAGGCCATACCACAATGCTGAGGTGAGATGCGCAGTCCAGTTGAGCAGCAGGGAGACAGGAGGAGAGCTGACGAAGAAGAGCGGACGAAGAAGAGCGCAGCAGGTGACCTTGCCAAAAGTTATATCTCCTCTCTGCGACCACAAAGTCCCCTGGGGAATGTAGTTCTTCTTCTCTTCCAGGCAGGTACCCAGAACTTGAGCATTAACAGTTAAATTCCCAGTGCCCCACATGATGTTATGATGTGGAATACCGAAAACCAAAAATCACAAAACCATGACATTTAAGCAAATATATATATTTATATGTATATATATATTTATATGGATAAAACCAAAAATATGTAGTATTACATGTGAACAAAAATCAAGACGTTATACTGCAAAACAGTTAAATGAGCCTTAAAAAAGAATTCAGTAGAATCAAAATGCATCCTTTGCATTATGGAAATTATATTCAATTAAAATCTTAGCAATAATTTAGTACTATTAGTTTAAAAACAATTTTATATGCATATTCTGACCATAATTAGTGGTGAAATTTAAAAAAGAAGTGAAATTCAAATACTGAACTCATGCAATAATTTAGCAGTTTTAGTTTCATATTTACATTGTTTTTTAAGGACTCTTGAGAATGATTGAATTTTCCAGTAAAAGGAATATGTTATGAATTTTTTTTGAAGAAGAAGATTTGATATGTTTTAAGTGATTACAGTACAAGTGTAAAAAAGCATACTTAAACCACACATTTTCAGAGAATAAGAAAATGTTTAATATGTTTATGCTCTTTGATAATTTTAATCTCTTTCTAATTACAGCATGAAGTTCATTACTGCATTTTCATCATCAACTGCCAATTTTGTAATAGCTTTTTATGTAATAGTTTTTAAGTATACAATTTTTTTTTGTAATATAAATCTATTAAGCCTGACAATGAATGCAAGCAAGACTTATAGACTTATTGCTTCTGCTTTTTTTTTTTTTTTTTTTTTTTTTTTTGTACAATCTGAGCATGTGCCTCTCTGACAAATCAAATTGCAAGTGCAGTGGATCACTGGTCAGGACTAGTGTGAAGGGAGGTCTCCTTACAGTGAGATATCCTCAACAATTTTGCAACTCTAAAGACATATTTAAATTAGCTAGATTTTATTTTATTTTTCCTTTGTATTATTAACACATACTGTTTCTCAATTATTGGCTTTAAAATGTTCAGATGATTTCCAATTTTCAGCTGGTATTCCATATATTTGTTAGTCATGCATAATTTGTTTTAGAGAATACACAACTTGAAAATCTTAAAATGGTAAAATGTAGGTTAGATTTTTTTATTGTTTCTATAAATTATTATCACTTTTTAATTATTAATTTTGTTGTAATGAATATGCTATCATATTAATATCTTATGAAAAACATACCGCAGTTCACTGCTTAGGTGTAGTGATCCAAATTGCTATTTTTAGCCAAGCTGTTTTAAGATATTTTTTATGCACCAGCTATATTTCTGAATGAAGAACTTTGCATCTCTGTGACTTCTAGCTCTTATACTACACAAAGTAGAATGTTCTGTGCCTGTCAGTGAGGTAACTTTCTCAATTTTGATCTTCTGACATTACAATAGCATTGCACAACTTGTTGGATGAAAACAATTATGGATTAATTCCTGTTCCAATATTCTACCTTCATTTAACAATGTAAAGAGACTCAGGAATTTTAGAAGTTGTTTTTTTTAAATTCTAAAAGTGTAATGTGATCTAACCAACTTCAGTTAGCCTGAGTTCAGTTATATCCTCTGGGCTTTAATTATTTTGTTCAAGTACTTAACAACAGAGGAAATGAAGGAATTAGCAGACAAAACATATTATGGAACATGCACTCTTTTAAATCAATAGATAGATGAATAACTGCTCATGAGTTATTTGAAGTTCTCTAGTCTATGCTCCATATTTCATAGAAAAACAGTAAATATTATAAATAAATATTTTAATCTCTCCACTAATTGTATAACATCTATGAAAAGATTAGGCAACTACCAATGCTCTGAAAGCATATTACCTTGTATTAGGCAAGTTAATGGTAGCATATTGATTTCTGAATTGCCACTTAGTAAATATGACCAGATACTATATTAGTCAGAAACCCATATCAGATGACTAAGACAAAGAAATACATTTCAGTCTTTTATCAGCTGCAACATCTGTATGACTAGGAATTAAAATTATAATGATGACACTTCCTGAATTTTTTTTGTTGATAAACTCTGACAAAACCAAACAGAACTAAGAATTTTCACCACCATATAATATAAACCATTCATATGCTCTTTTTTTTTAGATTTTTAGTAAATGCTTGGTATACAATCCAAAATGCTTGAATCCAAATTTAGTTAGAAATTTAGTTCCATCTGGGAATCATAGCACTGCATCACATTTAGTATTTGTCCCCTAAGTATTCTGAAAGATGATGCCGTTAAAAAGCATTTTTAAGTTCATTAAATGAAATTGAGTTAGACCATGACCTAATCATTAAAATAATTGTCTAAATTTCTTCTTCTTAAGGCTTTGGATTTTGTGTCTTCTTTTTAATCTTTTATTTATTATTATTACTGCTCACCATCTCTTTCTATTAGAATAATTGCTTTTGAAGAACTGTATAAGTAGCAAAATATAAATCAAAAACTGTTCTTGTAGGTAACAATACCTAAAGAGAGATGAAATCAGAAAAGGGAGTCAGATGTTGTAGAAATTAGAAAGAAAAAATATAAAATCTTCATAACTTTCTCTAAGTTCATCAAGACTGACTTCTCATGAGTACAATTTCCCCAAGATTTTCTGAATCACTTTGTAAAATATTTGACTTGACTTTGTGGCATTAGATATTATCTGTGTCATCTCTAGAATCTGAGGAATAACTTGTTTTTACTGCAATTCATCAACAGCAACAACAATTGCAAAACAGAGAGAGGAAACTACATTAGAAATAATGAAAAAAAAATTGCTGTGTTTTGTCCTTTGTTGATGTAAATAATTTGAAAATAACACTACTCACTTCAACACAAAACACATAATTTGAAGAAGAAATATCATGCTGGGTGTTTTAAAACAACAACCAACAACATGTAGAAAAACAAAAGAACAAAACCCAAACATCATTAATGTCACCAAAGAGCCATATGAATATTTTTCCCGTTATTCAGAAGCACAGTGTATCTAAAGACATTGACTCAATTTACTGATTATAAATTTATTTCAGTTCTTGTCTCTATCTGAATAATCTCTGAGCTCATCTCTTCCTCGCATATGTCTGAATCATCTGACTGAACAGATCTTAAGATTCAGATAAGAAGATAGTTGATTACTGTAATTCTCTACTTTTTTTAAGTATGAAACATCATTGTTATAAATCATTGTTCTCTGTTGTTCCATATCATTGAAAAATGTCAACACCACTATGCTAAAGTGTCATGGACCTTTTTAACAATTCTAAAATATCAGAATTTAGAAAATAAACTGATTCTGTCTCTTTTCTAAAGTAAAATATTTCTTTTAAGTTATGACTTCACTTTATTTAAGCTTCATTCCACTTGTATCATAGGAAATGAAAAATTCACTGGAACTTTTAGGATATTTCAGAAAAATTTTTTTAGATTGTAGAGTTTGCAATTCTTAAGATTACAGAAAGATAATAGTGTTGTTCACAGACAATCGAATGCACATTTTGCCCTACATTTTATGGATTTACTTGCTTACATTCACCAAGCAAAATTTCAAAAATCTCTCTTAGGCTTTTGTACTTCTTATTCTGCAATCCTCTCAGGAATGTCGATGATATCTAATGTGCTTTAATGAACTCTAGTGAGATGCTTACTGAACAAATAAAGTGTTCCAGAGACACTTAATGGGGTATGGAACAAGCATCAACACTGTAGGAAGGAAGACCCAGCAGTAGGCAATGCAGAAGAGGCATTGTTATGACTTCAGGAACTACCAATAAAAACTTCTAAAAAGCAGATTTTTAATGATGTAACAATTTCTATTCTTCTGTAGCGTGCTTCTTGGTAATAACATTTTTATTTAATTATGTCTGTGAGCATCATAACTTATATTGATGAGCATGGACTTGCATAGTTGTTTAAGCCTATAATGAAATAAATGTTACATAGAATACAATTTTCCTCTTCATTTACTTTAATTTATTCTAGTTGTAAATGCCATTGAATTCCATGATTACAGAATAAATCTCACTGTAGGATCAATTACTACAGTTTGAGAATTAGACTTAAGAATTGTGTAATTATGTACAATTTTTGTACCATTAGATCTTAACACTACTATATTTAAAGTATTTTGAAACGTAATGATACCAACCATTAAACTTAACATTCCAGGACGCTTAGCTATGGAACTTTTGTCAGCATTTGACTACTCACTTGAACAACATTTGTTAATTTTACTACTTACAGTCTTTTAAATAAAAATGCTGATCAATAAAGTCAATTTTACATATTTGTGCTAAAAATTTTAAAACACTAGTGAACTAAGGTCATGGAGAGAGATGCTTCAATAATGTACAGTTGTATTGTATAGAAGGGAAGATAAAGCTAGATGTTTTCAAGACATTTTGCTATCTGAGAAGTTTCTCAATTGCTCCCATTGAAATGAACATGTGTAACACTCAAGTGTGAAGAATTAATTCATTAAAATACTATTGTGTACTAGCTGGATTCAGAAATTTGTTGACAAACAAGGGCTTTTAATTCAAACTAAAGAATTCATTTACATATTTGTCAATGGTTTATGGGCTGGTTTGGCGCAGTTCCATGACTAGCGGGATGGAGGGATCCGCAGATCCGCACCTGAGGAAAAGGGAAACAGAGGACCCCAAAATAATTAAAAACAGCAGCAATGATCTGAGGAGAAACAAACTAATTTACTAAATATACTATCGGAATGCAAGATAACACACTATAATACAATATAATTAGAATTGAAGCTAATAAATCAAATATAATGAGAGAAAGAATGTCCAAAAGGTGGATAGGCCTCACCATAACACTAAGGTGAGATGTGCAGTCCAGTTGAGCAGCAGGGAGACAGAACAAGAGCGGACAAAAAAGAGCGAAGGAGAAAGAGCCCATCAGGTGACCCTGCCAGGAGTTATATCTCCTCTCTGACTGCAAAGCCTCCTGGGGAATGTAGTTCTTCTTCTCTTCCAGGCAGGTACCCAGAACTTGAGCATTAACAGTTAATCTCCCAGTGCCCTACATGATGTTATGATGTGGAATGCCGAAAACCAAAAATCATTAAACCATGACAATACTATATTTATCCTAATTCATAGTGCAATCAGAGAAACTCCATTACTGTAGAATCCCTTACTTTTCAGAAGACAACAGTTTAGGAATTCATGTTTTCTATCTGCTTCTAACTCATAGATATATAATCCTCTCTAAAAGAAAGACTACTTCAGAAACACTGACAAATTACTGTGTTGATTAACATGCGAACACATGCTCCTATCCCTTTATGGCTATTCTGAGATTAAAATCTACATTGTTTTCCCTGGAACTAATCCTTAATTTTATTCCATGGAGAAAAAGAAAAAAAAAAATATCTGGCCATGATTCTCTTAGTATCAACTGGTATAAAGAAGCAAAATTTCCAGTATAAAATGAAAGCTAATGCATTAGTAGTGGGGACCAAAGTCATAGACGGAGATAAATGAAGCCAAGCAATTCCAAGCAACACTACTGGAAATGCAAATTGGCATATTCAAATTGTTTTTTTCAATTGGCCAGATTGGTTTTTCCCATGCCACTTACTATACAGGTTACAATTATTTAAACTCTCTCCAATGTGATATAATCTTTCTGTCTCATTGTGCTTTCCTTAAATTCACAAATAAAAAACTAATTTAGAGGTGATAAGCAAGATGAGTTCCAGTATTGTTTACACCAAACCAAGCTATGTCTGCAAGAGTTACATTTTATGTACAGGGGGAAAAATGAATGCTTTAGTAATTTCCAAAGTGCTTTTACATTTGTATTTGAATCTTCAAGTTGGCAGATGTAAGTTATGAAAAATTAGATTCTTTAGATACAAGCATTGTGTTGTCATGGTATACAAAACTGGAAATTATATATGGGCCCAGGTAAGAAGTGAACAACTCATAAAATGTGATCAAAGCAAAGGAAAATTAAGAAAGTGCATCTGAGGAAAAATTATTTTTTCTTTCTTGACAGCTGATTATCACTCCTTATGGGGGAGTAACTAGTATGACTACAGGTTAACCCACCATTTTGTACAGCACGTGCATTAGACTTGAGGGTGATTTGAGCAATACCATAATTGTAATGTGGAAGATCATACACATTTGGGAAGGTGATCAATGTTTCTGATGAGCTTAGATGAATATTCTGGAAGAACACTGATTCTAGGAAGACTTTTTTTAAACTTTTGCATTGTCTTTTTGAAGATTCACCTCAATAATATGTTGGATTAAACTTCTACAAGCAGAATGCTTTTTGTAAAGGGAGGGGAAAATGAGCGAAGAGAAGAGAAGAGAAGAGAAGAGAAGAGAAGAGAAGAGAAGAGAAGAGAAGAGAAGAGAAGAGAAGAGAAGAGAAGAGAAGAGAAGAGAAGAGAAGAGAAGAGAAGAGAAGAGAAGAGAAGAAGGAAAAGAAAAGAAAAAAGAAAAGAAAAGAAAAGAAAAGAAAAGAAAAGAAAAGAAAAGAAAAGAAAAGAAAAGAAAAGAAAAGAAAAGAAAAGAAAAGAAAAGAAAAGAAAAGAAAAGAAAAGAAAAGAAAAGAAAAGAAAAGAAAAGAAAACTAATCAGAAGGAAGAGGCAGGTGATTCTGTCTCCTCAATTTTAAATTCCAACACATTCTTACTTGGCAAAAGAGTACCTTCATTCTGAGCTAATCAGATTTTCTTAGCAGAGGACTGATAATGTGTCATTGGCTGCTCTGGGACAGGTTGCTATATAGATGGATAATGGTAAAATGCATAACTCTAGTGTACTTAAAATGGCAGGGATCTTCTCAATAAGGAAAATCCTATACTTGATATACTTAGGTTTGTAAAACTAAACCTAAGTATGACCACTGAGCAATTAAAATACAAAAATCTCTCTATGGATTTCATGTCCAAAGGAGATACTTAGATTATCTTCTACATCCCTGGTGCAGAATGTTGTATTTTCATGACAGTAGCTCATTTTGTGATATACCTTTAACATATTTTACCAGTCATCCATAAAAGTCCTTCATTTATGAAAGAGGAAGATGGATGGTAAAGCAAAATCAGGAAGTCTAAGGTAACATGTTCTAATGCACCAATGACATCTCTAGATCTTATGGTAATAAAGAAATCACCTACCTGAATTTCCATTTGGGGCTGAAAGGAAAGATATGTGTTTGTCTGATAGGTTGACTATTTGATGGATGTATGGAAGCTGTTTTACCTCTATGAAGTCCAATCTCTGACTTAGGTAGAATATTTTTAGAGGATCTTTTATTCCTATTTTGCCAGCTCTTTACTGACATCCGTTCTGTAACAGAAAACAAAAACTGCCTCTGAATTTTCAGACAACAGTGAAATTTTTCATTTTGAGCAGAGGACAGCTAAATCTAGTAGATGATGATGAAAACATTCTCTTCAGTCAAATAAAAAGCAGCTTTCAAGGTGCTTTCTATAAGAAGTTGAAGATCACTTAATTATAAGTAGTTTGTTTCTCTCTGTTAGATTTTGCAAAGATTTTTATTACATGAAAAGTAATAAATCTTAGTGTCAAAATATCATTTCTGCAGGAAAGCAAAGAATATCCCAGAGGTAGAATAGTTTTTCACATCTACGTATTACTGCCTCACTCCTCCTTATTGTAGTCTACTATGAAACAGTACATGTATCACTATTGCTACGCTGCCGAGTAATTAGATATTAACAAAAAATACAGTATATTTCCTAGAAATGTTAATTCAGTTTCAATATCTGAAGGCAATAATAGGAACTACAAATATATTCCAACTAATGATAGATTATGAAAGAGTATATTGCATCGTTTAGTCATTTTTCCCCCGAGCAAGACAAATCTTCATTTTTTTATATCCTAACTTTTCTTGTCCATTTTAACATTAATTAAACAATCCACAGGCACAGTAATTTTTGAACTTATTCTGTTTTCTAAATTAGTAGTACTGTTGATTTTCTATTCCAGCTGGAGGTCAAGAATTTAGAATTCTAGGGTGTTACTCTAAACCTTTTCTGTATGTCCCTGTATAAATCATTTCACACTTAATATATGTGAAGATTATATTTGAGAAAATTCTCCCAGAGAGGAGATGTTGATTGTAAGGAAACACTGAATGACAAATGTCTTTGATATGTACATAGAAAGACAGGCACATAAGCAAAATTTAAGAACAGCTATCTTTCACAATTACCTTTCTGGTAGAACTCTATAATGCAGAAAACCTATTTTCACATATGATGAGAGGCTTTATTTATCAATTGTGCATATCAGTGTAATAGTTTACTCATGTAATAGTACTGCTTTCAAGGATAACATGGGGCTATTATAGTCAGTATCTACACATTCAAAGAATTATTTGTTTTATCAACCTTAACATTTTTATTCCTATATTTCAAGTTTCCTGAAGATCTCACACATTGGACTTAAGGACTATAATGACAGAGAAAAACAATATTTTGTAGCTTGGGAAAACCTGTTGGAGCCTGCCAAGATTCAGTAATGGGGTCAGAATAGATTTAAACAGAATATTTTCCTGTGGGGCATGGCATGCCTCTTTCTGATCTGCCTGATGTTTCTTCGTTTTTTCTCTCGATCCCTTATCTGACAACAGACACAAACTAAGAGCATTTGTCTTAAATGAAGTTAGTGACTTCCCTTTACTGGAACATACCTGGACAACTTGTATTGTTTCATTGCTCCCATCATATTATTCCTTTCAACTGTTTTAAATTATGTATTTGCCTATTGTGTTTGTAACATGAGTGACTATGATGTCAAATTAAAATTACTTTTGAATGCCCTAACTAGTACATAAACCTGAAAGTATAAACACATCAACTACATTGTCATTTTGATACCCAGGTACTGAAGAGAATGTCTAATGTTTGAAGATATTCCCTTTGTTTAGTAAATCACCTTATGCAACCATATGGCATAAAATAATCTGCTTTTAAAAGCTTTTATTTGAGCTAGCTTTTCTCCCTCATTTGCTCATGATAATCAGTCCACATGGAACAAAACTTCTATCCAGTGGCAAGAATGTGACATCAGACTACATGCTGATTCATTAAGTTCTATAGTACACATTTACACATGCACAAATAATAAAAACCTATTTATTATTCCTCCTATCTGCCACCACCTTCAGTTATCAGGTCTGATGAGCTGATGGGGCTTACAGGGCAAACAGGTCAGATTTAAATATTTCTAACTAAGCAAAAAATAGAAGCAATATACACATAATAGGCATGTTTACAGATATTCCTATTTTTTAGTAAAATACAAACAGATATGTTCCATTCATACACGAACATGATTTCATGTGTGTGTGAATATGCATGCATGTTCCTAATAGGTATTGTGATTATTCTTCACATCCAAACTGGTATAAGATAAGAAGGATGACTCTGTTGTTAGTGTTTAATGAGCTTAAAAGGAAGGTCTGACTTGTATCAGCCTCACAACCCGTATCTGTATGCACTGTTTTTTTTATGTCATACATCTCCCAATTTCTCAGCAGTTTACGCTATTTTATTTTTTATTTTCTATTAATAAACATTCTTCCTGGAAATGTCTCAGATGCATAATAGCTCTATCTATTGGCAAATGAAATTAGGTGGCAAAAAAAAAAAAAAAAAAAAAAAAAAAAAGGAAGAATAAAAAAGAAAGAAAGTGAAGTATATATGAAAAAATGCCTTCTTTTATCTGGTAGTAAATATCAGTAAAGCATTTTTTCATTTACGGTGAAATAGATTATTCACTCACCATCAGTGGCCAAGACTTCCTGATTTAGTTTACAGCACAACTGTGCAATCTTCACCAAGTGAAATAGCAAGATATGCAGTAATTGTGTTAAAGTAACATAAACGTTATTAAGGAAGATAGAAATCTGAGTGCATCTATTGAGGCTGGAGGTGACACAACACTGAAATTCTATTGATTGCACATGCATGTGGGTGTATATGCACACAGGCACACAGAGACATGCATTTTTTAGCATTTGCAAGACTTATCCTACATTTAGCATGAATGTAATATGAAAAGATAGATCACACTATTACTTTCAGCTGAAAAGCCAGCAAAGAATAAAACAACAAATTTAAAATCATGTTGTTTGCTAAGTAAATAAAACAAACTCTTTAAATGTAAAATATTTGCAGTTGTTTTTAAAATAACTTCAACTAAGTATTGCAGTTGGAGCTGTTGGAGTGAGTTCACAGGAGGATGACAAGGATGATCAGATAACTGGAGCAGCCCTCTGTGAAGAAAGATTGAGGGAGTTGACTTCTTCAGGCTGGAGAAGGCTATGGAAAGACCTTGAAAATTGCTTATATACTGAAGGGATACTTTCTACATGGTCTGATAGTGACAGAACAACAGGGAATGGCTTTACATTAGGTGGAAATTCTTTATTTAGAGGGTGGTGAGGAAGTGATATTATATGGGCTGCCCAGAGAGGTTGTGGATACAACTTGAGGTGGATACTCCCTGGAGGTACTCAAGGCCAAGTTGGGTGGGATCCTGAACAACCTGATCTGGTGGATTGCAACCCTACCCCTGGCAGGGGGCTGGAACTGGATGATCTTTAAAGTCCCTTCCCACCAAAGCTATTCTATGATCTGTCTATTTTAGTGTAATTGATTTGTGCCATATTTTTTCTTCATTACCTTAAAGTTCTTCATTAATTTGTAACCTCATTACATTTAATTACTCATTAAGTATCTCCTAGCAGAACCTGAGGAAATGGATCAGCTATCCAGTAGAGATATTTTCTTTCAAAAATGTACATAGATGATAAAAATAATGCTTTATGATGGATTTTCTCAGCTTAATTTGAAACAGTACTAACCTTCATTTTATTCAGCAAAGCTGTTGTTTTGTTTCCAAGAGGAATTTGCATGAATTAGCCTAACAAATGTACAAAACTTGGGAGAATTTATTAGAATGTCCACCAGAAAGCTTACAATTCCAAGATTTTCATAACCCAGCTGGTTACTATAATATTTTCCAAAACAGGCTTGGCCAGAACAAGAAGCTTCCCATTTGCCTGAGAAAGTATTATCTGTAAAAACAACAAAGGGAAAGACAGAAATTTCATAATGGAAACGTGTTAGTGATGGCAACTCACACAGTGAATAAGAGTTTCATAAAATTCCATGAATTCAAAGGCACGTATCAGATATTAGAGGAAGGATACTCTTGTTTAATTACAGGCATGACTGCAGTTGGAGGAGCTTTATAGTTTCCCACCTGGCCATCAACGTTTCTTCCAGAAAAGCAAGTTTGCTGGAGGTCTTCTGCAAAGCCCCATAGAAACATGCTTGAGGCACCTGAAGTGGTTCTAAAAAGACATGTTTTGGCAACCGAATTCCACCCTAAATATTTATCAGGGAACATTCTTCTGTATGATTTTCATTTGAAGAACAGAATTACTTCAGAAAGCAAGGGCATTGTATCCTGCCCCAAATGTTAAGGAACTTCCAAACAGGAAAACTGAAGGAATGAGGGCACTTGTATATGTTTCCTATGAAAGATATGCTATAATCATTGCTTTAATACTATGTTTTAGGGAGATTATGGATGGCCAGAGGAGGGAAAGTCAGCAAGAGGCTATGCTCATTTATTTATTGCAGAGTTCATAAAGTCCAGTCTGTAATTAAGGCTTGGCAGTCTACCAGTGCCATTGCAACATACATACACTGCTGTTGATAAGAGAAGTAAGAGGGCTTTATTGGCAGGCTCTTAACAGCAGTTCAAGCTTTAGTTGCCATTGTGGTGTTTGAGATGGCGACGCTGTTAGAAAGTGTGTTAATTTGATATGTCTACCACTTTTCTGTCACATAGTAAAACTACAATAAGACAAGTTTAGTCAGGCCTGACGCAGCCTAAATTTGTCCTATTACATTAACAGGTTTGTAAGTGTAGTGATGCAAGAAAGCTTTTGCGTTCAGTGGTTTGGCTAAAATCTTTGTCTATAGTTCCTCATGGATCTCTCAGCTCCAATCAGAACAAAATATATGAAATGTGAAAAAAAGATTCTTCTACTCCGAATGAAGTGAGGAGAGCTGATGGTTTGTGCAGATAAATGGCGATTCAGGATATGGAAAACCTGCAGGTTTCCTTTTAATTATCATTCCCCTGAAAAAGTCAGTGGGGTAACATTCACACTTTTCCTAGCAATAGGAATAAATGATATTCTAGTAGGAGGGGTTGATTGTAAAATGAAGACATTAAGTTTTATCCATTCCTTTGCTATTTTGAGACTGCTCATTTGGTGATGTTAGATTCCTGAGGATGAAATTGAACTGCTTTCCTTCCCAGTTCTGTGTTATTCTATGAATTTACCAGACAAAATGGACAAGACTGCTACCATTTCAGTCTAGCATGATTACCAGTGGCAGAATTGGAATAGAAGAGTGCCTGTTGGTTTTAGTAAATGAGCATTCAGCCTAAGTACTCTATTTAGAAGTAGTCTATTTAGAATTTTAGAATACTACTGAATTAAGTAATATAATTACTTCAGAGATAAATGACTGAAAATCCTTAGGATATTGAATTTATTATCATACTGATTTCAGCTGGGAAAAAGTCAATTTTCTTTACAGTGTCTGGCATGATGCTATGTTGTGATTTAAGAAGAACACCAGTATGTTCATTGTGGCTGAGCAACGATGCAAGGAGCCAGGGACATTTCAGCTTCTCTTACTGTCCTGCCAGTAGGGGTGTACAAGGAACTGGGAGGGGATGGAACCAGGACGGCTGACCTAAAACAGTGAAAGGGATATTTCATACCATATGACATTGTGAAGAAACTACAAAACTGCATATATATATTATAACTACTATATATTATAATTACTGTTATTTATCTCCTCATTTTCTTTATTTCTAAATAACTTTTACCTCAGCCTACAAGGTTTTTTTTTCCTTCTAATTCTCTTCCCCATCCCACTCCCAAGGAGAGTGAGTGAAAGGCTGTGTGATGTTTAGCTGCTTGCTGAACTAACCCACAAAAATTATATTACTGTATGGCTGAAGAGATAAATGTTTTGATCGTAGACTTATCCGTAGATGAAACACAAGTAGGAATGGACACACATAAAACACTTTCTTTGACATGTGTAACATGGGTGTCATTTTCTGTAAACTTTGGAAACATTGCGAGCATTTGTATTTCCCAGTAAAAAAAATCTGTAATTTAATAACTGATTACTTTTATCCCTCCAAGAAGTTTGTTCAAAGAATTTCTCTTTAAGGCAGTATAAAAACATAATTGAATGGGTAAGTATAATACACTGACTAGCCTGTCTCAGTGTGTTGGAAAAATAAGTCTCAGAGGTGTTTATGGCATTTAGAACAAGAGTTCTCATCACTTTTTGAGATGGGATTAGTTCTCTGGGCCTCCTTTTCAGAGCATCACTTCGTATTACGGAACAATGCTTATGATGAACATACAGTGTGGCCTTCTTAGCATACTATAAATCCACAACAACTCATCTGTGGCTTCTCAAGTTTCTTTTCCTCCAAAAGTCAAGAATCCCTGCATTACATCATTTCATGGAGAAAACAGAAAAAAAAGGATAAATTTTTATGGACAGGTTATTTGGATACGGAGAGAATGATACTAAATGTCAACCAGAAGCATGATTATAACAGTCTTATGAATGTTGAGACAACTCAGTAAGCACTCTCAGAACTGCAAAGAAGTGCTATACGCTCTGACCACATATCTGAGACCAATAGAGTTCCCAAATGAATGGTAAATTGTAAAATAGGTCTCCTGGTCTGTTGAATGTGTGAGTCTGTAGAATCATCATCATAATAATGATCAGTGAAATCAGTTACGGTGCAGAATCAACTTTGAGAGAGCAAGAGATAAAAGGCAACTCGTGGCCATATTTCATAAGAGAGACAGAAGAACTCTGTACCTTAGAGGTCTAGTGCTTCCAAGAGCCACACACAGGAAGATATTCCCATTGCAATTAATCCCAGTTATTAAAAATCTGATGGCAGGGATGTGCACTTGGAAACTGGACTCTTTCAGTTTCTGGATTCTGTTTGATCTGATGCTGTCAGTAGTGAAGAACCATGAATCTAGAACACTCCTATATAAGCAAAGAATTCATTTACATTTTCTGTAGTCAGCTTCTTAACATGCATAAAATGGTGTCAAATTGATTTAAATTGGCTTGCATGGCTGCATACAAGCAGAAAACAAGACTTTTAATACCAAATGACAAAAAATACAATTAATGATGCTTTAAGAAGGTTGTTATTAGATGAACACAACTTCTTGAATCTGCAAAGCTGCCTGCTAGATTAACAAACTAATGATAAATTAATGCTCAGTACCTATGACCTCTGAGAAAATGTCAGAAGTATATTTTCTTGTTTTTTTGTGTAATGCATGATTTAATGTCCCAAATAATATGAAAATGCTCTGGGGGAATGTAATACCCCAGAAAATATTCAAGAAAATAGCATCAATCTTTAAAATCCACCAACTTTCCAAATTAGCTTTTATTCTTCCAAAAGACAGATTTGAATGAACATTTCTACTTGCTAACACAATCTACTAGACTGTGAATTATTCAGTTGAATCATTTCCTTGTATTTATGAACATCACATTCTGTGCAGTACAATATATTAGTCATTTTTTTTTTTATTTAATTTATATATATATATCTACACTGATGCTATACACAACATTGGAAATTAATAGCAATTATAGCAAAAATTAATTCAGGGTGGATGAAATTCAACATTACAGTTGTGTCTCTGTCTTTTAGCGTGTTGATGAGTTTCTTTGGAATAAGCTCAGAGGAGTTACATTGTTCACTGGGAACAAAGAATAGACGTATGTAATGAGTGTCTGGGGTGAAATGAAAATCTGTGCAGCTATATTTTACATCAGATTTTTTTCCCTACCATTCTCAATTAGCTTTTAGAGAGCACTGAGTACAATGTCACCAGCTGTTCTTTCAACCAACTGTACAATTTTTACTAACTAAAATGGACCCTATATAATGGATTTTACAGTCCATTTCATTCCATTGTCTAGTTAGAACTGGAAGAATGGATGACAATAAACCAAGATTCATGTGCTTCTTCTTCATCCTCCTTTCTTCCCTAGTTTTTAACCTTTCTTTTCTTGTTGTTTTTATCATCAAGGAGAGAAATGGGAAGTATATGAAACTTGAGCACAAAGCACTAATTGATGCATCTTCTGTTGGTTTTTACCATTTAATCTTTCTAATTTCTTTTCTTCAAAGTCTAAATCTGTAATGAAATTTTTTAGGCACTAAACTACAAATTAATTTACATCAAAATGTCTATCCTAGGTTATATAGATGATTAGTGCAATCTTCCTCAAAAAGGAAGTAGCTTCCTTTTTTTTCATCGTGGTATTGAAAACATCTGATTTATCATATAAATCTATCTGATTTTATATATTTTATAAATATTATCAAGTAGGATTTCATTTGCAAATCAAGGCCTCGTGTTAAAGACAAAGTTCATAACAACTTCCTACAGATCTTTCATCTCAGTCAATACATCAGTCAATACATTTTTGAACTTGAATTCTGAAGACAGCAGGCAAGACATAAAATCATAGAATTGTAAAATCACAGAATCACAGAATCATAGAGTCATAGAATGGCTTGGGTTAGAAGGGATCTTAAAGATCACCTTGTTCTAACCCCACTGCTGTGGTCTGGGTAGCCATCTAACAGATCTGGATGCACTAAGCCCCATCCAAACTGGCCTTGAATGCCTTCAGGGGTGGGGCATTGACAGCTTCTCCAGGCAACAACAGGAACTGAAGTTCTTCACTACAAAGGCACAGAGATCCACACGGTATCTTTTATATGTAATTCCTTTAGTTTGAGCAGTAAATGACTTGTTTTCTGTTAAACATACAGTGTAAATCCAGCATGAATCTGATAATTTCATAAATGACCTCCACAAAAGCATATTTTATTTTCCCATTATTTATACTATTAAATACATTATACCAATTTAATATAGACAATGAAGGTTTTGCAAGAATATATGAAAATATTTTCAGATAAAATACATACAAATTTAGGTGCCTTTCTCAAATAGTCAGAGTTCAGACTGCTCCTCTGTAGAGGCACATGCTTCCACATGCCAATGCAAATGGGAACACTAAGAATATATGACACTTCTATTTTTGAATTGTAGTGCCCAGGACATACCTAAACAGACCTCTTTATAGCAAGGGAAAATTGTTTTCCACTCAAAGTGCTGTGATGGCTGAAAATGTATTGAGTCACTGAAATTGTGCTATAAGTCATCAAGCCATGTTTGAATGTGTTTTTACCAGGAGCTCCGCATAGCTGTCAAGAGAAAATATGTTCTAGTGATTAGAAAGAAATGGTTCTTGTAGGCATCAATCCCTAAATTCCTTTCTGCAAGATTCACTGTGTTTTGAAGAAGCTAGAATAAATGTGTTCTGAATGGGTATATTGTTTCAAAGACTTCAAAAAAGAGAAAAGGAGATTTATTCAGTTTAAAAACTCTTAGGCCCAGAGTAGCACTAAGAAGTTCTAGTATTGTTATCATTAATTCCATCTTTTCTTTAATCAAGGCAGCCAAACCTCAGGAAATATCTACTCAGTATTTCTGTGGCAACACAGTTATGTGTTGCATGCATCACTTGTCTAAGAACTAGTAACAGCCAAGTTTTATTGTGAGTTTCTTTTATTTTCCCTCTCAGATTAAAATAGTGAATTCTGCAGCTGTTAAGGCTACATTGTAAGATGACATGTTTATAGTTAATCACTTACAATTTCTACAAGTATCTCATCTAATGTAATTAATTGGTTTTTTTTCATTGTTTCAGGTATCATTTCTATGATAAAAACTTGTATTTTATGTGGCTGTAAACTTATCATGGATCGCCAAATATAATGATTGCTTTACGTAAAGTGAACGTACATCATTACTCATTTTCAATATTTATTGAAAGTATAAATAAATGAAAGCAAGTTAGATATTAGCTTCATCCACAGCTAAAGCTAAAGCTTTAAATTCCATTTAAAGACACACCTATTTAATGGTCCATGTTCCATTACTGCCTGTGTTTAATTTGATAAATTGTTAAATCTGAATTCTTCCAAATGATATAGGGTACAAAGTCCCTCAATAACCAAGATGATAAAATGATAAGCTACCAATTGTTTGCTAAACAGAAGCAAACTATGAAAAATCTGAATAGGAGAATTTATGTTTCTGATTGACTAGTCATATCAGTTAGACTTTTCACTGTCAGAAGAAATGTATGTCAGTGCACTACCCCAAACTGATAGTGACAAATTTAATAACTTTTTAAAAAATATGTAGATTTTTTTAATATGTAATTACGCTTTTGTTCCTTCCAAACCAAGGACCTAGCTCTGTTTAAATTGAAGTCTTGCATTCACTTCACTAACATTAGAATGCAGTTCAGTAGTTTTAGTTGTTTAGGCTGAGTTAATATATGCTTATAATACTTTTTTAACTGTACTGCCTAGGTCCATTTAAAAGCATGCTTTATAATTATTATTATACACCCCTTACACTAGACTTCCTATGTACAGCCTCTTAACTAGAATACCAGATAGCCGTATTTTTTAACACTTTATAAGAAAAAGATAAATAATTAAGAAGACATATATGTATTTATAACCAATAATATAGTATCTATTAATAGCAATGTGCACATGTATTAAAAAGCATTAAATGCCAGTTTAGAACTCAGAATTCACTGCTTCAAATGGTAGAGTTTTGTGGTTTTTTTGTTTTTAGTCTTCAGTAATACATTACAAGGTGAAGCAATTAAACTCATTTTATGATAATTCAGAAATGAAAGACTAGATTAACAAACTTAGTTTTTATACCACATGGTTCAGTGCAATATAATAAACCCTAATAAAACTCAGGATCCTGCTAGGTTTAAAATTATCCACCACCTCTTCATAGGAAATGCTGCTGTCCCTCCACTTCTTTCCTTTTGCATCATAAAATATTTGAAAAAAAAATAGTCATCTATCCCTTTCTCAAATTAGTTTTCAGAGATTACTCAGTCAGATAACATAATACCTTACGTTTAGTAAACTACCAGTTACAAACTGCCCTTGGAGTCAGGAGATCCTAGTTCAGCTGGTTCAGTCAGCAATGACAACATCAATGCGCATCTTCAGAAAAGTGCTGAGAACATAGACTGAAAAAAATCTGCCTTATCTTAAGCATCTAAAAGATATACATCTGTACTGCTGTACTCACACGAGTCTCTTTTTACAGTCAGTGAAGAGAAACAGGCACCAGAGAGCCATTTGTCTTGTGTTACTATAGTCATATAAGACAGGCCAGATGAATTGCCTTTTGGAGGTGCATGTTTCTCTCCACTGACTGTGAGGGGAGAAGAGGGAGAAGAGGTGAGAATCTCATTCTTAGACGCATTAGTTTTGAATAGCTAAGATGAAAATAATCCCAAACCCAGAATCTAAGACATGAAGAGGAGAGGAACATACAGAAAGCCTGGTCATTGTTCCATTTATCCAGAAACTGGAATACCACTGTCCTAAACATAATATAAGAAACTAAGAAGAAATTATAAGAATAGGAAATTATAAATGTAATAATAAGAAATTATAAATGTATTGGGATAACACAAAGAAGAATCTGTAAGGCTAATTGGCCCACTTGGAGTTAAAGACGAAGACTAGCTTTCCTCTATGAAAAACGGTCACTCTTTTGTAATATACATTTTGCATTCTTTGCACTTTTATACTAAATTCTTTAAAGGGAATTTCACCTTGTTGAGCATAATCAACTAATTAAGAACAAATCACCTAACTTTGCATTTTCTATATATGATATTAATAACTAAAATTAAAAAATTTAATAGCTAATCTTATGAGACCTTCTTATTGAGCAGTTACCAGTTCACCAAATTGACAGTCCTGTTGATATCCACATATTGAGACACATCCTTCTTTTAATTGCCAAGAAGACAAGGCCCATTTGTACAGTCTGTTATCTTGCACCTTATAAATCTTCTGTCTTGTGAACTACAAACTAATGTACTGTATAATGCCATGCTATACTACAATATGCAAACCTAAACTGTTTTGCCATGCTGTATACATATACCAGCAAGGAGTTATAGTAATGGGTGAATAATGTAGGATATAGATAGACTGGATAGACTGAATGAATTGGCCAAGGTTAACTGTATGAGTTTCAATGGGGCCAAGTGTCAGGTCCTCCATTTTGGTCATGACAAACCCAGGCAACCATACAGGTTTGGGGAGGAGTGGCTGGAAAGCTGCCTGACGGAAAGGGACCTTGGTGTACTGATGGTCAGTCAGCTGAATATGAGCCAGCAGCGTGCCCAGGTGGTCAAGAAGGCAATAGCATCCTTGCTTATATCAGGAATGGTGTGGTGAGCAGGTCTAGGGAAGTAATCCTGCCCCTGTTCTCTGCATTGGTGAGGCCTCATCTTGAGTACTGTGTTCAATTTTGGGCACCTCAGTTCAGAAAGGACATTGAGGTGCTGGAGCAGGTCCAAAGAAGGGCAACAAGACTTGTGAAATGCTTGGAGAATATGCCGTATGAAGGAACTGGGGCTGTTTAGTCTGGGGAAAAGGAGGCTGAGGGGAGACCTTATTGCTCTCTTCAAATACCTGAAAGGTGCTTACAGCGAGAGCAGGGTTGGTCTCTTCTCACTGGTGACAGGTGACAGGATGAGGGGAAATGGTCTCAAGTTGTGCCAGGGTAAGTTTAGGTTGGATATCAGGAAACACTTCTTCATAGAAAAGGTTGCTAAGCACTGGAATAGGCTCCCAGCGAGGTGGTTGTGACACCTGGATGTGTTTAAAAACCATTTGGATGTGGTGCTCAGGGACATGATTTAGCAGAGGGTTGTTAGAGTTAGGGTAGTATGGTTAGGTTGTGGTTGAACTCAATGATCTTTAAGGTCTTTTCCAAACGGAGTGATTCTATGATTCTATGATTCTGTATTTGTACTCTTCATGAGTTTTATCAGCATTGATATGCAGATGACAGCTCATTAACTTTGTAGAGATTGTATTTTAAGGATTCAAGGTAAAAAATATTGGATAAAATATTTCTGTTTTGGGTGAGATATTTGTATATTCACATACTTCTTATGTATTCAGAAGTGTTCTCAATGTCAAAAAGGCCACTGAATGTACAAATCAGAAAGTAACACACTTAAAAACAAATTGACAAACTTGTCTCTGAAAATCTCATTTCTTTTCCTGAATCTAGCAATGTATAAAGTACATCTGAGACCCTAGATTCCAGTCTCATGCAACAATAATCAATTTTATGTTGTAGAGGATTTGATTTGAGCAATATGTAGCACTGAATTGAAATAGTGGTGAATGTACTGTGATGCTGTTAACCTGTTTCGTGGCATTTCATCTTCCTTGTTCGCAAGACTCAATTTACCAGCTTGTCTGGGTATGGAGGTGTTCCAATTCCTTTCAGTTCTCTAGCCTAAAAATGAGTATGAAAAATATTTCTTGAGGATTATATAGCACAAATTGCTTCTGGCTTTCCCAGGGTCTGTAGCTAATATTCAGTGATACCGGCCAGAAGTTCCTACACCCCCATTACACTACAAGGAAAGGATTCTGAAATGCTGTGAATATTATAAATGGTAGCTCATCCTTTTCTAACAGGGTACCTGGCTCTGGAATTCATGTAACTTTCACTCAAGGAAAAATCGTATAAGTTTACTAATTTTGCTAATGTGAGCCTTCCTCTTGGTTAAATCAGAGGAATCTTAAAGAACATTTTATTAAATTAACAATTTATTAAATTGCTAACGAAAATATCTATTCACAGAATCACAGATTCTAGGGGTTGGAAGAGATCTCTATGGACCCCTTGCACTTATGGCTGCATCTCTTCAGGGACTTACATATGAGCAGTTTGTTCAAGTATTCCCTTACCTGATCCTCTACCATCCAAATAACAAAAATATATATTTCCCTGCAACTGGTATATTGCTCTCCGTCTTAAAATTTTTATATAATAGAATAGATTTTTTTAATCTGTAGATTTTTTTCATTTTTTATCAGTCTTCAAAGGTTTGACGGTATAGAAAATTACCTCCCCAAATTCATACAGCTTATTCATTTTCTTGTGGAAAATACATCAGACTGTTTTCTCACATTGTATATATCTGCTTAGCAGAGCAGATTATAGATATTTAAACTTTTTTGAATTGATGGAAATTAACTTTTCACCAGAGCAATAGATAAATAGATAAAAAGGGCAACAATAATAATAGCAGTCAAAATAGATATACAAAAAGATTATGCCACCCCCTTCTGAAAAAAAAATAATAATAATATTGGTAACATTCACAAATAATACTTGACAGACAGATTTCTTGACTGTTTAATTTTCCAATCATTCCATTTTAACTGCAGGACAGATATTTAAACCTGTTTCTGTATTTAGCCTTATTTACTTTGACATCGTATGATATAATAATTAGTATTTCAGCCATTGTTCATCATTCTTTCCTCAAACCTACTGTAGGGGGGAATGAGCAAATTACTGCATGTTGTTCAGTTGCCTGCCCAGTTAAATCACATCAGACTAAATTTTTTCCAATAAAAATTAAGACTTATTTTTGACCTCTTGGTTTATTAACAAATCTGTATTATTGGTAATACAGATAAATAAAGACACTAACTCAAAGAAAGTAGCCAGTCTCAGTCAGATGAAGTATCTGGTTGATATGTTTTCGTGCATAATTGATCTTTAGTCTTCCAGAGCCTCAGACTAAATGTGCTTTATTTTGTTCATACTGAGCCATGTTTCATTTTCTTTTATGCTCTGAAATGTTGCAATATTAAGTACTAAGTTATCTTTTCTAAGGGTTAATAGACTTAGTTACTCAGTGTAAGGTAAAATTATTATTATTTATTTATAATTATTAATAATTATTATTTATATAATATAAATAATACCTTATTATTATTTATATAATATAAATATTACCTTACTGTTATCTGAAAAGTCATTTTTTAGGATATGATACTGAACGGTGCAAAACTTTTCACCTGACTATCACAAAACATTGAAGAAGCAGTCAGAAGCATGGCACCTCAAATAGTCAGGAAGAACTTTGGGAGAAATACAGTTATATGCCTTTAATCATCTATGGGATGACTTCTGCATCTCAAAGTCATGACAGCCGATGATTTCTCATCAACAAAACCCTTGGTGTCTCCAACTGGTTGAACTCATCCCACCACACAGTCTTAGCACTTAAGCTAAAGCAAAATAAAATTTATATTAAAAAAAATGCATTTTTAAAATTTATTCAAATAAATAAAATTTTAGATTTCTCTTTTTCTTCTTTTAATTTTGTATCAAACTTTGTAGTACAATTTTCAATGAGCATTAGTAAAGGTCAGTTGTGAAATAAAATGTTCTGTTGAATACAGATACTATTCCACAACTAGAATTCTAGAGAGGACTTTTCCCATCTAGAAGATGTGTTATGATCATGAAAACATATTGAAATTTTTCATATTCTGCCTACTTAATAAGATTAATAAACTGCATACACACAAGGTAGCAAACAACTGAGCAGCAATTTTGCACAGAAGTATTTGGGAATTATTAGTGCAATTTATAAATAATAAATATTATTATTTGCACATTAGTATTTGGGTTGCAGATGACAACTAAAAATCCCCAATATAATGAGATTGCTGATAAAATGGCAGATCTTGTTGGGAAGCAACAAAACTGTGTCATGACATGGCTGACTTAAATGAATGAGACCAGCCTGACCAGACAAGGGGCAGGACAGTCTTACAGAGCATTAGCAGAACTGCAGAGTTCCCCTGATGCTCACAGATAGGATTATGTCATTGCTCCTCTCATTTTTCCCTTGATAATTTTGTTAGTAGTAGATCGTTTTAAATAAATATGAAATCACAGTACATGCAGTATTAAAAAAATGACTCAGTAGATTAGAAACAGTAAAACTTTAACATTCCAGTTTGAAAGAAATCAAACAGATCCTCATTAAAATTTATAGATGGAGGTTTGAGGGAAAATATTAGAAGAAATTAGTAACCCCCATGGTAGTCTAATTATTTTTCTCCCACCTACAGTGGAGTAAAAAAAAAATCCATGCAGTACGTAATAAATTAGCAGTGAGAAGTACAAAAACTGAGAAATACAGTGGCAGAATGCCAGAAATATTATCATTAAAAGGAAAAATGATTAGGAATATTATGCTTTCCTCTTCTTATTATAAGGAAATACTTCACACAGGTTCTGAACTTGCAAAAGGAACTGTGCATCTTCTGCTTTATAGCAGCTTCAGCTAACATGAATCTCAGTGGGAATTTGAGGTTTTCAGCAGCCCTCAAGATGAGTTCAGAATTTGGCAGAAATAATCTCACAGTAGTGAACACTGAAGTCTGAAATTCATAGCAGGAGTAAATCTGATTAAAAGTGAAAAGTATTCTCCCCTTAAAGAATAATTCTGATGGCTTTAAAATGTTATTCTCAGAAGCTAAAGCACCTCCATTGCCAAATGGGAGGAGTAAATGCAGGACAGTAACAAAAACAGCTTCCTTAGCTGTTCATACTCTTTTTCTTTTTCTTTGTTTTTGCTCCATTTCACAGTGCCAGTGTAACTTTTCTGCCAGCGCAATTTGGTAGTAACAGAAGCCAGCTTGAAAATCTGTGATTACTCTGAAGAATTGCAAAGCAAACTGCTTTGAGCTTCCACTCACAGATCTTGAAAAGTATCTTCACTACAGACTAATAGCATGTTCAATCCATCATAATTTGAGGCAGAAGTTCTGCATTTGAGATTCTGCTTGATAAACATACCAGCTGTGAAGAGCATCCACTCATTTCTTCCAGCCACAACATCTAACTGATGATTTATAAAGGTAGTACAACTTATAGCAAAGGTCAAATGTTCATCTCAGATATGTTTATCTTCAGTTTAATAAAAACAAGAATGAAGGACGTCTTGTCTCTTCTCGGTACTCCATCTCCTATTACCATTCTATTACCCCATGCAAATGGCTGTCAGCTTACGTTCTGACTGAATCCATTCCTTTTATCTGATTTGTCTCTGATTAGTCACACTGAAACAATTACATCATGCAAGAGAAATTTTAGATAGGTTAAAATTCTTACTTTACTAAGTCAAATATGTTTTCTATTCAAGCACAAAGTAGAGTTATGCCACAAGACCTATTTCAGACTTTCATGAATGTCCATTTTTGCAATTTTGTTTTTATTCTTTAAACCTTCTATGCAAAGCAGGAAAAGCAAAGGGTTGTTAAAAATATGTATGTTAAAAAAAAAATAATAATAATCTCTTTGAACAATCATTTCTTGTTGAATATTCATTTTATGTGTACCTAATCTTTCAAACTGTTCCTAAAGCATTTTGGCAAATGTAGTAAGCTAATATAGATTACCCAAACTAATTGACACTTAATCAAACCTCAATCTGCATTTATGGTAATACAGTTATACTGTGCTTACAATTTGAGCTTGCAAACTAAAAAAATGACAGATACCAATGCTTGATCTCTGTATTCCAAATTAGAAGGGAGGAATCAATTCTTTGTAAGGGTAGATAACAACAGGACAAAGGGAAATGGTTTAAAGTTGAGGGACAGAAGATTTAGGTTGAATGTCAGGGGAAAGTTCTTTACAGAAAGAGTGGTGAGGTGCTGGAACAGGCTGCCCCATCCCTGGAGGTGTTCAAGGCCTGGACAGCCTGGTCTAGTATTAAATGGGGAGGTTGGTGGCCCTGCCTGTGGCAGGGGGGTTGAACATTCATGATCCTTGAGGTTCCTTCCAACTCAGGCTATTCTGTGATTCTGTGATTCTTTTATTCATTGTTATTAGAAGACATGTATTGCTCTGAAAGGAGTGCCTCCTATTTTTTTCCATGGAAAGTACAACTGATAGAAAGAGCAAAATAACACTATTTGATAGAGCAAACTCTCAGCTACCAAGTGCTATTTTACAACATAGCCACCACCATTAGCTATTCATTTTCACCAGCAATGAACTGGTTTTATGAGTTGCTTTCATGAAAACCTGTACCAGCAGAGGTGAGCCACTGTCTGTTGCTATTGCTGACACCCACAACCCACCATTTCACTGTTCTCACATGCACTGTTTGATCTCCATCAGTGCACAGCAAACATTGATGAATGCCAGTGGATGCAATTTTTATGTAAGGGAGGAATTCAATAACATACATTTTCTTTGCATGCGCTTCCATGTCAGACATCATTTTGTGAGACTGCTCCTCTGCTTCTCTGCTGCCATCAGTCACACAGCAGCAGTATGTAATAGAATACTGGTGGGAAGGTTCAGCTTCTGCTACCATGCCACCAATATCCACCTCTGATGTTATCGGGCAACAAAATAAAAGAGTACGAATTACTTTTGGTGCAACCCTTGTAGGTATAGAAACATTCAAGAAGAATGAAGGGGAACAAAAAAGATATGGGGTACCATGCGTCGTCATTGCTCAGCCTTATATTAAGTTAAAACTCCATCACCTACTTCTGTTCTTCACAATTTCCCTGCCTGGTGAGTCAGGTGGGCAGGGCTGCCTGATCATCACTAACTGCTTTGTGGCACTGATGATCACAGCACTATCAGCTCCAATCTGTCACCAGCAGAGCTGATGATCAGATTTCCAACTGTGAAATAAGTAGAGGAGTCCTGTAAAACATGGAAGCCTAGCAAGGAATTACTTGGCTTAAGCTCTTTCAGGATCTGACAATCCTAATTTCCTTGAAAAAACATTCAGTTTACACTGGACTCTAGTGTATCTGGCTGTTACTTTAGAGTCTAAGGCTCAAAGAATGAGCTTTTTTTCCTAGTAACTCATTCAAAGAAGGAAAATAGTTAGTTGTAGTGAAAGATCAGATTTGGCAATTCATTTATTCTAGTAAATTCAACTGAATGGCATTCTAGTATGTCTGAGCATACTTATTTACAGTATTGTTTTTCCTTTTCCAACAGGCTGAAAGCATGCAGAATTTTAAAATGAGCTTTATTGCTTCCTCATCAGAGAGAAAGAGCAATTAGGTTGAAAGCTGTTCACACCATGAACAAACACAACTTCATTCTCTGTTGGCATCTCGTTTTCATGAATGACCCAGAATAAAACCAAGTCAGATATAAAATGTAGGCTGACATTGTGTACAAGGTGCACATATATCTAAGGTCTCCGGGTAGCTACTGTACCTCACTGTGAGTGAATGTCCTAGGAAATCAAGTAGGATTTAAAGGTGCCAGTAGTGTGCACCAAAAAAAAAAAAAAAAAAAAAGCTTTCCAGGCAGGCTGTTTATTACTTTGTTATTTTCAAGCTGAGACAGAATTTGAAACACAGAAGATATAAAGCCTTACTAGAAGCACAAATGTCCAAACTCAACCTTGTTTAACGACCACAACTGAGCTAGAGCTTTTCCTGAGGTTAGTTAGGCCTACTGCCTCAGTATACCTGAATCACTTAGCCTATGTTATCTTTCAGATTACCTGCTGATGCCAAAGAAGTTAAATCCAGAATAGTATTTGCTTCCTTCTCCAAAACTGACAATGTAACAGCTTATTATATTCTTTGTGATCTTGGTACATCTCTGACTTTTGGTTTTCAAGAAAAAGGAAGTTTTTCTTGGAACTGACATCCACATACATAAATGTACATATGCACTTGTAACAAAGATATGGACACAATGTTGGCTTATCTTGAGACTGGAAGATGGAACAGATGACTGCAGAATCACTGCAAGTTAACTGGGTGAATATAAATATAAAAGGAATATATACATATAGATATATAAGAAAAAAGCTAAATCGATGAGGTCAGGTTATTTTAATTTATTCAAATAATTATTTGGTATAAAATAAATCTGTTAGAAAGATGAAAGAAGATGGTTCCCAATTTGCTGAAATGGAAGCTGAAATCTTCGTGTGGCTATTTCAGTTCCTGTATGGGTACATAATCAAGTAGATATTGTAAGTAGGTGACCATCAGTGTATCTATTACCAGATTTGCTATTAAGAAAAAGGCAGGAATATCTAGGAACTTTGTGGAGTGTAATACCACCAGTTTTGGTGGGTTTTAAATGTGCTCTAAAAATTAAGTAACCAGGGGTCTTAGGTGAACAAAACTGTCTTGTTTGAATTGTATTCATTCATGAGTGTAAATTTATGTAAACCGAGGAATGTGCAGAGTCACAAAGTCAAACAAATGCTCTTGGTGACCATGTGCCTGTTCATAAAAATTCCACGGGTAAAGCAAGGACAAAACAATTATTTACTCTATTGCTTTGCTGGAGTCTTAACGGCACACCTAAAGTGAACTGGAAAAGATGTATTCACCTTACTAAAAGTATTCTCATAATAAACAATTTTATTGGGTGGCCCTCTAGCAAGGGTAAAGGGGAATGAAACAGGGACAGCTACATTCACTTCCTATTCAAGATGATAATGTCACCAATACCAGGAAAGCATGAGAGCTTTTTTTCTTTAGGTACATTTGTTTCTTTAGGTACATGTATTGTTTATTTTGATGGGGATTTCAATCAGATACTTTTGACTTTTGTCAAGTCAAAACCAAATTCAGAGTAGAAATGTGAATGAAATAACAGACAGGTACATAAGAAACTGCTTGAAAATGATAATAATTTTGGATATGTTTGTATCATACATTTATCACAGATTTGATTCTGTAAACAATGTAAAACAACCAGTGAAAAATCTAATTTAAGATCATTTTTAATAACTATATTTTAAAATAAAATGCATTATGATTTTTCGGTTTAACTGATCAACATGTGAAAGTGAAGTATAAATCTTCATGTTATAAACCTAAAGTTTCCTGAGCTTATACGCTGCCAACATTTTCTGATGCAAGTGTCTTCAGCAGGCTACTGATCACACCTGCCTTTTGTCTTAGTGTACATGCATTACCTAAGGAATGTCTTCATTTTTGGCCAGCATTCATCACAGGCAGCATGAGATCACTACCACTGATTTATAGGTATAAAAAAAATACAAGTTTTCCAGGGAACCTCAGATCTTAAAAGAGGAACAGAGAAATTAATTGAACTGGTACAGTAACATGATTACCAAAGTAGTCAGTATGAACAAGTAATTTGCCATCCAGAAATGGATAGAAAATCTAGACCTACCCTGTAAAAGGTACCAGAGATAATTCAGTAGGAGAGCAAAGAAGTAAGTCAATCCAGAAACACTAGCTTGACACTTTACATAAATGTGAGAGGAACAAAGTGGCTTTTTCAAAGAAAAACAGTATCAGCCTTTTTTCATACTTTGAACACATCAGAATTTTAGACATAGTACA
Source organism: Phasianus colchicus (assembly GCF_987193195.1). NCBI lineage: Eukaryota > Metazoa > Chordata > Aves > Galliformes > Phasianidae > Phasianus > Phasianus colchicus. The sequence continues at coordinate 24,694,267 of NC_143436.1, forward strand.
TTGTGTTTTCAAAAACCCTGGGCTCTGTCTTTAATTAGGAAGTCTAGGTTGACTTTTCCCAAACTAAAAGAAGCAAGATTGTTGTCCGTCAAAGGTAAGATTTATTTATCAGAGTAAAACATATGATTTTATTAGTAGAGTGGTAGAAAGCTTTAATTTTAATCAGTATTTTCATTATTCACTTTCATTATTATTAATATTATTATTAAATTTGGGTGGTTTTTGTTTTGTTGTTTTTTATTAATATATTAATAAATTAATAGTAAGTAATAAATTTAGCTACATGTTTGGGAATTTATTTTCTTAAGCATTCTTCCCACCTTCAGTTAAAAAAAAAAATCCAAAGCTCTGACTTATGTGTACCTTTTCATTTGTGATCCTATTGTAGGACTTCTGGATTACTTTTATGCCCTCTTTCTACATCTACTTAAATACATGATTAAACACAGACTTTATCAGTCTACACATCAAAGGGAAGTGACACACACATGCAACAGAAAAAGAAAAAAAACAAACAAAAAAAACCTCACAAAATAAAACATAACTTGTTATTCTATTCTTTATCTCACATACTAACAGAGAAAAACAACATCTGTTGCACTTCTTCATTTTACTGACCTTTTTTTTTTCATGTAAATATTTTCAGTATTAGATTTTCCATGGCTAAGAAATAAGCATTCAAGTAGGTGAGGCTGAGTACTGAATATTAATTGGCTCAGATATCCTGAAAGAAAATAATTTTTAAAAATTTCTAACAAAACCAAAATATTTCCATTGGAAAAGCTGTTTGTTTGTTTGTTTAATCAATATGTTCTGATATATTATTACATATTTTATTGTCTTTATGGGAAAAAATGCAAATCTGACTCACAACAATATCAGCTCAAAGCATTTCAGTTAAAGCACTAAGTTGAATTCACTGAAATAGAAAGATAAGGGAGAATTAACTTATTTGATTTTTTTCTTTTCATTTGGTAACAGTGAAGTGCTTTATTATTACATTTCTAATAGTTTTGTTCCCATTTTTTCATTTTTGACAAATTGCATATACTGCCAGGATAATTTTCAGTAAAATTCTTGTGGTTATTTCTAGTGCACACCTAAGTACATAATGGAATATACACACATGAAAGTATCTGAAGAAAATGATTATACTGAAAAGAGTAGTTTTATCCTTTTTGAAATTAAATAGTATGCTACCACATTTCAGGAGTGTAAAAAATGCTTTTTTCTTGTTTGAGGCTGCATAGCAAATATGAAGATTGCCATATGTTTGCCCGCTAGCCCAGCTACTCTCCACTGATTTATTATCAAATAATAATGAAATGCTTTAAGATACATGTTTTATATTTCCTGCTGTTATAAATAATGCAGCATTCACAACTACAAATTGTCATGATAATTTCACAAACCTGCAGTTAACACTGCTGCAGAAATTAGTCCTGAAGTGTCACTGATTTCTATAACCCTGATGATAACCTGCATGCTAATGTAATAGATATCTTTCTTTTCCCAGGTGTTGCCTTTAACCATCCAACATTGTGTCAGTAACAAGAATCAGATCTGAAAGCAGAACTTGTATATTAAAAATGACAGATATTCAGGGCTAAAATACTATTAGAAATACATTAAACTTTTTTTTTTCAGTCAGTTAATATTCTTTCAATCCAACTTTTTCCACCTCAAGATAACCAGCAGAATGATTAATTCAATTCCTAGAGGCAACTTGGCACTTACTTATGCTAACAGAGTAAGTGACGATCTGAAGCAGTTCCCTGGTTTTGTAAATCCAGTATCAGATTTCTAGTAGTTGAAAACACTCTCAGCTTCAGAGGAATGAAAAATAAAAAAAGAGTTCAGCTGAGGTGTGTTTTAGTGATCTACTCTGAGGCCTCATTCAATGAGTTAAGTACAGTTCAAAGGAGTTCCATCAACCCAGTTGTTTCTGAGATTGAGATGAGGTGGCACTGAGATATCTTCAGCTGCTTACCTTCTTGTGCCTGGAGGAGATCAAGAAGAATAAAAGGCTGTCAGGAAGTGCATTGTCTTAAAAAAAAAAATTTAGATAATGTATATAATTTGGATATTTTAAAGTCAAGTCTCTGTTTTTTCTTCTGAATCTTTTTTTTCCTTCTTATTAAAGCAGTGGGTATAATTGCACTAATATTGCTTCACTGAAAGATGCTGCAGTGCAGTAGCATACTTCTGCAAGTATTTCACTGAATCTTCTTTCAGTGACAGCCTCTTCATAGAAGAAGTCAAAAGTTGGAGGTACATTTTAAAGTCAAAAGTGACTAACACAAGGCCTGTGTCATGCATATGTAGCTTTTAGAGGGCAACATCTTGTCCATGAGATCCTCCTCACCAGTCCTCATATTCTTGCTAAGAACCATTTTCAAACCACTGTGCTTTTACCAAAATGCAACATATTTGCACCATAACACAGTTAATACTCAGTTTAGGTAGTTCTTTAACATGACATCAAGTTTTTGCTGTAAAAATATTTTGGAGCAATGTAACAAAACAATATGCACATAGACAGTGGATTATTGAATAGTTTGTAGACAACATGCATTGCCTACATGCTCTCTGTCAAGACAGTGAGAGATTAGTTTGCCATTAAATTACTAGAGAAACTACTTATTTTTGACACATAAATATTAGCCATAAGCACCTAGCTAATAAGAAGAATTAATTGTTCAGTTATTTTTCACTTAGCCAATTATAAGGCTTTTCACATATACTGGCATTGATTTAAAACAGCAATTAAATCATAAAAGACTTGTGCTCTTGAGTCTCTGAAAGTTTCACAGATATTTGGGAAGACAAAATTTCCTGAAGAGATTTTCAAAATAGCAAGGAACATGTAATAGCTAATGTACTTGTCCTTGAAAAATTTTCAATCAAGGCTAAACTCCATGCTCTCCTGATGTACAGTTTATTTTTTTTCTTATTGTTGTTTTCTAAAGATACTAATCAGTTTTTTCTTCTCTGCTTCATCATCTCTTTTTTGTGGTCTCTGATTAACTTGAAACACTTAACTGTCAGACAAAGATGACTGAAGATAACCAAAACATTTGTAAGTGTTATTGTGGAATCGCACTAGCAAAAGTGATTGTATGCATTCAGATCATATTTCTATGAAAGTAAGTTCAAGAGTTTAATGATGATTGACAAATAATAGTTACATTATCCTAGAAGATAAATTTTTGATACATTTAATTCTGCTGAAAATGACTTAGGGGCACTGGTGGATGGCAATCTGGACATGAGCTAGCAATGTGCCCTCACAGCTCAGAAAGCCAACCGTATCCACATGGCCAGCAGGTCAAGGAAGGTGATCCTGCCCCTCTACTCTGCACTGGCGAGGCTTCAGCTGGAGTACTGAGACCAGATGTGGAGTCCTCGGTACAAGAGAGATATGAACCTGCACATCCAGAGTAGGGTCACAGAAATGATCCAAAGGATGGAACACAAATCCTACCAGGACAGGTTGAGAGAATAAGACCTGCCGAGTGGAGAATAAAAGGTTTTAAGCATCTAAAGGGAACCTATAAGAAAGAAGGGGACAGAATTTTTGGCAGAGTTCATTGTGATAGGACATGGGGAAATGGTTTCAAACTAAAAAGAGAGATATAGATTGAATATAACAGAAAAGTTTTTTATAATAACGCTAGTAAAGCACTGGAACAGGCTGCCCAGAGATGTGGTGGAAGCTCTGTCACTGGAGACATTCAAGGTCAGACTGGATCAGCTGAGCAACCCAATCTAGCTGTAGATGTCCCTGTTCATTGCAGGGGAGTTGGACCAGATGGTCTTTGAAGGTCCTTGCCAACTAAAAGTTCCATGATTCTCAGATTCTATTAAATCTATCACTTGGGAAGGCAATTTTGTTTACTGGCAGCTGTAGTGGGGACATGTTCAGCTATGGGTAGTCTATGTCCCACTGCTGTTTTGGAATCCATCTTGTTTGTTGGCCTGTGGGTTTGCCTTTCAAAATTTATTTATTTATTCCTAATTAGTTACCATTCATGAATATGCTTATATTAACATATTGGCATATTTGATCTTGGTGGGAGGTAACTGGGTATTGTACATTCCGTCACTGAACTCTGTTTCAATTCAATAGGAGATGGGCTTTTTTATATAATACAGCTGTGCTACTTTAAAGTTTGAAGGCATTAAAAACAAAGAAATCTGCTTCTCAAGTTTAATCAGTTGGAGCGCAAAGATTATAATTTAAAATAGAGATTTTAAAATTGTTCAGATGAGTCTCATGGGTAAACTTGCTTTGATGTTGCAATATGTGATATAACAATTATAGTTATTCTTGAAGAAGTTTTTGCATCTTATTTAACTGGAGATTAAAATTACCACTTTCTATAATGTGATCTTTACTGGTTTCCTAGGCAGAAGAATCTGAAGTGTGTTGAGAGTGTGTAGACCTGTTTAACCCCACTGTAACATTTTGCCAGCATCTATTCAGACACCGTAATCTATTGTCATTATGGTAGCTTTAGCTCCCTCTTTAAATCTCCCACCAAGCTGAACACTCAATTTCCCTTCGGTGACCTAGAGTCTGGAAAGACAAATAACTTATTTATAGTCTTCTGGGTAGAGATTTATATTGAGATTCTGTATATTTTGCTGGTCAGGCATTTATCTCGTTCTATGGAATTTCTTAGGTACGAAGCGATTGCCTGAATTTCTTAGGAATTTCTTAGATACAAAGTGATTGCCTTGATTTCAGACATTTTAATTTTTTCAGGTATACCTGTTGTCAGAAGACCTCTATCCTTTGCCTTATTCTAGCTCATTCATCCTTGTTCTTGATGTGAATTCCTATGGAAAATGTTACAATAACATTTTAAGCAGAATGTACTTTATCTTTTCCTGATCCATTATGCACTGAGTGGGACTTGTCTCTTCTAGGTAATCACCTGCAGCTAGATGTCTTGAGTTTAAAGAAGATATGTAGGCTCACACCTTACAGCCTGTGGTACTTTTAGTCAGCTGTTCAGACAAACTAATTAATCTTTCTGTGTGTCTACATTTCTCCATCAAAAGCACTAATTGGCTTGGACATGTACATTTAACTTGTACGTATTTACAGCTGGATCAGATCCATCTGTATGTACTCATTCTCTGTAATTACACACAATGATCACTGCTGTTTATGTAAACATGTTCACGCTAGTTTTAAAGTCTCTAGTTACTGCAGTGCAGTTACAACAAAACATTCAACATGAGCTGTAAATTCTCTCTGGATTCTGGATTTGGTGAGTTGTTGAACCATGCATAGCAGACTGACTGACTACAAATTTCTAGTTTTAAAGCTAGACCTGTTAGTCTAGCCACAGTCCCTGGAAAAGATATGGAGAATATTAGTATGGGTAAAATTGAAAGACATTTAAAGAACAAAGGTATTACCGGGCACAATCAACGTGGGTTAATGAAGGGAAAAAATGGTGTTAGTAGTTTAATCTCCTTCTACAATAAGGTCTCTCACTTGGTGGATGGAGATAAGGCAGTGGATGTAACCGTCCTGGATTTTAATGAGACTTTTAATAGTATCCCTCACAGTATCCTGCTTGTTGAATTGTTCAGTTGTGAGATGAACAAGTAAACACTACACTACATGAACTGACTCAATGGCAGAGTTAAAAGAGGCATAGAGAATGGACTTAAATCTGTAATAGTCAGCCACCAGTGTCATTCCCTAGAGTTCAGTTCTAGGGCCAGTTCTTTTCAATGTTTTTATCAGTGATCTGGATGCAGGAGCTGAATGCATCATTAGCAAGCTGATGACACTAAACTGGGAGAAGCTTCTAACTCTTCAGGGGCAGAAGTCTTGCAAAGAGATCTAGATAGATTAGATCATTGGGCAATCATCTGTGACATGAAATTAAACTAATGTAAATGTTGGCTACTGTACCTGGGATGGTGTAATGCTAGGCATGGGTACAGACTGGGAGATAAGCATCTGGAGAGCAGTACAGCAGAAAGGAGTTTTGAGGTGCTAATCAGTACTAGGATCAACATGAGTCAGCAGTGCACCCTGGCAGCCAAGAAGGTAAACACCACATTTTGGTGTTCATAGCCAGTCAGTCAAAAACAGAGTAGTTCTTTCAACTGTATTTAGAGTTGACACGGCCTTGCTTTGAATATCATGTACAGTTCTAGGCTCCACAATATAAAAGGGACATTAAGACATTTGAGAGTCAAGAGGAAGGCAGCAAAGCTGGTAAAAGGGCTGGAAGGCATGTTCTGTGAGGAGAGGCTGAGGACACTTGGGTTGTCCAGTCTGCAGAAGAGAAGGCTGAAAGGCAACCTCATTACTCTCTACAGCTTCCTGAGGAGGGAAAATGGGGAGAGAAGTGCCAATCTCTTCTTCCTGGAAACCAGTACTTGGACATGGAGAAATAGAGCAGGATTGTGCTAAGGGTGATATCAGGAAAAATTTCTTCACCTGTGAGATCAGCCTCACCAATGAGGCTGATTAAACACTAAGACAGGCTTTCTAGTGAGGTAATTGATGCCTCATGCCAGTAGATGTTCATGAGGCTTAATAATATGCTTTAACATTTGGTTACCCTGGAGTACTGAGGCAATTGGACTTGATCTTTCTAGGTCCCATAAAACTAAGCAGTTGTACTTTAATAATGGGATGAATTTTTTGTATTTGTTTATTTTTATAGCTAAATTATTGTTAACTGACCAAAACTCATGTCTAGAGAAACAGTGTTTCCTGAGAAACTGCATTCGTACTTGGGTTACAGGAAAGGAAAATTTTGGAAAATTGTTATCAATTTCAGCAAATCATTATCATGGAAAACTCTTTTGCTAGAATTCTTAGGATATGTAGAATTTCAAAGCCATGACTTCCACCTTAGGTATCTTTTATGCTGTTACCACATCACACAGACTCTAAACTGACTCTCCACTACCATGTCATGCCAAATAATTTATGTATTAGAGTTACAACAGTGAAGCAGTACCTCACCTGGTAGATACCTATCAATAACAGCATGATAGAAAATGATTGTTTTGCTAATCCTCCCTTATGGACAGGGTTTATATCTATCCTTCTATCGAGTGATACCATCTAAAATACAGTAGTTGCACTTGTCTATTTGGGTAGACGATGAAGATAGTTCATCTGGAGGCATATGAACATAAACCTGGGTTGATTTAAGATGCTTACTTTGTGTTCTATTTTTTTCCTGTCACTTTTGTGGTTTTTATTTTCTATTAACCAAGACCTTAAGGCTGCTATTTTTTAACTGGCGTTCTCCAGTATGCATACTACTGTACTTCTATTGTAACAAACAGACAGCAAGTTCAAAACTATTTCTTTAAGCCCTTTATTTTGGCTTAATTGAATTTGTGCTTTCTGCTCAGAACATGTTGCAATGTTTCTTTGACTTCATAGGGTTGGAAGAGACCTTTAAGATCATTTAGTTTCAGCTCCCTTGCTATAGGCGGGGACACTTCTCAGTAAACCGGGTTACAGTAGTAGACTAAGTCAGTATTACATTTGAGACAAAATGTCCATTTGAATGCTGTTGAGTGAGCTGCATATATTATTTTTATTACAAAACATACTCATATAGAAAAATATTGGTTGAGAATTTAAATCATGCATGAATTCTCATATTTGAATATCACAATTAAATCTAAGACATTATAAATTTTAAATCTGTTTAAATAGCCCTCTTTGTTTCAAAGACTTCAGTTACTGAAAATTTGCTATTATCAACTCATTTAAAGTCATAACAACTTCCTTACAAAACATAAAGAAACTAAATTCAACTGAAATCCCAGCAAAATTTTTTAAATGTTTGACATATTTTCTTCCGTTGTAACTACGATATTTTTTACATTTATGCAGTCACTAAAAACTATAAAATATATTATAAATTATGAAATTAATGTGTTTAAATACAACTTTCGTCTCATAATGTTAACATATATCTGAAGATGATGAAAACTCATTTCCCATGCTAAGCCAAAGAAGGGCATTTTGCAGAAATATACATAGTTAATAAATGTGCATGTAAAGAGCAAAATGAATTTCATTTATGCTTCATTCTATGCTTAAATACTTACGAAACAAAAGATCCTTGATAAGAAGTCATACTTCTTATGTATCCATCCATACTGAGGAAGGAAAGGGCAAGGGGTAAACTTAATTGTGGCACCAAAAGTTCACAGCTCCTACCTACATCCTGCTCAAAGAGGTTCTGTTGAGAATGGCTGTTTTATGGACTACAGTAGCCACCAGTCTCTTTCAAGTATTTAGCACAGCCCTTATTCTTTCTTTCATTTTCCAGGACCACTTCCAGCAGCACTCCCATGATCCTGAGGACAGCAGAGGGTAATGCCGTAAAATCACCTGTGGCAGCATTAAATTCTCTCTCTCCTGGGTAATGGTCAGTTGGACTATTTCTCTGCCATAATAAAAAAAAAGGCTGCAGTGAGACTGGAACTGAGACACCTGCTTTTTGATGACTTGTTTCCTGCAAATTCTATCATATCATTTGCTGCTTTCATTAACCTTCTCCAAAATTCCACTTTCTAGTATTAATTTTTTTAAGTGATCACATGAAAATCAGACTCAGTGACTGTTCAACTCATAGCATTGCTTCATATAACAGGATTATTTTATTTATATGCCATTTATTCAGTCCCTGTAATTCATCCAAGCAATCTGTTTGCTGCAACACACCAAGAAGCTGACTTCGTTAAACAGTCACTTAGATTTTTTCTGAAGAGGAACGAAAGTTCAGTGCTAAGGTCTTCACTGCAGACTGAGTACAAAGAGAACCTTAACTCCTGACAAGGAAGGGATATGCTTTATCCTCTCAGGAGCACTCAGATGCTCACTGAATCAGGACATTAGAGTATTGAGAACATACAAGAAATTAAAACTATTTTTTGCAAATATACATTAGCTTACATTTAACCAAATTGAATTCTGTCTGCCCTCATGCACTACCTATATTAAGAACTTCTTAAATATTAATTAGAATTCCTCACTCTTGCACACAAGTTCATAGTGGGAAAAAATGACTAGAGAAAGTGAAGATGATGAGAAATTCTAAAATGAAAATGTGGCCTAGTCCAATTATTAGGACTGACTAAACACAGTTAATTAGAGCCCAGATTACAGACAGTAGTAGTACCTGCCATTTCTGAACCATATGCAGAAAACACCCCTGATGCTGTTTATGGAATAACCTTCTCACATCAATAGTTCCATTTGTTATACTACATTAGATGATTAAGTATTTCTATTCCTTCCAAAGTGGTTTTTGTTTGTTTGTTTGTTTCTGTTTTATTTCAGTTTATGCATTTCAATTGCTCTTTCCTCTGCTGAATGGAAGACTGAATGGAACTTTGAGCTCAGAAGGTCAGTCATATTCTCAGCTACATCAGAGGAAGCAGAGCCAGCAGATTCAGCTGTCAGGGGTTCAGCTGTGGGGCCCCCAGCTTATGAAGGACACAGATCTGTTAGAAAAAGTCCGAAGGAGGGCCACAAAGGCAATCAGAGCTATGGAGTACCTCTCCTATGAGGGAAAGCGAGTCAGGCTGAGAGTCAAGATTGTTCAGCCTGGAGAAGAGGAAAGAAAGCCTTTTAATGGCCTTCCACTAGCTGAAGGGAGCCTACAAGAAAGATGGAGAGGAACTCTTTATTGGGGTCTGTAGTGTTAGGGGATGATCCACAAAAGTGCTAATATGGCTTTAAACAATTATGTCTAATATCTACTGAAACATTCAAAAATCACCCAGCTGTTTGAAATAGATTTTGGAGCCCACTCTCATAACTGCTTCAAGGTGGGCTTTTGTGGTGATCAGAGAATACCTTTAAAAACCCACCCATTTCATCCGCCATGCACACCCAGGGTACTTGTGCATTGCCAGATACGTCATAAGGTGTAATAGGAAGGATAGGAAAGTATGAATGCAGTCTGTGTTGTTTCTACGTCTCTACCATTTAGATTGCAGATATGCAGCATAACACACCATATGCAAACCTGTTTTCCAGAGGTCATACTTTCAGAGTAAACTAGCAGGGATTTTCTAGTCTGCATTCATTTTGCAAATCCTGTTGGAATGTAGCAGCAGTTTAAGCACCTGACTGTTTTAGAACCTGTTGCCTTTACTCTTCTGATATTGGGGTAATGACTATTGCATGGAAAATGCTGTTGTTTTTTACTTTCCCATCATTCAGTTTCACCACTTATCCTTTTGTATTTGTATAATGAAAAGAGGAGAACAAGAGTTAATTCTTTACTGTACCTTTAACTGTTTTCCATATTGACACTCACAACTCTTCAAAGATATTGCTACACATTTTTGCAGGCTCTACTTGTCCACCTTGCACCACACAATCAATTAAAAATACATTTCCAGAGGCTGGAGAGTTGATATGCATTTGAGTTTGTCACATTCATTCTGGATTGCCATGAATCTATTTCTCTGCCCTTCATCTGGCTACCAGCATATTTTGGCAAACAAAGGCTTTCTTTTCTTTTTTCAAAATATTACTCAGGTACAACCTCACATTATTTTCTTTGGCTGTACCTTTTTTCTGGCAGAAAAATTTCCCTTCCCTTACATTTCCTCAACCTCCATATTAAAATCATGGTGCAGAGAACTGAACATGCTGAAGAATACTGATTTTCCATGACTTCAGCTAGAGCCATGTTTTACAACTTTTCATTTAAATTATGTATTAAAATTAATAAATTATGAGAAAATTGGCCTTATGTGATATGACATACAAATCTATGCAGAGCAGTGCCCCAAGATTTTTAAACTGCATTTTAATCCCATCAATCAAATCTATGGAATAGCAAGCAGATAAAGGCTGAATTTTCACCAATTCTTAGATTCCCAGAGGCTGTGCAGATGATTTTATCTTCAAGACATATTCAGTACTCCTGACTCTGGTTAGCTGCATACTGCTCCCCACCACCACTGCCACACAGGTGCAATGGGAAAAACATTTGCCATGGGTGCAGTGCATGTGTTTTTTACCAGCCTACCACCTATTCACCCTTCCTTAGTGAAATGCATTAAAACTGCTCAGAAACAATCCATTTTTCTACAGGGTCCAACTTGAAACAGGGTCCATAATAATCGTCCTTGTTCTTTGCAAGATGCATTCACAAAAGAATTTACACAATAAAACACCACAGAGATTTTAATGATGTAAATGTAACTGCTAACCTGGAAGTCAATGGACCTATGGAAATGTATATGTAATAAAGGGCTGATATATAACATTTATTGCGTGATTCTCTTTTGCCTGTGACATGTGCCTCCAGATACAATTATGTAAAGAAGAGGAAAACATTTCAATTCTGTGTTGGTAGTGTTTTACACCTGCTATATTCCATTACTGCTTATCATTTCCATTTTTTCTGCTAGCAGACTATGCAGAAGTTTTATTGTTGTATGTATGTCATGTGGTATGCTAGGATAGCATAGCATGAATCATTTTAAGTTTTAGCTTTAAGTGTCCATAAATGACTTTTGAATGCATTTACATATACCCTAATATATGTCATGACAGATAATGCTACTCCTTCACACATCTGCATTGTTCTCTTACAGCTATGTTTCAGCTTTGTCCATTGTGTCTGATATTTTTTTTTCAGAGTCTTCCAAAGAGCATTATTGAATTCTTATTGCAATCCAAAATATATTTGAGTAACATTTGTAATGAATTTTGCATTAAAAGGAGCCCATTTAAATATCCTAATACAGTTTTTAGTTATCATTAGCTCTCCAAAGCAGCTTCATCTGAACTGATGCCTATTTTTAGCTATCTTTGGTAACAGAGTATTTAATGCTTCTGTTATGTAGAAGTCTTTTACAACATGAACTTTTCCCCTTCCCTTTTCACTTCCCTAGAAATTAGAATAGAGTATTTCACTTCAGTTAAGTGACCTAAAAAATATCAAGTCTAACTGCCTGATCACTTCAGAGATTGTGAAATCCTACACTACATTATTAAGGGCATTATCCAAATGCCTCTTGAACATTTACTAGCATAGGGCATCAACCACCTCATGGAAGCCTGTCCCAGTGTTTGATTGTCCTCACAGTGAAGAAACTTTTCCTGATATCACTCTTAGTACAGTTCCATCCCATTCCTGCATTCCTGTTTGTCTTCATGAAGATGTTTTCTTTAGAATGTTTCAGTGCTTTCTTTAGAATTTTTCCTGCTTCTGACATACCTTAAAAAGCCTTTTTTGTTTTCTGATAGTACACCAACTAATGTCAACTCAAATTGCACTTTAGCTTTTCTTGTTTTCTTCCTACAAACTGCATCTCCATGTGAAGTGTGACTTTGCTTCTCAAGATCACATATTTTCTTATTCTGCTCTAGTTCCAAGAGGAGATCCCTGTTCAACAAAGACTGTCTTCAGCTCTGCTTCCTTGACTTGTGACACAATGCCTGCTCCCAGGCTTTTAAAAGGTGGTGACCAGCTTATATTGACCCCTAAAATTTCTAATGCACATTCCCAATAGGATGGCTAACTAGCTCCCTGAGTAGCTTAAAGTTCAGGGTGGCAACTTGGCTGAGATTTTTTCTCATTAGATCAATAATTTTTAATTCAGCTATTTCATGAAGACTGACTGACAAAGCAGTCATCTACTATCACAAAATATTGTTTGAAAATCCTGTATTACTCAGTATAAAGATAAAGCTGTAAATTACTGGGACAGGAGATACAAGTATTCTAATACTTGAAGTCAAGAAAGTTCCAGCTTTTTAATAACACATGACAAAGGAATTTCAGTAAATTACTAGGTATTAATTGGCCTTAATAGAATAGAACCAGCAAGGAATAGTGTTAAGAATCAGGTAGTCTTTCTTCCAAGGTGTGGGGCTTTTTTAATCCCCGAATTCTCCTTGGGAATTTAAGTTTAAAGTTCAATTTGTGGAATTGATTCTTGCATTCAAAAGATCTTATCTCAAAAGAAGACTTTTGCTTCATCCCAGATGTTTTACAGTCTTGATAAATTAAGCTACTATTACTATCTTCAGGCTCAGTGACAGAAGCCATTGGCATTCAGTTCATGCAAAAGTAAACAGAATTTTTGAAATATAATCATTTTGGGGTATGATTTTTAATTAACTTCTGACTGAAATGCAGATATTCAGCAATTCTTCTCTATTTCAAATCTTTCAAGAAACTGGCCTTCCAGCTGCAACGTTATCTGCGTACTAGTTGTCCATTCTTTAAGAACTTCCTCTTCAGTGGTTATACATAAATGTTGATCTCAGAACATTTATTAGGTTACCTTTCCTTTTGACTTTAAGATCCCAGTTCAAGGATGCAAGTTAACATACATCCAAACTCTTGAAATGTCTAAGGAATAAAGTTCAGTAGGCTCACCCTTGTAACAGTGGATGCCAACTGCATCAGGATAATATGCAGAGAGCATTGGAAGATCTATGGTGTTTCAGGCAGGCTAAAAAATAGACAGCAACTTGAAGCGTTGCTTGCTAGCTAAATAGCTATGGATGACAAAGTTTGATTTGTGGAGGGTCACAATTCATTCTTCACAGGAAACTTTATCTTACAGTGCAGGAAAATAGTCTACTAGAGAACCTGTCCTGATTTAGCTGGAGCAAAGTTGATTTTCTTCATAATGTCTGATAGGTAGCTATGTTTCGGCTTTAGGAGAAAAACAACGTTGATAATACACTGATGTTTTAGATGTTGCTAAGTGGAGCAGTTCAGAGCCAGGGACATTCCAGTTTTTCAGCTTTCCTATCCCACTGGGTGGAAAGGGGAGTGAGCAAAGGGCTGCATGGTGTTTAGTTTTTAGCTTCTAACTGGGTTAAACCACAATAGAAACTTGAAAGAAAGATCATTTCCTGTGTCAGCAGATGTTCTTTTAAGAACAGAAAAAACTCAGGCTCTTAACAGAAAAAGCTTAACCTCTTTACTTGTAACTGCCTTTTCAAAGTTGTGTTTGATCTTTTGTTAGTATACTTTAGTACTCAGGTGCTTGACTATTTGAGGTGGGTACAAAATCAGCCCTTCTGATTAAAGTTGTTGCATGTTGCGTGAAGGTGTTATAGAGCTTTTGTTTCAGAATAACAGAAAAAAAGATGCTCAACAGAAAATGGACACTCTACGTTTGACTGAGATTTCCTGGTCTGATATTAAAAAAGAACCCACAATATTAAAAGTCCATTTTAGTACAGCTCACTACATCTATAGCCTGGCTTATGTCCAGGCAGTATAATGAGCTCCACCGTCATGCCCTGGGGTATCTGATCTAGCTGCAGGCTATAAGAGAGTTAACTTCTTTTTTTAGATGTCAGGAGCAAACTTCCCATCTTTGACATTTAGCTGAGGTGGAGTTAATGCTGTTCAGATTCTGCTCAAGCATGCTGATTCCAGTTTACCAGATCTGATAAAGATAATAATTAGGATTCCTATAAAGAAGAACTACAGTTTTATGTGTATTCTTATTCTTCTAGTTTAGCCAATATCTTCTTAAGAGAAGATGCTAGTTACTCTGGAATATTTTGTCATTAGATTAATGAGGGAGCATATCAAAAGAATAGTAATAAATATATTAAAAGTTAAAATTGTCACAGGGCAAACTTGTCCTGGCAGAGTGTGGATTCAAATTATCATTATTAAATGCACTTCTTGTTCAGACTGTGTTATTTCTAGCAATTGAGAATAAGCCAATTTCTGTTAAGTTTCACATCTTATCCTGCTGGACTACTATGTACTGTTTCAAAACTAATCTTACTGATTTTCAGGTTCCACAATAGGTATTTTAATAAAAGATTTACCTCCCACCAGGGAAAGGCTAGGTTCTACTGTAGATACATTTACCAATATTACAGATGTAGCTTCTCATCATCAAAGATGAGACTAGGTCTAGTAAAACTAAAAGGAAGTTAAATTAAACTGCAATATTTCACCAAAACTTCTTAAAACACAAAATGGAATAAAGTAAACTAAAGCAAACAAACAAATAAAACAAAAGGATTCTTAAATCTGAGCAAACACTGAGGAGAAAGGTCGGGTAAAGCAATTAAAATGTACTTTATTGCTAGTCCTAAAGGTTACAACAGAAGATCTCAGATAGACGTATTCTCAAAAGATATTGAAAAATCTGAGTGTGAAGAATTCTGGAAAGCAATTTTTTCAGTATATGCTGAGAATATCTTAAAAATAAACTGTGTCATGGACAAGAAAGACAAAGCATGTCTTACAATCCCTAAGGTAAATACAACATTTGTTTTAAAAGCTGTGCGAAGAATTCTGGTCACAGTTTATTTTTAAGATATTTTCAGCATATACTGAAAAAATTGATTTCCACCAATAGTTTTTTAACGTTTGTTTAAATCTATATCTTTCTTAGTATTTCTGTTGTTAATGGTGACTTATTCTATGTGTCAGCTATGCTGATAAAAGAAAATTGTATAATCCAAATAATAAACATCATTTATTTTACTGAACATCAGCTCCAAAAGTTCTGCCCTATACATGTTCTACCCGCTTTGTTATCATTTCTACAGTCTGTAATGTAACTAGAAGTGAAATTTACTCTATTTTGATTCTTTTTGTAGAAATGAATGGATTTTCCTAAAATTGTAATAAAACTGAATTAAACAATACTAACACCCCAAATTCTCATCTCCCTCAAATAGGGAACTGGATTTATGTGCAGATTTGGTGTCAATGTTATCGTTAGATATTTATTTTGTATTTGTGTTATGACTGTATTATTATATATCAAATTTAAGTATGAAAGGACCCTTTTTTGTGCCACTTCCTGGTTCTGAGAAAGCTTGATGCCTGCTTCTGATTGGAGGTCAGCTCTCCAGTGACAAGCTGTAAGCATCTAATAGAACTGCAGATTTGTGAGAATCCTTCTTTGTTTTTTGGCTCAAAGCTTGCTTCCTGAGGTATTTCTTGTGATAAGACTGACTTGTCTAGATGAGTGATGGGTGTTGCCGTGTGGCAATCAGCATCACTGTGTGGTCAATTTTAGCTGTTTGCCTCCGGAAAAGAGTGCTCAGGAGTGTTTAATGGCAGAAGATGTAGCCTGTGACTAAATAACTCCAGCTTGCTATGGGAAACTGGGGGATGATGCCATTGTATCCTGTGAAGGCAAGATACAAGTTGGTGCCTCCCTGCTCCCTCTTATCTGCTGGCAAGGCCAGGAAGATAGGAACAAAGGAGTTTCCGCTAAGATCCCAGAGCCAGAAGCTGCCACTCCAAGGAGAGCTGACTTAAGAACTTTGGATTTCAGCTGTCACTCCAAAGACAGCTGACTCGATCACTTTGAAAGCATTGAAAAGGGGCCATCATCACCATGGTCACCGTTGTCGCTGTCGTCATCAACAGAACAACAATGCTCGATGACCCACCACTACTGAAGATCAATGGCTGAACTATGAACCACGCTGGATCCATGGTGGTGACTATCTCCCTCTTGCTTCCTATAAAGACTCCTTGTTTCTTCTTCCCTATCTTTTCTATCACCCTCTTTCCCTTCCCCATTACCCTAATTCATAATAGTGTCCGTTCTCCCCTTCCTCATCTCCCTAATTAACATCTGTAATAAACTGGTTGGACCAACATTTGAACCACTGTTTCTTAATCTCACACCGGGTATACAGATATTAAAAGAAACTCCTCTCCCTCCTATAAATCGGAGAGAGACAAGATTGCAGCAACTTTTGGCTTTCTGCTTCATCATACAGCTCTACAAAAATGTTCAGTCTCATGCTGTATTTTGGTGTGATTCAGAAAGTGAGCCCAGGGTTATTCTTTCTGTCTCAGGATGCAGGATGGTGAGTTAAAGACATCCCATTGATCCTGAAGTCACTGTACATGCACTCACCTTCTATGGAAGGTGACATCCTCAAATGCAGATTTTGCAAGATCCCTAAACATCATTGGTTCCAATGAAAATCAAGTGCCCTCTGTTACTCAAGTGATGCAAGCATGATAAATAAGCCTTATTAATTCTTACAAAAGCCATAAAGCTCCAGCCACAGACAATGACAGGAAAGCAGGCTTGAATGCATGAGCAGCCTCTTCTAGAACAGTTTGTTTTCTATTGTTTAATGAACCAGAAGCCCTAACTGCCATTTCATCCCAAAAGGTGTCCCATCTGGCTTCCTCCCATCAGTGACACAACGAAGAGGAGACTGCACATGACTGGTTGCCCTGCTGTATCGTTTCTGAAGGCAAAGTCAAGGCTTCCATTTGCTTCCTCTGAAGTATATTGAGTGATACCATGAAATAAAGATGAATGAATAAATAAATAAATAGACTAATAATATAGTACATTGTTCTTATATAAAATTACAAGCCAAGAATAGCTCAAAGTGCCTTTCCAGCTGCACAGACCAGCCACATATTTTTGAAATACAGCTATCTCCCAGGTGAAATCCAGCAGACACAGTAAGCACGGGGCCTACCCTTCAAGCACTGCTCCACATGGGTCCCCACCTGCAGGAATATCCATGGGCTGTACCTCTTTCAGGCTCACAGCTCAGCTCTGGCAGCAGCGAGGCCCTGTTGAAACAGCTGGAGCCACTATGCTCTAATATGATGCACTGCATTTCTCTGCTCACACAGGCTGCTATGCAGCCTCAACATTAGCCATGTGACCTCAAAACAAGTGAGAAATTAGATGTGCACAGTTAGATTCATCATATCTCATAAGCATCTTATGAGAAAACATATCTAAGGCCTTTATGATTAAATAGCAAGAGGATGGGAAGGCTTCTCTGCAGCATTAGTTATTTCCAAATGCATCAAAGGAAGATAAAAGGTAGAAGAAAAGTGTGATGTCAATATATTGATACAATTCTGACTTTCTTAAATATCCCCATTTCAAAGATCATACCTGTTTATAACAGTGATAGCTTATGCAACTTCTAGTCACCCTAACAAAGAGCACATTATAAAAAAAATTATACTGTTCAAAGTCTGTGAAGCTGAATACTGAAAACAGTTCTGATCCATTGCATTTTTTATGTGAATGCACCTAGAATGGACTGACTTTTTTCAATTGAAGTTACACATTATTGACAGTAATGTCATACATATA
The DNA here is from genome assembly GCF_987193195.1 of Phasianus colchicus. Lineage (NCBI taxonomy): Eukaryota > Metazoa > Chordata > Aves > Galliformes > Phasianidae > Phasianus > Phasianus colchicus. The sequence continues at coordinate 24,712,384 of NC_143436.1, forward strand.
AAAAACCAACAATATCAGCAGAAATTGAACACAATTGAACTGCGGAAAGAACCCACACACTTTTCTGTATAAAACAAGACGTAGAATTTCACAGGGTATGTGGACTAAAAAGAATGGTAGTTAGGTTTTTATGTTTGTTTTCATTTCTGTTATTTTCCTTTTTTTAGCTGTTTTTATTAATATAAATGAAAAGACCATATGTGGAAAACTGAAGAAAAACAGGAGATTGATAAAAAGATGAATCCAAGTATGTGGGATAGGCTACAAATTAAGATACGGTAAATTTTTTTTATTTTTAGACTTGATAATGTAGACAAATGGAATTTTATTTCAGCTGTTTTCAAAAATCAGGAAATGTATACTTGTTAGATATTCATCTATTTTTTCCACCCAATGTGGCTATCAAAGAAGTTAAAGAAAAAATTAAGAAAAATTAAGTTTAAACAGAGGTCAATAAATGCATTTTGTTTGTTTTTTTTTTAAACACAGAATTATAAATGTGTGTAGCTGCCCTCCTAGGTATGACTGTTGAGTCAAAAACTCTAAAGTCATTAAAAAAATTATTAGAATCATAGAATCACTGGAGTTGGAAAGGACCCTTAAAGGTCATCTGCTCCAGTTCCCCTGCAGCGAACAGGGACATCTACAGCTAGATCAGCTTGTTCAGAGCCTGGTCCAACCTGGCCTTGAATGAATCTGGGCAATGTGTTCCAGTGCTTCACCACCCTTATCATAAAAAATACTTTTCTTATATTCAATATCCCCTTTGAAACCATTTTCCCTTGTCCTGTCACAACAGACCCTGCTAAAGTGTGTGTCTCCTTCTTTCCTATATCTCCCCTAAATATACTGAAAGGCCACACTTAGCTGTCCTAGAGCCTTCTCTTCTCCATGCTGAACAGCCTCAGCTCTCTCAGTCTGTCCTGGTAGTAGAGGTGTTCCATCTCTTGAATCATTTTTGTGGCCCTCTTCTGGACCAAGAAGGTCCAATAGGTCCCTAATAAGGGAACAACTATGTCCACTGGGACTTTGGCATTTTACTGTTCATGTTACATAAAGTTTACCTGAATGTTCAGAAGGACTGAACTGTCACAAGCCCACGGGACCAGACGGCCTACACCCTCGGGTGCTGAGAGCGCTGGTGGGGGTGATTGCCGAGCTGCTCTTGGCCATCTATCAGTGCTCCTGGTTAACTGGAGAGGTCCCAGAGGATTGGAGGCTTGCTGATGTGACTCCCATCTTCAAGAAGGGCTGTAAGAAGGATCCAGGGAACTACAGGCCTGTCAGCCTGACCTCGGTACCCAGGAAAGTAATGGAGCAAATCATCTTGGGTGAGATCACACAGCACGTGCATGGTGTCCAGGGGATCAGGCCCAGCCAGCACGGGTTCATGAAAGGCGGGTCGTGTTTGACCAACCTCATCTCCTTCTATGACTGGGTGACCAGACTGGTAGATGAGGGAAAGGCTGTTGATGTAGTCTGCCTAGACTTCAGCAAAGCCTTTGACATGGTCTCTCACAGTATTCTCCTGGGGAAACTGGCTGCCCGTAGTCTAGACAGGTATACCCTTCTTTGGGTAAGAAACTGGCTAGAGGGCTGCGCCCAACGGGTAGTGGTTAATGGAGTTAAATCCAGCTGGTGACCAGGTTCAAGTGGTGTCCCCCAGGGGTCGGTACTGGGGCCTATCTTGCTTAATATCTTTATTGATGACCTAGACGAGGGGATTGAATGTGCCCTCAGTAAGTTTGCAGATGACACCAAGCTGGGAGGTGGTGTGGATCTGCCTGAGGGTAGAGAGGCCCTTCAGAGGGATCTAGATAAGCTGGATCGCTGGGCTGAGGTGAATGGGATGAGGTTCAACAAGGCCAAGTGTCAGGTCCTGCATTTTGGCCACAACAACCCCATGCAGCGCTATAGGCTTAGGGACGAGTGGCAGGATGATTGTGAAGAGGAAAGGGACCTGGGGGTGTTGGTTGATGCTCGGCCGAACATGAGCCGACAGTGTGCCCAGGTGGCCAAGAGGGCCAACAGCATCCTGGCCTGCATTAGAAATAGTGTGGCCAGCAGGAGCAGGGAGGTGATCATCCCCCTGTACTCAGCTCTGGTGAGGCTGCACCTCGAGTACCGTGTTCAGTTTTGGGCCTCTCACTACAAGAAAGACTTTGAGGTCCTGGAGCGTGTCCAGAGAAGGGCAATGAAACTGGTGAGGTGTCTGGAGCACAAGTCTTATGAGGAGCGGCTGAGGGAGCTGGGATTGTTTAGTCTGGAGAAGAGGAGCTCAGGGGAGACCTCATTGCACTCTACAACTTCCTGAAGGGAGGTTGTGGTGAAGAGGGGTTTGGTCTCTTCTCCCAGGCAATGAACAGGACCCGGGGAAATGGCTGCAAGTTGTACCAGAGGAGGATTAGGTTAGACATGAGGAAAAACTTTTTCTCTCAGAGAGTGGTCAGGCACTGGAATGGCTGCCCAGGGAGGTGGTGGAGTCGCCGTCCCTGGCAGTGTTCAAGAGGTGCCTGGATGAGGAGCTGCGAGATATGGTTTAGTTTGTGGTAGCAATGGTAATGAGAAGACGGTTGGACTGGATGATCTTACAGGTCTTTTCCAACCTTGTGATTCTATGATTCTATGATTCTAAGGACAAATTCATTGGAAATATTGGGAAAATTAGAAAAAGGGAAAGAGAACCAGAAGAAAAGAGCAACAAAAAGTCTTTTCCATCATTATCTGTGCACATGAACTTATCTTGGAAATCTGTGTTAGATTGTGAATGCCAGAATATACTATACGGCAGAAATCCATGCCTGGCTATCAAATGAAATCAAGATCTTTCTTCCTAGAGAATGCACAAACTTAAATCAAGGTCCTTGGTCAAATATATCCTTGCTGGGAGAAAAACAGCATGAAGTGGTCTTGTACTTCCCTGTGAGTATGTATCATGTAGTATTTTACATCTACAAGTTGACAAGCATGTCACCATCTCTGAAGCTACTACTCATCTCTTTGTGCAGATGAACTTTAAATTATAGGGAGTTGATTGCTGTTTAAGTGCATTCCTCAGCTTATTAACAAGAATGGGAAAAGATCTCTTGATGTTTTAACTAGATGGATTTATTCCACTGGGAATTTGAATTGATTCTACAATAATCATTGCTCTCAGATCAGATTTCCTAATGAATCCATTCTCAGAGTAGTGCCATTAACCCAAAGCTAAAGTTTCAGAATAAGATAGGCCCTTTATTTTAGAGAAATACACCACTGATTCAAAAACATTGACCTGATAATCAAGTAGATCTTTTCATCTTTAATGAAATGCTGTACCGATTCCAGAACATCACCCAAAGGCAGGTTATTTGTTCACTGCTAAGCTCCCCTGTGCAGTTGTTCAGAATAACAGTGAAAATGGCAAAAGATCCATGCAGTGAGAACATTCTGCTTCAATCAAGGTTGAATGCTGACCTGACCAGAATAATGATTATATTGGGCAACAGCTCATCAAAATCTGGATTTGCCTTCTTTAACCTCTGAAGGACAGAAGCAGGGAAGAGGAGAAAATGCTCTACTCTATAGTAAAATTTTTCCTTCATTGACAGAAAAGATATTTTCTGTAAAGACATTTCTCTTTATTTGTACAATGCCAGTAAGACAGGGTAAGCTTACTTACTTAAAGAAAGTCATACTTTAAGTCATTGTGGCAGTAATATACTCAGCCATACATGCTCAGGTAGAGTTAGATGCTCTGGAAAAAAAACTGCAATACTTCAATCGACTATTTGCCATTGAACTAACTGTTCAACTGTTCAAAATTGAGAGACAGGTGCTTCCTGAGCAATAACTAGAAATCTCATTTTCTTGCTGATGATTTATCTGAAATCAAAGTTTTTGTTCATCTTTCTTCCACAAGTGCTTCATATATATTTTGGCAACTGTTCAGGTTTCAAATGAAAAATGTAGTTAGCATGGTTTCCTGTGTGGGTGAGTCTGTTTCCATGTGTGGGCCTGTCCTGAAAAAAATTTGAAAGATCATTTTCTTTAATCAAATAGGGCAGAAAAGCAGAGGCCTCAAGATTACTAAAAAAAAAGAAAAAGTGAAAAAATGATGGTGATGGCCAGCTACCTTTTTTTGTTGTTGTTGTTAACTGAGATATATCCAATTAATGTCGTTGATCCAGAAAAGAGCGTATTGTTGAATTTCCTTGAAATTTTAATTTAAATTAAATTTCAATTACTTTCAATCAAAATCATGAGAAAGGACAATGAAGGATCTCCCAATATCCTGGAGCCTAAAAAAAGCAGTTATTGGGAGACCCAGGTTTCATTTTTTTGGATCTGAAGCATCTGCTTCTGGAATAACAGTATTTGAAAGTTTCTTGACATATTTTATAAGAATGTTGACTCTCAAAACAGTGAAAGAAAGCATATGTCACCCAAGTATGTTACGTGATTCAAAAAGAAGAAGGAACTGCTCTACTATTTTCAAAAATTTGGGACTGGCATTAATGTGCCGGATTCTTCCAAACTGTTATATGTACACCACTTGGCTAATTTTTAAAACACTGTCAGAGTAGCACAATTGTATTATACAGCCTGCAAATGAACAGCTTAACATTATTTAATATTTTGTTTTGTATTATTATTTAATATTATTATTATTTAATAATAAGAAGTCAGTAATTAAGCTTTGCAATAAAAAACACAGCAAAAACTATGTAGTACAGTGTATAGACATTCAGTGATTGTTAAATATTAACATTCTAAGGTACTGCCTTGGACTCTTGAAAAAGTACTGTACCAATGACATAAATCTTTACCTATTTGCATTACTCAAATTTAACAGAATATGCATGTATTGCATAAGCAAAAATATTTCAGGAATTACTGACATTTCTGTTCATTGCAAAGCCAAAGTAAACACAGAGTTTTCTTAATTTAAGCCTATTTTGCTTGTGGAAGATTTTTGAACCTGAAGAATGGAGTCAGTGACAGCTGTACTCCATTGTCTCCTCTATGTTCACCAGTGGAATATGATCCTCTTGCTTGTGCTTCAGTTGATCCCATGTTTGTTGTATTCCTGGATGCAGTAAAACAGTTTTCAGTAGAGGAGAAAGAATATTCTTGTTTCAGATACATAGGAAACAGAGATTTTGCATCTGAGAAGAAACTTACAACCTCATTATCTGGGACTACTTCTTGAACTGAGGAATCCCATGTCAGTATCATCTCTTGATTGGTGTATCACCTGGCCTCTGTCTGTGGCTACAGAATTTTCTGTCCTGTAGATCCAATTTTAAGTACTCCATCCTCAAGCAGATGCTTTAGATGCTCTCTGGAATTTCAAACAAAACTATGTGTTTTGTTTAGTTAACAGAATCAAATCCTGATTCTCCTACACATATTTTCTAGCCGCTACATAATTATGTAAAAACTGGACGGCCACAACTGAACAACAGGACTAAGAAAAGTGGGTCCTGAGAGCATGGCTGTACATACACTTTTCATGGTTTCCCTCTGCAGACTGTAAGAGCTGTTACTGGCTACAGGTGCCTTAATTTATTCAGCAGAGGCTAACACTGAGGACTCAAGAAAGTGCTCAGGCACAAGCTTATAGGAAGCATAGTCTAGGTCATTTGTTTCTAACATTACAGCCTTACAAGTATATTGGTACACAAGACAATAGTTAATCAAAAGACTAAGCAACGTAACTGCAATGAGAGCATCCTAGCAAAATTAGTCTGATGCATCTTATCTCATGAACATAGGACAGATAGTGCTCTGCTCAAAAATCCTGGTTTACTGTGTTTCAGAATAAATTATCTGATGCGCATGCAGCGTAGACAATGTGTACCACAATTAGACTGATTGATTTTCACATATTATTTATTCCTTAAGCACATATGCTACATGCATCTTAACAATTCTTCAAAGTTTGTAATTGGCTATTACAAAATCGATTATCTGTAAGGAGCACAATTTGAGCTTAAAGTTTTATAGTGATTGATCGATCAAGTCACACACAATTTAATAACTGTTTACCTCTTACCATTCACTTTCTACATTGTTTTGATTGAGCAAATGGCTTTTTTGATTCCGTTTTGATTTAGAGAAATGGAACATAGCTTGTACCTACGTGGACTTTAAGTACTCCTCCTTTGTACGTTTACAGAATAAGGTAAATGAAGGTAAATATTAAACTTCTTCCTTATTTTCCAGATTTTCATAGGTACCACACTGGGGTGACAGAAGCCTTTATTTGTTTTACCTGAAAATGATTCCCTCAGATATTAGCCTAATGCCTAAAATTTTTATTTGTTTTTCAGTTTACAATTGGAAAAAAAATAAAATGATATTCTAGAAACATTGCAAGGCTGTAAGGAGATCATAAACACTTTCTCTTTGGGATTTCCAGAAATGTCAGCAGAAAATTTAACACATGAGTATGAATGTTATCTTGTCTCCTTGGAGGCAATGATTTTGAAGTTGAAAGATCCTATTTTTCCATCTGAACTAAGCTCAGTATGTAGGTGCTTTCCTCAGTAAGAAATATAGAAATGTCGCAGATTCCAGGGACGAGGAAGAGCAGAATATGCCTAGGTCAGATACTCAGTTTTGCTAGGTTCTCTCAACACTGCCTCTGTGTGTGCTTCTGAACATTTAGGTTCTAAGATAAACTTATCTTTATGTGTTACCACAGTCTTAAAATAGAGCTTGCTTTAATATTGCAATTTTGTCCAGAGAGAAAAAACAGCAGCACGGGCTTTCATGTCTCCTTTTAACCTGGTGTAACCTGATCATAGTAGGGCCAAGGCTGATCTTAAATAATCATATATACCACTGTATCACCAACTATCCCAAAAATCAGCCAGATGATTTGAAGAAACTTACAGTGATAGTAACTGAAAGACATTGACTAGGAGAGTATAAAAATATGTGAGATGTGGCAGAACTCTCAGTGCTATTCTGGGCATCAAAACTTGAAAACATCATTTCTTTGCTATTAAGTAAATCTGATAATTTCCATGGCCTTCCTCTGGAACTGTCCCAATAGCTCCACAACTTTTCTTGTGTGTAGAGCCCTGGGCCCGAATGAGGTATTCTAGATGGGGCTTTACAATGTCAGTAGGGGCAGACAAGGCACCCTACTGGCCATCTCTCTTTCATAGAATCATAGAACCACAATGTTGGAAAGGACCTACAAGATCATCTAGTCCAACCGTCCTGCCATTCAATGCAGCCCAGGATACAGTTGGTCTTCTGTGCTGCAAATACACACTTCTGGTTAATGTCCAGATTTTTGTTCTCAAGGACCATCACCACAGGGCTGCTGTCAATGAGTTCTTCTCCCAGACTGTACACATATATGGGATTGCCCCAACTAAAGTGCAGCATCTTGCACATAGCATTGTTGAACCTCATTATGTTCACCAGGGCACACTTTTCAGGTTTGTCCAGGTCCCTCTGGATGTCATCACTTCCTTCTGTTGTGTGGACTGTACTACTCAGCTTCGTGTCATCAGGAAGCTTTTTTTTCACTCTTTATGTTATTGATTTTAAAGAGAAACAGAACATCTGGAGGACACCACTCATCACTGGCTTCCATCAGGACCACACTGTCCTTTGTTGGTCTGATACCTAATTTTTACACACAAGTTCTCAACCTGACCACATCTGTTTCTCAGCTCTTCACAATCAATTCATTTCCAAACAGTGAGGGCATCTCCCCTGCTCCTTCTTCCCTGCCTATCTTCTTCAGTTATTTAAATTCTATCAAAATTTGTTTATATTTTCTAACACAGTACTTATTTTTATCTCAGTTTACTCTCTTATTTACAGGAATTCTTATATCTAGAAGAATCCGAACAAAGCAAAATCATTAATTTGCATATATTGTTCCCAGTATTTAAGCATTTGGAAAAAGAAGACATTTTGGTCACATTTCCCATCAACTCTTAGACACAAAAATTTTGTTTGCTAGAGTTTGCCTGAGAATCCTCAACAACATTTCAACACATTGAGAATTCTTATTAGGTGATTCTTAATATTATTTCACAATTTCTGTATTTCTAAATTTTGATATTTTGTGAAGATAATGAAAAATGTATAAAATATTTTAGTTGTGTGGGTTTATTTGATTTTGTTTTGTGTGCTTTTTCCTTCCTGGTGTGTATGCATGTGTTTGTTGTGCTAATTATTTTAAATACTTGAAAGATGGTCATCACATTGACTTGTATTTCAGAATCCTGAAAATAGGCTACTTTAAAAAAGATTTAGCAGCCATGCTTTTGAGATTAACATGCAAAGATAGACATTACTTGAATATCAAAAAATTATGTTTGCAGGCAACATAATAAAATACATGAATATTGCTAGAAGAAACTAAAATATTCAAACAGATTAACTATCCATGAAGATTAATAACATCCCATAAACTTGAGAGAGTTTTCTAATGACATATTTTTTGTATGAAATTTTCAATTAATATTCACTAATATTTACACATCCTTCAAAGATCTGTGTGTCTGAAATATTTGCCTTTCTTCTGGGATTTGGAAGCACTGGAAAAAAATATTTGAAACAATGCCAATTGTGTTTAATTATTCATAATGTTACTGAACTACTATTAGTATTCTGTGGGACTCTTGATTAATATTGAGCAGTGGTTGTCGTGATGTTTCCAGACCTTGTTTGCTCTTTGAAGCTTATGCCTTCGTACACAGACCATTTCATGAGGGACAGTGTGATATTGGCAGGCCAGCAGAAATGGTGATTTTGTCAGAACTGTACAGCAAAAGATGACGTGCCTTAGTGGGAAACTAAAAAAAAGTGTAGAGTTTAATCATAGTCTGTAAATCCATAAACTGTGAAGACGGAGAAGACCAGACTATGCATTTCACATTCATTTGTGAGTCATTAACTTTCCAGAAATTTCAATGTTACAAAAGATAAAACTGGCAAGTGTTATCTATCTATCTGTTTTGCAATTCTGCTGTAAAAAAAAGTATCGCCTTAGAAATCATAGGATGTTATGAAAAGTGGAATAACTACTTTTACAGGTATACAGTAAAGTTGAAAACAGATTTCTATTTCATATTATAAATGTGTTCTAGAACCATTCTCTTTCAAACTTCTCTTCCTCCATCGACTGCTTTTGTGAGAAGAGTTTAATATTGCTGCAATAGTTTTTTCAACAAACATTCTACTAGAAAGAATCAAGTTAAATTATTTTTACTGCTAACAGTAGAAAGAGGATAACTGACAATATTTATATTAGTTTCTGAATATTGAGTAAATAAGCATCTGAAACAGTTAATGATACTGAATGTCTGTTTACCTGAAGAGGAATCACCTATAGTTAAAACATTTTTACAATTAAACAAATGTTTAATTGAGGAGGCTTGGATGGTGAATTCACAGAGCTGCTTGGTATTTATGATATTTACCAGATATGTTTGCAGGGTTTCTGAACCCATCTCTTTTTGGGTCAAATCTTACTTTCTGTGGCTCTTTTTTTTTTTTTTTTTTTTTGCAATAAGACTGACTTATATTGGACGCAAGAGGTGGGTGTCACCACATGGTGGTCAGCATCACTTTGTGGATAGTTTTACATTTGAAAGCATTTCTTTGGAGCTGTCTGCCATTGGAAGGAAATGTTTACAGAAAGAAGATCTGGCCTGTGCAAATAACTCCAGCTTGGTAAGGGAAACTGGGGGATGATATCATTGTATCCTGTGAAGTCAAGATACAATTTGGCATCTCCCTGCTCTTATCTGCTTGCTGGCAAGGCCTGGGAGAGGGGAAAAAAAGAGTTCCTGCTGAGATCCAAAGAACAAGAAGCTGTCGCTATCAGAGCTGACTTGATCACTTTGGACTTACAATAAGTTTGTTCTGTCATGGAAAACATCATCATCATCAACTGAACAACAACCTCCAATGACCTAGCACTACTGAAGATCAATGTCTGAACTACAAACCACTCTGGACCCACGATGGTGACTCTCTCTCTCTTGCTTTCTACAAAGACTCCTTGCTTTTCTTTCCTATCTCTTTTCTATCACTTGTCTTCCCTTCCCCATCTCCGTAAGCAATTAGGATTTGTAATTAACTGGTTGGGCTAACATTTGGCTCATTGAGTCTTAATCTCACCATTGCGTATACATATGTTAAAAGAACTTCCTCTCCCTCCTATAAATTGGAGCGAGACACATGGACACACAAACAGTTTTGATATTTGGTATTTCTACAGACAAGTAACAGGCTTTTTTTCCTATTTATGGTTGCCAGAATATTTCTTCTATTTTTAACATTGTTTGCAAATGAAAAAAACAAAAATGTGTACGGAAAACAATAATTTCCACATTCATTATGATGAGGGTAAGATTGTTTTTACTGAGTTCTCAATATAAATTTCCATCAGCTATCTGAATCTAGACTCAGGAGTTGTCCTATAATTTTTGCTTTACCAAGAAAACAGAATTAACTAAGAGAACTTTTGATTGGGAAGTGTTAAAATGTTAGTTGTCAGTTTGTTTTCTGTTTGTATGTTTAATAATATTAAGGGTTTCCCAGTGGAAATCAATCTGATTTTTTGAGTTTGCTACAGATTCCTGTCTAACACAACACTTTTCTAGTCTGGGAAAAATCACTATGGTGGGGATCAGTGTAATATGCCTTCCATTTACTTGTACAACTTTTACTGATACAAACCTACAAGAGGACAGAACAATGTTATTCACCATATCTGTGATCAATGAGCTAACTACTTTTAGCACAGAAGGTGTCAGCTCAGTTATTTACAGTCTTTAAAGAGACATCTCATGCATAGAGAAAGACATGAAAGTCTAAATCTTGGAAGTTCCAGAATCTCATCAAAAAACTTTCATTTTTATCATATAGTTCCTTAAATGCTCCAGACATAGTCTTTACCAAGGTCAGGGTATGCTAGCCAAGCCAAAGGATGGTATGGTTATTAACTATGCCTTCTAATTGGTAACATCATTTTTTTACTGATTGAAGGAAAGCACAGTTAAGTTCAAAAGACATCCACTTTTGAAAGGCTTGTATCCCATTTCCATCTTCTGCAGGATTATTTCCAGATAAAACCATACATTCAGGTCACAGAAGCTGACAAATAAATTCTACAAAACTGGCAGTGAATGATCATTGAGAATTTCTGCCTTTGTTGACAATGACAGAAGAGAATAAAACTCCTAATGTTCAACACTGCATTTCTCATTAAATATCACTGCAATCAACACTAATGAATTAGAGAACATCTAAAGACATAAGAATCAGCTGAAGAGCACTATACTAATATTGAAAAGATAAAAATATACCCATCTTTCATTAAAACCTTTTCATTAAAAATAAAACTCTACTATTTCAGTGCTCAATTTTAAATTAAATAATAAGCTTATATTACAGAGCTATGAAATCATCTGAGTCACAATTGAAAATCTGGCTTTGCTGAAGCTTAATTCTACACATTAATGCACTTTCTTTCTGAGATATGTCTAATTCACTCTGGTGAAAGTTTCTTTTTTCTAAAAATGGTTGCACAGAAGTGTACGGGCCAAAATGTCAAACCACATCATCTTTCTATTTCTCTAGAGAACTGTGTAATCTAATTAGAAGCAAACCTATAATTACTTTTTCAATAACTGACCCTTTCCAACTGCTTCTCGCAAAAGCTCCCAAAACAACTTTACCTTCAACAAGTCCTTTGCAGTTAACAATGCAACAGATAGTGCGCTTATGTTTTGTCAGACATCAGATTAAAAGCAATAAAAGAGGAGCTACTACCTTGGAGAAGAAAATTACAATGAACTTTTGCCAGCCTTGTTAGGCTAAAGATGCTGGATGAATGTATGTTCCATGTATCCCTTATGTAAAGCCAAAAGTGAAAAGGAGTCATTCCGACAACATAGATTGCACAGCCTATCAGTGTGTGACTGAAATGTAAATGTAATTATTTCTTACACTATTTTTATCCGTATTAGTCTTGTACTTTCTTCTTTCTTTAATATTCACAGTTTACAAACACTACTGAGCAATATGCTATCATTGCTCAATCTGCTCTGTGCAGCAGTCTGTATGAAGTTGCACTGGCCCAGACTCCTACTACTGCTCAGTGGTTTACATTTAAAATAAGATTAATTTTGAATTCATTCAAATCTAAAGTCCAAGGCAAATTTATGAATTGCAAATCTGCCAAGATATGAGAAAATAAAATCCACTGAATTTTACGTAAATCAATAAGGTTGAGAATTTTGTAACAGTCAGAGATAACAAACGTTCCTTACACCAAGTTAATCCATACTTTTTATTTAATATGATTATTTATAATAAATGCAATTGTAGATTTGTCTCTAGCTGAAGTTGTCATGCACATTTCCATAGTGTTCACTTTTTACTTCAGTGCAAATGTTGATATAAGTTTGTAGGAGAATAATTTAGAGCTGACAGTGATTCTGTGCCCCAAAGTTATTTTCATACATAGTTCATCTACTTGAGTTTAGTATTCTACATATAACCTAACCGAGGTGCCTCTAGCTGTTCTATTCAATTGTAAACTTTTCAAGAACATAACAAAGATGACAGCAATTATTTGTATTTCTGTACACTGCTTAGATGTTTTTACTTGATTAGTTTTCAGGAAACAATGTGTCCTTTTCTCTCTATGCTTGTCTCTTTTGTCTTCTGTCCTTTCTAGCTTTCTCTTCTATCTCTTTCAAAATGTGTAGGTTAGTCCTTAAAATAACCTTAAAGTCTATGATGGAACTGTAGGGTTTGAAGTCATTTACAAAGGAATTAATGCCAAGACATTTTTCCCAGCCAAGTCTTATCTTCATCCAGTATCACTTTAATAATTCTCCTTTCCCCTTTTTCTTTTCCTTGCTGTCATCTTCTACATGTTGTAAAAGTGACTTCAGAAGAACTTTTCATATAATTAATTCATTATGGTGGTTTTTAATAAGCACCACAGCCAGTGCTCTCAGACCTATGATTTTTCTGGTTCCTGCATTTTATTTCTTACTTCCTTTTACCTGTTTCACTATGATATTTAAAAATATTTTTTTAAAATAATCCCCTTAAAATTAAATGCCCAGGATACGATTTGTATTATTAACATATGCTGTCCAGGTTAGCTACTGAAGTAAATGAGAGTTTTAAGAGCTCAGTTTTGTAGGCCTGTACCTAGAATTTACTGAAATGTTTCCTCTTCCTGTCCACATAACTTTTTGAATTGTCTTGGAAGATAACAGATATACGTATGTTTAAAGTGTACATGTTTGCATAGATAATTTAACTTCAAAATTATTCTAGGAGCTAGCTAGCTGCTTTGAAGAGTTCTCTTATTAATATCATTATTTTTTTACACCTTACAACACATGAAATATTTATCCTACTGAAGGCAGTAGAATAAGGTTCTTTCAATTTGGCAAAGAGTTTATCAAAAAGCTCTGAGGTATGTTTAACTAAACCTGTTTTGGAGAAAACATAATTGCCCTACATATTCACATGTGCTGCATGTTAGAAAATTACAGGCACCTGTGCAAACCCTAAATTTACTTACAGGCTATATTTATTTCATTGAATCCTGTTTTTTTTTTCTCATACCAAACATACAAAGTACATAACAGATCAATGAGCAAACACAGGAAAATAGTATTTTTTCTGATCACTTTCTTTAGTAGTATATATTTATTTGATACAAAAAAATCAATTCAGTTCACATCAGAGACTGCTAATATTTCTCATTTTGCTGTCTTTGTACAAGTATTTTTTATATACGACGTACATTGAATTTTAAATAATTTTATATTGTTCAGAAAGATGAGGGGATATTTCATATGACCCATGAAATCCTCCTTATTATTGCAGTCAAATCTATTTTTATTTATCTTGGGCAAAATTGTCATATTTTACATAATCAAAGAATTATAGAATCACCAAGGTTGGAAAAGACCTCCAAGAGCATGTAGTCCAACCATCCACCTACCACCAATATTTCTCCATCTACCACCAATATTTCTCCATGTCACTCAGTACAACAAACACAGAATTTTACTACCATTTCCACTTTTTTCTTTTCTTAAGTGTCAATAAAAATGCTGTGCACAGTGGTGTTTGGAGCACAGTTTTGCTGTCATTTACCGTCTTTTCCACTTTCTGGTGGTGTTCTTCAGCAAACTCTCTGTCTACCATAACATATGTTCTTGCATCAAAGCCAGACAGGAGGTGTACTTGATGATCCACATGCCAAAGCATGTAACGTCATTTTTTTAAAGCAGTGGACTAAATTTAGATACCTGAAGCTCTAATCTTCATCATTTATCAAATGTTTTGCTTGACATCAAAAGGGAAGCTAAGCAGTTGACTACGTACTCAGAATGGAGCCTGCTTCCTAATTGCTGTCTTTACTTACAATGTAAATGTTCTAAAAATATACTTTCAAGTTTTGAGGTATTTTATTTCCTGCATTTTGCAAATAGTCTTTCCACTGTTCCTAATGCGATTCATATGCATATTGATCAGAGGCTGTATACCCACAGTCACTGTGATCCAAAGAATAAACTGACCAAAGATTCATTCACAGACCATTAATCAGAAATTAGGAATTAAGAGAATTCTCCCTGTCACATAACAGCAGTGGATTTTTATTGGTTGCTATTCAGCTAACGGTAGAATTATAGTACTCTTGACAAAGATCACCTATGCATCTGGCTAGATGCATTCTTGGTGTCTTATAACTTATTTGACTGGAGTTTTGATGTTCTCAACTAAGAAGAGGGTATGTAGTCATATCTCATCATTTAAAGTTGACAATTTAGTTGTTACTGGCTCACCTGGGTAGAGAATAGACAAAAAGAGAAAAAGCAAACAAACAACACGCACACCCCCTCCCTCCCCAAATAAAAGCCTACAATTTTTATTTTACTTGTTCTTATCTTTCAGATTTAGTTCATTTTTCACCCTAAAGGTTCGGCTAAACTTATTTTGTAAGGATATACTAATGAAGAAGTAGATGTTCTTTATTTGTCTCAAATGGTATTATAAAGCAATACTTTGTTATTAATACTTTTTTAAATGTTCAAATATACATATTAAATTCATATGGAGAAATTGTGACTGATGTAGGTAAAGTAAGATGTGCTTTAGTGTTATTGCAACGTTTAAGGCTTTTTGCAGATAAAATCCTTGTAAGTACATCATGCGTCATCATCATAACTCTTTTTACTTTCTAGTGTCTCTGGATGCTTCTTTCCAAGTAACAGGCTTTCAACTTCACATATTATCTTGAAGTATGAATTTATACTTCCTTTCTAATAATAACATATAGACAACAGCAGATGTGTAAAATGCATGGCCATATTTCGACTCAGGGACCCACTTGGTCATATGTAGGGTTCTGTGATTCATGATAAAGGCTATTATATGAACTGATGAAAGTAAGCGCTAAGTGTGTTTTAATGTAACCTTTTTCTGAAACAAAACAAAATGTATGCGAGGAAGACTACGTATGTAAAACAGTGTTTATTCTGGATTCTAGGGAGCCTAAAAAGAAAAATTAAAAGTGTCATCAGAAAATAATTAATTTTGTCTGAGTTGGTTATTTGTGGTCCTTTAGGCATACTTTGTGTCACACACAAGGAATTGCACAAAATTAGTTATATAACAGCTTTCTACTTTACACTTGGTTTCAGCTGAGCTTTCTTCCCATGGCACATAAAACAACTTAATTTCTTTTTTTGAATTGAATGAGGAAAGAGTTCAACTTTCATCTCCTTAAGAATGTAAGTATATATTAATTCCCATCTTATTCTAGTTTGTCCTCCACTAAGTTCTTGTTCAATCTTTTTCCCTTTCAGAAAAACTATTATCACTAGAAGACAAACAAAACAAAGAAATGAAAAAGACTCTTTTGTCATTGTCATCCAGTAATTAGTTCTGTCAGCACTTTTCGCACACCCAGTTCAGAATCAGAAATGACAGATAGTTTGTGTATAAAGAAGTGTCACACATCTAGTATTAATCCAAGCACTTTCAACCACAACACTGCATAATTCGCCTTATTTTCAGGACATACATAAAACAGGAATCCTCTTGGCTGCAATGAATCGATTCTTAATTAAATGTTTTAATGCAAAAGTTTTTCTTCTTGCTTTAAATAAATTCTTCTTATTTATCACCCAGACAGACTGACAGATTGTCTCGAACAATTATACCTTGCAATCCTTTCCATGTCACCGCGGAAGTCACCATTTGTCCACTTATTCCTACTATCTCCCAGTTTTTACATGGGGATTCATATAATAAAGAAAATCGTATAGTCGAGATATTACAGCAAACACAATCAATACCTCCAAAGCGTAAAAATGACGTGCACATTTCAATGATTTTGAAACAATTTACAATCTGCAATTTACCAATGCCCTTCTCTTGCAGGATAGAAGACCTCAGAATCTCAGAATCTATTGTACCCCCTCCCTTAAAGTTAGAATAAAGGTACCTCAAACAATGCGGACTTGACACATCTCTGCTCTTCTTCTAATCTTCCTGAGAAGATTCCACTCAAGATACACTCCCATTTAACTATCTTTACTATTGCAAACCTTTTCATGTGTAAAACTCAAATCACTTCAGATGTTTTTTGAGATTTTTATCACATGTTCTTCCATCACCTGTGAACAAGGAGAATTCTTTCTCATTTGTTCTTCGTATATTTAGAGACAAAATGTGCAGTTTTTGGCTCTTCAGATTAAATATCCATCTTCTGTTTTCTGCTATGTAGGATGTTTTTGTTTTGTTTTGTTCTGTTTTTCAGCACAACATATTATATTTCTATCTTGCTAAAATACTTATACTGCCAACTTTAAGAACGTCTCTGTAGGCTTGTTTTTGTTGTCGATGATTTTAATGAGAAATGTTTCCATTTGGCATCCAGTTGGAAAATCTTAGCTTAGTTTGACTAAATTTCTTTCTACTTGACCTCCTTTTAAAGTATATGCCTATTATTATACTGCTATTAATAATTATGTATGTAATTGTTCTATTACAAACATTAGCAAGATGTCAGCTGTAATGTGCTGTATTTTAATCTGTACTTAGACCTTAGATCTTGTGCTAAATAGCTGTTACTATAAAGAAAACTTTCTGAGTATTTAAATTAGGGAACAGAAAGACAGGTAGAAAATATTATTTAAAAGCTGAAGAATTTACATTTTGAAGTTCTGTGATGCTTAGTAACATAAAAGGGACAAGACAGCTATCACTGATTAACTAGTTAATACTGGAAATCTTACTGAGTTATATCAGAATTTAGGCAAACTTTGGCTTAGTAAATTTAAGAGATCAAGTAGATAAAGCCAAATAGTCATTTAAATCATTCTCTTAAGTAAATACAAATTGATTAGTGGACGCATACATTGCCACTGTTACTAAAAATCAGCCATATTCACATCTTAAATGATAAAAAATTGAAGAAAAGTTCTGAGATTAATGTGTATACAATTTCACAGTTTTAATAAACCCAGAGAATCACAAATTTAAAAGAAGTTAAACGTAAAAGTAACTCAAAATAAAATGGAAATTAGTTCTTCATAACATTTCACCTATATGTTCCTAACACTCTTCCTTAGCTTTGCACCAATTTCTGTCATAGTAGAACAGATGCTTAAACAAAATTTGGAGTCAGTGAACATCAAAGAGCATCTGATATGTTTCAAGGCTACTCCCTTAAAATGTAAATGTGCAAACAATATGTGTGTGTATTTGGTTTATAAATGAATTCTTAAAATTAACACAAGTATATTTAAAAATTACATCTAATCTGCAAAATGCAATCCCTGAAACTGAATGTCTGGCTAAAACAAATTATTCAGTCCATTAGAGAATTGAGTTGATTTCAAACCATTTTTTTCTCCCACCTGAATGCTCTTTTGGGATTGTAACAATTTCTTTATGGTATCCAAGAATCTCACTGCTTAAAATACACTGTCTAGCTTATCTTCTTCAAAAATAAAATATGAAAGCTGGGTGTGAAAACGGAACATTTGGCCTTACACCTCCAGACTCCAACCTAGCAGAGCAGCAGGCATTTTAGTTCCCAGGAACAGGTCAAGGAATTCACAGTGGAAGCATTCAGCATCTCTATTATATCTTACTTTCATCTATTGTTTCATGGCTGTTTCAAATCCTCTGACAACTTGCTTCTAAATAAATAAATAAATAAAATAAAGTAAAGTAAAAGGTATTTGTTTATGTAATTTGCCAAAATAAAAACTGAAGTTGTCTTTGGTTACATTACAACTACAGAATAAAACAGTCCAGGTAACTGGCCAGAGAGAATACATACGTGCCCCAAATGGCACAGTATAATGTACATCCCCACACCTAAACTCTCTTCTCCCATGTCCGCATTGCTAGGCAAGGTAAATGCTACGCTTGGCCTTTTAAGGGAGAGCAGTTTTTTATACTGTCAGTGGTTTATGGGCTGGTTCGGCCTGGTTCCGTGGTTAATGGAGCGGGAGGACCCACAAACCCACACCTCAAGAAAGTGGGAAGGGGAAAAGGGAAAAGGGTATGGAGATGAGCCTAAAAACAAAACAGTGGCAACAATCTGAGGAGGAAACCTAATTTACTAAGTAAGATATAGGAATGCAAAATAACACAGCATAATACAATATAATTGGAATTGAGGCTAATAAATCAAATAAGATGAGGGAGACAGAATGTCCAAAAACTGAAGGCCTTACTCCAGTGCTGAAAGAGAGAGGGATAGGGAGCACACACACTACTGAGACGAGCAGAAAGGGAAAAAATGGCCATCTCATGACCTGCAAACAGTTTTATCTTTCCCTCTGAACAGAAAACAGAAACAAAACAGTGAACAGACCTCTGGGATATGTAGTTCTTCTCTTCTGAGAACTAGGTACCCGGAACTATCAACAATACATGGAACTGGAACATTAATTTCTCAAATCCTATTGCACTACATGATGTTATGATGTAGAATACCAATAACAAAAATCATAAAAACATGACATTTACAACCAAATTTAGTGCCATGTAGGCTCCTAAATCAGACTGTGGGCTATTACCTGAGTCCAGGCTGTATCACTGTTTCATCTGATACTACATATCACCCTTCCAAATCACAGATAATCTACTTCAGTTTTCTATATACTGAACAGGGGACTCAGATATGTGCAAGGCATACTGCACATGAGTACAAACAAGCTTGCTAGAAAAGTTATGAGGAATAAGAAAGCATACATCTTAAGAATGAAGCAGTTAATGGTTTCAAAGAGCTACTGCAGACATAAAACTACTAAACCCAACTCCCCTCTCATTATTAGACCTCAGACTAAGTTCTAGCAGTAGTTAAGATAGTGCTCTAGTTATATGTGTGCTGTGTAAATTCTCAAATTTATGTATTCTATCTGCTGTCAGATTTGACTGAGGACAATAGTATATATAGAAATGTTTCAGATTACTAATTAAATGTTCTACAGCATTCATGAAGATATACAGAAAGAAGTTCTTGGAAACTTGGAAAGTCAAGTTATGGGAAGCCAATTTTAACAGCAAGAGTAAGAAGGAGACAACAGGCAGTGTATGTACTTATGAAACCATGTGCACTTCTGATGAGGATTAATTTCATATCTGTCATGATAGCTAGTAATTGAGTATCAGGATAATTGGAAGTAATGGCTTGGGTCAATAATACTTCTCAGAAATCTAGGCTTATGGTCTCTTGGTAATGCACAGCATTTGAGTCATGACTGAAAAAGAAATTAAATGGTATATCAGCTATCTGCGACCTTAAAGATCCTATTCCAAAAATATTGTTTTCATATTCATTTGTAAATAATGACTGGAAGAACATAATTTATTGGCTATTTTGAAGACCATTCAGTGTGTGATTTTTACTAGTATAACACATAAATAGGTTTAATGCATTGGTTCAGCCCTATATCACTGGGACAACAGCAGCCATAATGAAGCTATAAAAAGTTTTTTTTTAATATTGAATTAATGTTTGAGGAACTTTCTGAATCATATCTTTAATCTCATATACAAATATGCTATCAGCAAACCTCTACAAGTAAACATTTTGTCTAATCATCATAAAAGCAATGAACCTTTCTTGTTTTGCCATGTCTGGGAGTACTAGGCATAGTTGAAGAGAAATTCCAGCACATAGAAAGTGGGTTAGAAAATAAACTTTGTAAAATAACAACAGATATAGGGTAAACACAGAGCACTGATCACCAATCATATGCAACCTTTTTCTCCATAAAGTATTTACATTTCATTGTTCTGTCGGTAGGTTGAATTTTGTGTATATTTAAAACAGAGATGGAAATATGGATAACAAATAATTAGAATTATAATTCTTTGTCTATTTCAGTTGTAGGTTAATCAGACAAAATACAGGTATGAAACATGAGTACATGATCATGAAAAAAGCAAATGAAATCCTAGAATAGTATTACTGTTAGAGATAAGGAAGAATTAGTGCAATTAGACAAGACACTGGTAAGACTTCCTTTGGAATATTGCATACACTGTTCTGATAGCCTGTGTTTAAGAAAGATTAATTAAACTGCAATGCTTGCAGAGAAGGGCTGCTAAGATGATCCAGGGAAAAGAAGAGCTTATCTTGTAAGAGGAGACTAAAATAACTTAATGGAGTCTGATAGGGTATATCATTGCTCTCTATAAATACTTCAGAGGTAGATAAATGCTAAAGAAGGAGAAAGCTATTTAAACTAAAGACAAGGTTGACACAAGAACAAATGTGTATAAATGGGAAAATTTAGGCTGGAAATCAGAAGAATGAGAGAGGTTCTGGAAGGTCTTACAGAATGAATCTAACTAGTTTAAAAGTGAGACAGGACAAGTTCAGGAACATATTATAAAATATGTTTGCATAAGGAATTGATATGATGGCTAAGAAAATCTTTTCCACTCTATATTTGCAGCATCTCACTATGACTACCTTCGTCATTAAGAACTCACTAATCACAGAATCACAGAATCACAGAATCACAGAATGGCCAGGGTTGGAAGGGACCTCAAGTATCACGAATCTCCAACCTCCTGACACATGCAGGGCCACCAACCTCCACATTCAATACTAGACCTAAATACATACTAGACTAAATACATTATTGTTTGATTGGTACAGGATAAAAGATAGTCAATCACGAACAGTGAGGTTTTTGGTCATTCAAAATGCAACATATTTCCAACTCAGATTAATGTTATACAGAAACACCGTAGTTGGCTTTATGTGGAGCCAACATTTTCTCTGAACTCTTTCCCTTCAGGAAGGAAAAAAAAACAGAAAGAAAAGGAAGAAATCATCTGAGAGGTACACTCTTAGTATTTGTGTTAACAGGGAATACTTTAATACTAGAAATGCTGAGGGGCAGATGAAGGGGAACTATGAGCCAGAAAAATTCTTTCATTTAGGGAAAATTTTATGGAGAAAAACAGCAAGAGACTGAATTAACATTGTGGCAAAAAAGAGCCAGTTAAACAGAAATCTCCAATCCCTATAGACTTTCTTCCCCCTTTTCTAATTTGTCATTTGTTCCAGCTCTTTTCCTTGCATATGTTACCATCTTTTTCTTAGTTTGTCTAGACAAATTAGTAGGCTGGCCAATCACAAACATGAAGTTTAACAAGGGAAAGTGCTGGATTCTGCAGCAACAGAATGGGCATGGTATTGGGCGACCGTGTAAATATGTACGTAGTGAGGGACAAGAGGCTGGAGAACAGCCCTGTGGAAATGGATCTGGGATCTTTGTTGGCAGCAAGTTGAACACCAGTCAACAGTGTATCCAGACAGCCTAGAAGGCCAAATGTATCCTGGATGCATCAAGCACAGCCCTGCTAGCCAGGCAAGGGGAGTGACTGTCCCACTCAATAGAACGCTGGTGCTACCTCACCTTGAGTATTGCACACTGTTTTGAGTGCCACAATACAAAAAGAGTATGAAACTATTAAAGGGTGTCCAGAGGAGGGGTGTAAAAATGGTGATGGGGGTAGAGGGGGAGAATATGAGAAGTGGCTGCAGTCACTTAGTTTGTTCAGCCCAAAGAAGAGAGGGGAGAGCTCATCATGGCCTACGGCTTCCCACGAGGGGAGTGGAGGGGCAGGTCCTGACCTCTCTCTGATGACAGTGATAGAACCATGGCATGGAGCTGCAACATGGAGGTTCAGGTTGGATAACAGGAAAAGGTGATGTGCAAGTCCACCTGGAAGCCAAAATATAATAACTTACTTTTGTGTAGCTGAACCCATTAATAAAGCCTCGCTGTACCATGGTGGATAACATGTAAAACTACCAATTTAAATCCTCACAGATAGCATACAGAAATAGAAGACTGGCCACTAGTAATTGGATTGTTTAGTCTCCAGTCAGTCCATTCTAACTCAACTCAGTATTCATAAATAGACTTCTAGAAGAAAACAAGAAAAGTGCAAGTATATAGAATTCTACAGTTCTATGATATATGATCTTTCCTTTGAGTACCCTCCTGGTAACTCTCATGTCTTTCAGTGCAGGGACCTTCCTGAGCTGTGATTTGTCTTAGCCTTGTGATTTGCTTGCTTTATAACTCTCAATTTATCACTTTACCAGATGTTTTCCCAATTTTCCTGCAATCAACGTGCACTTTTTCTACACATGTTATCCTGTGACATGTAGTACCAGAGATCTATGTTCTGTCAGTATTCTTTTTGTGATTCCTGTAAAGTATTTCTTATAACCTGTACAATTTTTACAAAAATAGGCTATTTTTCTGCTTCATGTCAGTCATGATTTTACCTCCATTACAAGACCTCCATTACATTCTGAAGGGTTATCCTTTTTTGATACTGATGAGTTCTGCATGCCTAACTTTACCTTTAAGATGGGTTGCATGTTCTTAATCATTGCTGCCCTTCTTTACATCATTTCCTTTTGAGTTGAAGGAATCAGAATTACATAGGGCATTTGTGTGAATGCACAATGGATTTATACAATGGTATAACTAACTTTTCTGCTTTACTCTTTATATCTTTACTAGTAATTGCTAACATTTAATGTATTTTTGATGAATAATATATGACAGAAGTGTAATTTTTATGAAAATATCTGTCACGTCTTCAAAATTTTTTTATCTATAATGGTGAAAGCAGAATCTGTGATTTACGTCAAACTAGACACTAGGCCTAAGTAGACTTCTTCCCAATGTGCACTACTTTATATCTTTCTACACTGAGTTTTAATATTGACCCTTCAATATCTCATTCTTGACCCTTCACTTAGTCTTGAGGGACTATTCTGTAAGTTTTCACAGTTATACTTCACTCCTAAAGAGAAAAAAACATATTATTATTGTTGAATGTTTTTTATTTCACTACCTTCATCTTTTTCAGATATTTTTTCCATGCTGAACAGTATGACTCTTCATACTGTCCCCTTCAGAACTCCCCTGTTCACTCAACCACAGGATAGACTGTAAATCTGTGCACCAGTATCCTTTATTTTCCATCTTCAGCCAATTTGTTATGCATAGGAAAGGGTCCTTCCACTTTATGTCAATTTTGCTTAATTTCCAAAGCCTTTTCCCTCATTTACAAAGGTAAGGGAATTTGTAAAAGTTTTCTGATATCCAGAAAAACTACAATAACATTTATTTATACATTGGCTGAATCCTCAACACTAAAACAGAAGATTCCTTTAGAGCTGTAGAACACAACTGTACCTCCATCCGTTTTTCTGCGGGAGAATAGGAAGCAAGTGATTTTTATGTTTATTCTCAGGAAGTCGCACCTTGCAAAGCTTTTACTGTCAGTATCCCTTCCTAAGTCATAACATCATTACTCAGTATTTTGGAAAATTAATCACTCAATTACATCCACATTTTCACATAAAAATATTACTTTATAAATAGGTAATTTCATCATCCTGCTCATCAGAATGGGCTGGAGTAAATTAGGCCAGAATTTATTTTAGCATTTTGTCCCCAGATAGTCTTCAGCTTTACTCTGGTCAAGAATAAGGAACATTGCTAGTTCTTTGTTATTGTTCTTTTAATAGAAATATTCAATCCCTACCGTAATCTGTCATTTCTAATTAGCATGAAATCAATCTAAACTTAGACAATATATATAAAACTAAAGTTGAGTCCCTCAATTTCATTATGGTGAACTATTCTATCTTCAATAAACACTGTTCATAAATTCATACAGGATAGTATGCTAAATTAACTATATCAGAAAGTCACTTGAGCATAAGAATGCATTAAAAACAGTGATAACTTAGTATGACAAGGCACTATTCAGTATTCATTTCAAAAGTTGTGGAGAAAGCCTCCCTTGATCAAAACTCTGTTTACTTGGGGAAACCGTAATTTAATTATCCATCTTCCTTGACTCAGAATGTAGATATTAGCATAAGGGAAATGTATTGTTTAACTTAATCTAACAGCCCAACATCAAAGTGACTTTACTCTATAAATGAACAGTCAAAAGACAAAAAAAAAGCAAACAGGCGAAGGTTGAAAGATAAAAGAGGACAAGTTGCTGAATGTCTCATGTGCTCAAGTATGGCCTATTTCCACTGTGGTGAAGTGCAGTACTTCCCTTTTGTAATGCATTGTTTCCAGTATGTATTAGCATTGTCTGAAGTTTGGAACAACTTATTCTGTCTTAGTCCAAGAAAATTTCTTCTTTGCTGCTATTTATTCCAACACTTGGTAACTATCTCTGCAGTGACAGCAAACTACTGCTTGCTGTTCTGACTTTGGAAAGTGGGTGAGCTATTTCCTGGTTATTTATGGCTGGTCCTCAGGTCTGCTCAAACAGTAACTGAAGGAGCAGCCATATATCACTTGGGGACAGCCTTCCTCAACAGATATCCCATCAAATCTTTCACTGATCACAATGTGGGGTTATTGAGATGTGCAGTATAAGAAAATGCAGCAAGAAAAGTTTTGCAGTTGTCATAATAGTGACTTTGGAGGGAGGGAGGGAGGGAGGGAGGGAAAGAAGGAACGGAGGAAGGGAGGGAGGAAAGGAGGAAGGGATGAAAGGAGGAAGTGAGGAGGAAGGAGGGAAGGAGGGAAGGAGGGAAGGAGGGAAGGAGGGAAGGAGGGTTTTCTTTGAGTGTGTCTATGTTGGGATTACTCTTCTTTTGCTTTTATAAACTGAACAGTTTCTAAACAAAAGGTTTTTATGCCATAATTTCTGATGTTTTTAATGCAAAAGAACCATCTTACTATTCAGATTGCACTCTGATGAGTGGAAATCATGAGCTGCTTTTTTTCTCTGGCAGCATTCATGAAAGCATTCATGAAAGGTGCACACGTCATAGAGATGACAATATTCTCTCACTGTATAGTAACCTCTGGCTGCAAAGTGCACAGCTACAGAAAAGAGCATTTGGTCCACCTGCAAGGGGAGTAATTTCACATAGTCTGTGGGTGTTGCCAAGATATATTTCATGTTTAGAATGCCAAAATAAATCTGAATGTCAATGAGCAAGTGTTTATGTCGTTCTAATAGTTGATATTTTGGTCAAAGATTATAACATAAACTTAAAAGAAAGCTAGTGAAATCTTTACATTTAATTCAATATGGGATGACTTTAAAAAATACTGAATATTATTAGATTATATCAATTGTAGACAAATCGAATAAAATATGGATAAAAGCTGTAGCTGTCTAATTCTCATTACATTTGATGAAGAGAGAAATGTAACAAACAATGTCATTTGCAGATTTTCTTTTTAATCTGGATATTGTTTGTGCAAAATTGGTCAATGTTTTATTTTTGCTTGCTCAACATGCAAAGAAGATAATTTTGCCTACTGATGTTTCCCTGAAAATGCCACCAGTATCAGCATCCTTTTATATATATATATATATTTAAATTAATTTAATTTTTAAATTTAAAAAAAAAAAAAATCTTTTTTCACTTCAGTCTCCATAATGAAAATTTGTTTAAGGAGATGATCCAGAAAACATAAATATCATTTTGTGCAAATGCAGCATTTACACTTCCACCATAATATAAGCATCAACTGCAGTACACAGATTTTAAAATAATTCTAATATCTTCTAAACATTTTTTTGCAAGAATGTTACACTTTTTGTAACCCCTCTGTTCTGACACAGTGCAAGATGGGATATTCTGGGGGGAAATTAAGGTTGAAAAATACAGATTGCATTAAAAGAACAAAACAATCCTGATTATGAATATTGATTAGAAATAATGATATACAAGTACAAAAGAAGTGTCCAGTAATAAAATATGCATGGCAAGATGGACAAAGATTGAATTTTAAGCGCAGTAAAAGACAGTTTATAGTCTAATCCTTATTATATCCCATTTTGCTTTTTCTTTTTTTTTATTTTTCCAATTTGAAAATATGTTTTCCTGCTGGCACAGTAACAGATTTAGCTGTAGATTACCAATGCAGTGGCAAAATCTGGCAGCTAAGTCAACATAGCCACATTAAATTTGACTTCCTGTGGTTTTCAAAAATTGAATTATTTTATTTTAGGCAAACCACTAGTCACAATTAGAAAATTTTATAATATTCAAATACCTACTTACGTCCATCTTGCTCCTTGTCTCTTTCTTATACTGCAATAGCTCAGGACAACTTTTATATTGAGCTCTGAGAACCTGGTGTTCTGAATTTTTTTCTGTGTGTAAGAGAGAGAGAGAGATGGACAGACAAGCAGACAGATGCACTGCAAGATGTGGTCCTGGTATGACTCATGTTTCTGTTATTCTGAAAGGATGAAATAAATATCTGGAAATTATCTATAATCCAGCATATTTCTGAGGCTACTACTCCACACTTAAGTTCCCATCTTAAATATTGTAACTCCTTTTACTGCTTTCATGTTATTTAAAACTTTGTCACCTTCCACTCTTTACTGCAAAGATGAAATTTTCAGCAAGGAGGCCAAATAGGATCTTTCAGAGTAAGCCATCTGTAACCTTATTACTGCTGATAGTGCATTTATTGTGCATATGTGTTATAAAAGGTTAGTTGTTTAATAAAGTGCCTGGTTACACAGAAGGTCAAATTCCAAAACTAAAAACACACATCATATTCATTTACTTAATTTACTGGAAAAATTTATTGCAGAATCCTTCCTTTTAATTACCTTAAGGGTCTCATTTCATATACAAATACCCAAAGAAATTGTTCTGTCTTGCATGTCATTGTTATATTGAGGTGATATAGTAATGACCTTAGCAGTGTTGAGGTAGAATATCTTTCCAAATGAATGGACTTTGTGACAGATGGTCTAATGTAAAAGGATGAAGCCGCTATTAAAGTCAGTTTTAGACTAGGAGTTTTATGAAGTAGAGCTCATAAAGTTAGGTTTATTGAAGGTGAACATCTGGGTCACTAGCAGGTAGTATTAACCAAGAGAGAATGGAAGAAATTACTATTCAGCCCTTACAAAAAATTGACTGTACAACATGAATGGAAAATCCATATTCAGAACTGGAGTAAAGATGGCTGGAAAAAGAAATTATGTACATTTTTACAGGAGTTAAGCAATCATTCTGCTATCTTTCTTCAAATAATGTTTACATATTGACTAACTGTGGATTAGATTCAACCTAGGATGAGGAAAATAGGGCAGAAACTTTTTTATTACCTAGCTCAAGTGAAGACTAAAGAAATCATAATATATAGTATACAGTCCACAGCAAATGTACATAAAGATACTGCATCAAAAGATGCACTGTATTCATGCAGCAAGGCTTGATTTTCTTATTACTCTACCTTCATTTTGTCATCAGTGATGACACTGTACTCTGTTACGTGTTTTATAAGAAATAACCCATGTGCCAGGGTGAAATTGTGAAGGTTGTAAAGAACATTTTTAGTGTTGGATATATTCTGTCTCATATTTATCTGGATACAAACACACAGTCCAGTATTACTGTGAATTCAAATTGAGGTGCATTCAAATTGTGCTCCTGGTTGGGCTGCCTAAGTGCTTTTGGGGTTTATTTGGCAAGCAACCATTTTTACGAACAATACCACCTAGGTAGAAAAGAGGTGTATGAGGGGTAGTCAGCAGATAAACACAGTCAGTGTGCATTTATTGTAATTTTTGTAGCCCAGTAAGATAACTTTTCTAAAGTGAAATGCATAAGACAGCTTCTGCTGCAGAATCTCCTTTAAGTACAAAAAATCTCCCTTTTTTCAGATACTTCAGAGAAATTAAAATCTTCAAATTGAAATATTCCATTTTGTCCCATTAAAACGCAGAGTTTGCATCATTTTTGTTGTTGTTGAATTTGGTATCTCTTGTTTATTGGTGCAGTCATTTAGTACAGTGTTATCATCTCACTTTGGCATATCTACATTCCCAGAGGCCAGTTCAGTGATTTTATTTTTATTTTATTCCTTGTTTAAGAAGACATCATCTTTGAAAGCTAAGGTCATTCCTTTGCTGCTACAGAATCAATTATAACTACAGCTATGGTGTCAAGTGTAATGCAGAGAGCTATAGAGAAAGTCATTATCAAGATGGTTTGTGGGTTTTTTTTGTTTTGTTTTGTTTTGTTTTTTTGTGTGAATATATTCTCCAGTAGGAAAACTGGGTTTAGTTTGATTCTTTTTGCCTTAACTTTAAGCAAAAGCTCTGTAGCCTGATAAGTGGAGTTTTTATTCTTTCTTGTGCACACTGTAATTACATCATTCAGTATGTGCTAGAAAAATAGAAGACAGCTGGATGTGTTTATTAAGTTTAACCTTCCAGTTGGTATAGAAAAGAAATAAGGCATTCTGCCTTCCTGCAGATAGATAGATGTTTGGGTTTTGTTTTGATTTCTAAATTGATGGAATCTGTCCAACTGAGTAGAAAACAAGTGAGAGAGAGAGTGGATATCTTACTCAAAAGTAAAACACTCCCTGGGGCTGTGACAGATATAATTTTGGGCTAAACAGTGGAGAATATCTGGAAATTCAGGTAAGACTGTATATATTTTATTTGGAGATTTTCAATATTTCATCCCCTAGCAAATTCTAATCTGGACATTTCTTAAAAGAACATTTCTCATTGCATCTGACAATTGCAAGACTGACTGATCAATGACTAATGAAGTAGTAGATAAACCAAGATTCAGGTATCATATGAAAATTTTAGAAAAGATTTTAGTGATGATAAAATCAGTGAAATGAAATCAAGCAGAATATATATATTTTTTTTTTTCTCAAACAGTATTTAGAGCAGTGACTTTTTTTTTAGCACAACTTTAAAATGGGATGTTTGATTATCTTGATTATCTGTTTCTCCAGGAGACTTTTTTAGGAACCCAAACTGATCATGTATTTTATTTTTTAAAGATAAAGTCCTGGAACTGCAACTTTCACACTTTTACTTTCCAGTTAATTTCAGTACTGTTGCATTTTCCTAGTCCTTACATATAACACAGTTAGTCTTTTATAGTTGGTTGGAAGGCATTAGGAAGGGTTTTATGGTCCATGGTGTGTGGTACTATGCTGAATATATTGCTCAGTTGTGAATGCTGAGCAATTTTGTTTGTGTAAGAATTCATGCTCTATACACGTTCATCTCTTATTTCACAGTGATCTCAGAGCACAATCATATAATTTGATAATGTGGCTGATCAAGATCTGGTACAGAAGGTATCACTGAATGACTTCACAGTCTGTATTCACAAACAAATACCTGCATTAACTGGAACAGGTGGATACATGAAAAAAAGTAAATCTTAAATTACCAAACAATGAAAACCTTTTTCTTGCTTTTTCTGATTATTCTGGATTTTATATAAGCATTATTTTTTGCTTGTTGTATTGCACCAGTTTCCATTTACATTGAGGAATGCATCACATCAGTGATAATATCATTGTCTTCTATTGAATTTTTTTTAATAATTTTATTTTTTCCAGGAATTAGTTTGGGTGCTGGCCACACTGATTAATACAGTTTTTAAATGCAGTACAAGTTCTCGTCATTGATTAATTCAAGCATAGTGTAGTTACAGTACGTACAATTTTTCAAAATCAAAATTATTCAGTTCTAAAGTAACTAAATGAAAATGTAGGATTGTTTGTGGAAATAAAATGATAATTATTGGAAAAAGTCTTATGTATTCATTTTATTTATTTATTTATTAATCTCTATTCTCAGCATACATCTGTTAATATTGCTATTTCTATTTCATGTTTGAATGATTAAAAACACAGAGTTTCCTTAGTTATTATATTCTTCCTCGAAATTATCATAGAGTCATAACATCATGGAATAGGTTGTTTTGCCAAAGGATGACACCTTTGACTTCCAACTTTAACTGCTAAAGGGGTAAATGGTTATTCTTATGAAGAAATTTACTTTGTGAAATTCGTGCTTCCTGCTTTCTGACTGTATTTGATTCATGCTTTTTGCTGTGCTCAACAATTCTTCTTTTGTGTTTATGGTATCAAATAAACTGGCCACACCATTCATTGCCAGACATATAGATGACAGTCATTTTAGTTTTCTCCTCTTTTCCTTCTTCCTCTCTCAATCTTCACTCTTCTTCAGTTATTTTCCTTTTATTTTTATATTAGTTATTATGTTATTATACTTTTAATTTCATATCAGTTTGTATGAAAACATCCAAGATTGATTAACTAAAGAAGTTTTATAGTCAATACACTTTAATGGAGTATGTTGCTGTTTGCAGGACACTCCCAGTATGCAGCTGGAGGTTTAGAGTCACCATAACTGTATAGTTTATTGAAATATACTAGTTTATTTCATATACTAGTGGCATTCATATCTCTATACACATATGATAGCCGCAATTTGATATGTTTTATTTTTCTCTATCAATTGGTAGGACTTCAGCTGAGGAGGAGTTCTGATCATTTTGTATTCAGGGAACAACAAGAAGAACCATTGTTACTGAGAGAATGCACTTGAAAGAAAAAATAAAATATGCATTGAGTTGGTTTTCGGAATGACTAATGCAGAGGTGGCCAGGATAGAGTTTATACATTTTAAGAGATCATGGGGCACAACTGAGATTGTGGAATTACACCTAGTGGAGCAAAGCGACAAAAACTGAGAAAAAAAATTACATACAAATTGTCAAAGAAAAAGGTAGGTAAATATTAGAAGGACTTTTTTTTTTTTTATGTCACCTCCCCTGGGTACTGTATCTAAAAATGTTTTGATTGGAAAATGCTGAGATAGGAATGAGAAAATATGTTCCAGGAAGAAGTTTGGGATTCATATGGTTTCATAGTCTACAGCCCAGCATCTCACCTTTAACCAAGGCATCTGAAAAACATGTTTATTGGAAGTTTATTACAGGCAGAATCTCAAATTCAGCATTCAAGAATAGTTTTCACTGTCACATAATCACTTGCTGTTTTCCATCACAATTTCTTCTACAAGATTTTCAGAAAAACTGAAAAAGTGTGCAGAAGAAATACTCTGACATCTCTCATTACACACTGTGGCTTTCCATCATAGAGTAATAAGAATCATAGAATGGCCTAGGTTGGAAAAAACCTTAAAAATCTCCTAGTTACAACCCCCTGTCAAGAACAAATTTGCATTCCACCAGATTGAGCTGCACAGGACCCCATTCAAATCTGTCCTTGAACATCTCCAGAAATGGGACATCCACAGCTTCTTTGGACAGCCTGTTCCAGTGTCTCACCATCTCTGAGCAAAGAATTTCTTCCTAACATCTAATTTAAACTTCCCCTATGTCCTATCACTATCAGACCACATAAAAATTCAGTCCCTCTCCTGCTTATGTGCTCCTTTCAAGTACTCAAAGGCCTCAATGATTCCTACCATCATACCTCTGACAGCTCCTGAGTCATACAGTTCTGAGGAATGATGAGGAATGATAATTAAACTTGTCTGGAGGTAAATCCTACTTCTACTAGACACAGTGCAAAAGCTTTTTATGGTGAAGCAAAGGCTGAAATGGAGACTTAGAAGACTTCAAAGCAAGAAAAATTTTACTATGTGTGTAATTATATGAATTGCTTTGACACCTGCTCCATATTACAGTGGTAAGCAATACTGTTAATAATCTAAATATGATGTTGGAAAAATCATATCTGGAAGACAAGAAAAAAAACTTATTTTTATCTCTTGTCATCTTCTTTCTTGCATGTCTGTATGCACTTCAATGAGCTTCACACAAAAGTTCTGATACCTCCTTGACTAAACTTCATCAACTTCACCAACTTTTGCAGTAGTATTTGGTTTGTCTTTTTCTTTTTTTTTTTCTTTTGGATTTTTCTGATCTTCACACATGCCAATTTGCACATATACAAAAAGCATGTTTTGAATAGTTTTGAAATGACCTAAGGACTATGATGCTGTTACTGTGTTGGTGGTTTTTTTTCAATAACACAAGTTTGAACTTGATCTTTGCAAAATGTGAGGAAAGTTCATGGATGTGTTGCTGTGAACATCTCTGGAAGAAAGCAAGTATATTTTAGGAAAATGAATTATAGGGAATAAAATAATTTGCAAGGTGCTACAGAGGGATGTGAAAAGCCCTTTCATTTCATCCTATGTTCATAAGAAGACTTTCTTTCTAGGATAATTTTTTGCTGAAGATCACAGTAACAATATAGCAGATGCAGCTGATTAATTTCAAGCAACATTATAGTACAGCTCAAAGTATAATTAAGGTCATTACTGACAAGCCCTTTCTATTTCAAGATGAATCTTTTATGACATCTAAAACCTGCATGCCTACTCAGAGTGTCTTGGACTTTAATTCTTCTTTGTGGCTCATAAAGAAAAGCTGGTGATTCAACCTGGGGATCATTTGAGTGAGACATTTCAGATACACAATCTCCAGGCCCCCTACTTCATCAATTTTTCAAATTCTGCTATATTTATTGCATGCCTGTAGGGCTAAAACCATTAGTTCTTCATAGCCCCACTTGCACTTGACAATTATCGTGGAAGGCTACTGGAAATTGCTGCTCCTATGGAAAAGTAACACTGGAATTACACTAGTATTTAGACTTCAATTGTGGTGCTTTTCTTTATTTCATTTCTTTATGGGGGTTTTTTAGACTAGACTCCTTGTAGTACAGGATAACTCCTACTATCTGGTCACAAACATAGAACATAATGTTCAGAAAATTTCTCAGAGTGGTGAGGCACTGAGACAGACTGCCCTGGAAAGCAGTGGAGGCAGTGTCCCTGGAGGTTTTCAAGAATTGTGTAAATATGGCACTGATAAACATGGCTTAGTGAGCTAGTGGTAGTGAGTTGATGCTTGAACAAGGCAATCTTAGTGATCTTTTCCAACCTCATTGATTCTATGATTCTGTGAAAATAAACCGATGACTTGTAATTATCCATTTGGAACTGAGAAAGACACACTAGTAAGTATTTCATAATTACATAGCTAAGAATCAAGGGCTAAAAGGCTAAAAGAGATGATATTGTAACCTTAAATATTTCTCATCTGAGTCAGGAAACATTTGAGTCATGAAAATTGAACAGTTGGCATTTTGCAGACAATGTGCACTCACTCCAGGGATGAGGCAGTACAGATGTTCTACAGTGTATCATTTTACTCAGCTGCTGTTTGGATTTTGGTAAGAAACAAAAATGACCAATTTGTCTTCTACCTTAGGGCATTGGGAATACTTTCTAAAAATTATGTAATCATGTGGGATTTTACAATCACTGTTTTGTCTTAAGGCTTCTCTGCAGCACTGGGATTTCACCATCAATTCTAAAAGAAGTGCTCAGAATCTAGTCTGTTTTTATCAGTCTACTTTCTGTTAAGAAGTTTCCCAACAAAATTAACAGTACTCAGGTATTGTTAGTCCTAAAAAAATTCCCCTAAAAATATATTATCTTTAATCAAGTTTTGAAAAATTTATGCAATGTTGGAAATCTATTCTTTATTTTTTCAACTATTGACTTAAGATGAAGAAAATGAAATGCTCAATAAATGCAAGATCTGAAAATCATTTACATTGTACAGTTTGCATTTTATATTTTTTTATTTTATTTTATATTTTACATTTTACATTTTACATTTATACATTCAGTTTTCATATATGCTATGTATCAATGTAAAATAATGTATTTCCCTTTAATTAGAGAATCTAATCTCTGAATGTATATCATTGCAAGATAAAGAAGAAAAGCAAATCGGAAATCTATATGAATTTACAAAGGTATTTAATAATAATAAAGCACAGCTGGAACTAGGACAAACAAAGTAATCCATTCCTACTGAAAGGTTAGACATACCTCCTCTACTTTGTTAACATAAACAATTATTAAAACCCCTCCAGTGGTGGATGCTGCAAAGACTCACACAGGTGATCTGTCTCAGCGTTGAACCATTCTGAGTGTCAAAACATCTTTTCCTAATGTATCCCCTACCTCCTCTATGACTCAGTTAAGGCCTTCACTGCCTCCTTTCTTATACTTTAAGATGGTTTATATGTGTCTTTTTTTTTTTTTTTCCTAGGCTAATGATCCTCAAATCCCCTTTCACAGGTCAGTTTTCATGGAGTTCTGATAATTTCTGATGTAGTATCATTGATGGTGGTATGTACCACTTT
Source organism: Phasianus colchicus (assembly GCF_987193195.1). Taxonomy (NCBI): domain Eukaryota; kingdom Metazoa; phylum Chordata; class Aves; order Galliformes; family Phasianidae; genus Phasianus; species Phasianus colchicus. The sequence continues at coordinate 24,746,994 of NC_143436.1, forward strand.
GCTGCTTACTGACAGTGCAACAATAATCAGCTTCCAAAAAATGATCCCTACTAATTGCTCACTGTCTGGCTCCCATAGCAAGATAAAAACTCACAAATATACAGTAAAACAAATAGTAGCACTGCCTCTTGGCTTTGTGTTTTTATCAGGATAATGCACTTAACCATATCATAATGTTACCTAAAAAAAGACAGTGGATTTAGAGATAAAAATATGATCTTGTAATTTGTTCTGCTTCCCAAAATCTAGAGATTCAAAAGCTGGTTCCATTACATTTTTTCATCAGATAATTTCAGAAAATACTGCTCAATTACTTTTTATTTTTAATCCCTTTTTTCTATTAAAAAAAAAAAAAATCAAATAGCTGGGACAGATTATACTGAATGAGGAGATAAGTTGAAAAACACAGATCTTTAGTAATGTGTAATATCTCTTAATGAAAGCTTGTCTTCAGAAAACCAAGTTTGTTTTGACAGTTCCAGATTAGGACTCCTGATTTAAATTAATTAAGAAGGTATTGTCCCTAGGTAGGGGCTGATAAAGTATAGATCTCTGAATAGAGATATAATTACCACAAATAATAACTTTGTCGGTGGTCCCTTATCCACAGTTCTGAATAATAGTTGTCATTCAGTTTAGCAGATCTTGATTTCAAAATCTCTTATTGGTTGCCATTAAAATAGGAAGAGAAGATACAGTTAAACATTCAGATACTAAAATTATTTAGGAAAAGCATATCACAAATTTTAAGAAACTCATATGGGGAATTGTCCTTTGAAGTGTACATACATAAATGTATGTACAAGCGTACATACATAAGTGTATGTAACCACTTATCTACCTGTCTACACTGGAAAATGTGACTGGAAAAATACTGCTGTACTGGTCAGAAGGCTGCTTGTTTGAGAAAGAGAAGCTTTAAGAGTTTGTGTGAGACACAGGAGCTAGAGGCCGGCGGAAATGTGTTTACTGGTAACCGTGACAACTTGAAGGAAGTTTATGTAGACTTTTAAATATTATTGTGCTGTCTCAAAAATTAATCTGATTCAGTGGAACAGAAGCACTTTACATGGAGACACAAGTTATTCTGGGATATTCAGAGCTGTATCTCTGAGTGCAGCGGTGATGACTTATGCCTGTAAGAACACGCTCAAAAGCTCTACACTGATGGCTGTTTTAGGATTTCTGCCCATCCTAATCAAAATTAATGCACATAACTTGTCCACTAGTATGGCCATCTGTTAGTGTGGCATACTGCCAACACAAAAGGTATTATGCCAATTTCAGTGTTCCAGCATAAGAAGGATTTGGAATGCAACAAATACAGAAAATGTGCTGCATTAAAAAGAAAACCAAAACCAAAACAAAAAACAAAGAGCAGTCTATCCTTAGGGAATCATACAGCAAGGGTTTGCAGTCTTCCTGATACTTTAGCAGTCTGTGCTGCAGTGTATGTTTCATCTAGCCTGAACTGCAGAAAGACTAAAAACTAAAAGAGTCTTGTAGATTGTCAACAGATTCCCAAGCTATCGAAAAGATGGTGGCTCAAGGAAATGATTCTTCTCCCTCTCAGTGTTTTTAAGACCACATCTACTACAGGTCTAGAATCCAGGTTGGCTTCTCAGTTGATCAACTGGGCAAGATTTGTGGGGTGCCATGAAGCTTATCAGAGGCAGAAGCACTATCCCTGTGAAGAGAGACTGAGGGAATTGATCTTGTTCAGCCTGGAGAAAACACAGCTTGAGAAGGACCTGATAGTAGCTCTCCAATACTTTTGGAGAAGTCTGGAAGGAAGACAAAGTCAAGCACTTCCCAGGAGTGCATGGTGGGAATTTTAAAGGCAGGGAGAATAAATAGGAACATGAGAGGTGGATGTGAAAAAGCACATTTTGCCCACGTCTAGTCAGTTAGTGAAACAGGTTGCCCCAGAAAGTTGTACAGCCTCCATCTCTAGAGACTACCAAGACCAAACTAGATAAAGCCGTGAGCATTCTGCTCTGACATGAGAACTTAATTTTTTTTATGTTGCCCTAGAGACCTCCTGAGGTCCATTCCAACTTGGATTATCCTACATGTAATCAGTGAAGAAGATGGTGCTCATTCAGAAGATTCCTTAAAATATCACATTTCTTACTTTTGTCTGCCTTGCAGCAAAAGCTGAAAGTTTCAGGAAAATAGAAGAATATCTTTTCACAGATGTCATGGTTTTATGAATTTTGATTTTTGGTATTCCACAACGTAACATCATGTAGTGCACTGGGAGTTAAAGTGTTAATGCTCCAATTCCGGGTATTGTCCCTGTACATCGTGGAAGTCATGGGATCTGGCCCTTCCTGGTTGGGCAGTCACTTACTGCCTTGCAGTGGGTGATGGAGGGTGCTTTCCTAGCCGTTTCAAGGTTTTCAGGTTTGACTTGGTCTCAGGAACTCTCACTCTCTCCTATTTTATTTTATATATTAGTCTCAATTTCAATTAGATTGTATTATATTGTGTTATCTTGCATTCCAATATCATAGTTAATAAAATAAGTTTTCCTCCATAGGAACGGAAACGATCCTCCATAGATCGTTACTGCTGGTGTTTTTTTTTTTTCCTTCCTTGAGCCCAGCTCCCATTTCTCTATCCCTTTCCCTTTTCCTTCCCATTTTGTGGGGCTGGGGGGGGCATGGTGGGGGGGTGGACAGCCCCCCTGTGTTGGGCACGGATTGATCTAGTTAACTCTATGATAGCAGAACTTACTACTAACAACATGAATAAGGGATTCAAGATCCTGACTCGTTTATATTAGTCTAAAGAGAGAGAAACTAGCTGACTGAGGCTTGTTTTCTGTGAAACAAGAGACAACTCTTGATAAATCAGATTTCTTTCTGATTCTTCTGCATAAGCACTGATTGGTTCTGAGATAACCCCTGATATTGGATAGTGTAAAAGTATCCATTAAGAGGATGCAGTTGTAAGTGAAGCATACGCTAGACTGATTTGTTTCTACTAGTCTGTGGTAAAGACAAATCTCTATTAGAATCTGATTTAAATAAGTAAAGATTTAGAAAGGAGTAATATCTCAATTAAGTGATTATCACTATCATTTTTAGAGATATATTACTGTAAACATATACAAGTATCATACACAAAAAAAAAAGAGGTAATTATCTAAATTGCAACTTGTTTTAAAAAATCTAATTGCTCTGTTTGCATATCTTTCTTTAAACTGGATATGAGAAATTAGACAGACGAACTTCAATTGCATAGAAGAGATCCACTTCATTGTATTTTTAAAATTGATATTATTGGGAAGTAAAATTGAGATCATTAGGAAACGGAACTAACAAGGCAATATAATGAACATATAAAGAAAGAATATCAACAACTAACAGTGTTGTTCCTAAAACCTTTGTTCTGCTGAAGCCAGACTGTATAAACATCTTGAAGAACATCTGTGACTTCCTGACTGTTTTTTTGTAAAATATAGTATTAACTTCTTTATTTTTGAACCTTTTTTAAAGAAGGGCATGGACAGTCATATAGTTTTATTCTCTCTTCATACTTCACTCAATCAGCAAGAAGAAAACCAGAATTCACTGACATTTTCAAACTGAAGGGATGCAAATCTGGTCCCACAACAACATGAAAAAGTATTATCAGTATGCAGATGATTAACTAGAACAGAAGGCTTCATTTTGTAGCCCAGAGGTCAAAGTACTCTCGATGCTAACTCTGATTTTTAGTGTACTATATAAAATGAAAATTTGAAAAATTCGTGAAAGTTCCTTAATACACCTGAGTGCAACAGACACTAAAACCACAGAATCGTGACTATGCTTCATCTTCTCTATCTAAACAAGCATGCTGCTCTTCTTTGAACTTAATGACTGCTTTGAAAGGAGTCTGAAACAATGATCCCCACTCTGTCTTAATTGTCATCCTCGTTGATAGAATCAGCCCTCATAGTATGGAAAACAATATCTATTTTCATTGAGGCTACTCCATTGGAGTATAAATAGTTCCAGCATCTACTTCTCATATTAGAAGAATATTTGAATTCCTTCAGGATGGAGGGACTTGCCTTCAGAGCTGTCCTGATATCTACTGTCACTGTGCATTATGATTCCACCTGTTAGTTCTATGCTCTGTCTTAAGCCTTGTTCTTAGAAGTCTAGTTGTCCCTATAAAATCAAACAGAGAGCTCAAGTGTCAAATACAACTCTAGTCTGCATTCTGGAACTTAGGAATTTAGCTATTGCAGGTCCTACATCCCTTATGCAATGCTCTGAAAAGCTAAGGAAAATTGATCTCTTGCAAACCATCAGTTAACATCAGGATATGAATCTATAGGACATAAACTAATTATATAAGCCCAATGATAAATATTGTCATAGAGACTGAAAATTTCTGAAGCCTACTGTTTATAGGGAAAAAAGTTATCTATAAAAGTATTCACATTATTAAATCCTGCAATGAAATATCTCTAGTGAACAATCTTGATATGAATAAGACAAGTGCTTGTAAATTTGTAAAATCACACAAAGTTCACAGCAGTAAATGTAAGCTTCTCACATTCACATACTTACCCTTTGGATACAGAAAAAACATATTAGAACATTAATCCCTACAGCAGTAATATCAGAATTCTAGAAACAACTGATGGATTTAGTGCACCAAACTACCTGCAACTGTTTCACAAGCTTTTGAATAAAAGATGAGAAATGAGAAAAAATGTCAGATAATTATGTTTAAAACAAAACCATACAGACTAAGATGATGAATGTACTTGAGAATTCCTAGTCAGAAAATCCATATATTGAGATGAGGCAGTAAAAAAAAAGCAGCTGGTAAGAATAGTGAGATAAGAATTAAGTATGACTTTTGGGTTAAGGCACAAGCAAGTAATTAATAAGTAGAGTGAGGGTCCTCTCATGAGAATAACCAAAACAAAGCCAGAGTGATAAACAACCATGAACAGATATAAAATGTCAGAGAAAATCTAAGAGAAAATGCTGTTCTAAGAAAAGAACAGGAGGAGGAAAAGGAATTCAATATTATATTTAAACAAAAATTGGGAGACAAGCTTTTAGGAAGAGAAAAAATGGATGCCTCAGGGAGCAACAGATTGAAGCAGAAAATAGTTATAGCAAAAAAAAGATTGTAGGGTAGGCCAAAATAAGGCCAAGGAAGGCAAAGTGAACAAGGAGAGACAGGTAAAGCAAGACAAAGCAAGGTAAAAGAAAGGTATAGTATACAAAGAGTTTAGAAAAGAAGTGATACAGTGCATTTAATTAGTGCGCAGGAAAGAAAAGAAAGGAATTGTATGGGCAATGAAGAGCAGAGTGATACAAGTTAAAATGAAAAAATGGAAGTAACTCCAAGGACCAGAACTGTTCACACCTTACTGAGGTAACACTGGGAAAAGAAAAAAAGTAATGTCAACAGAGAAGAAACAGAACAGTGAGTGGCCACCATTTTGCTAGAGTGACACTGTATGACTTCAAGCAGGGAAAAAATTGATCTACATATCAATCTGTTTGAATCTTCATGGGCAACAGGAAAGTTAAAGCCAAGAACCACACTCTTAGAGGGGCTACAGAAGAGCTGATGGAAGAAATTCCTTCCCTATATAATTATTTTTTGGTGAAAATTGTCTGTGAGGCTAACTCTGACAGTTTGGTTAGGATTGACAGAAGACAGCAGTGCTCCATTGCTTTCAGCACTTATTTGCCTTGGAAACAGTTTTCCAGCCACCTTGCAATTTTCACTCTGAACTCTGGACTTTCTCATTCTCTCAGTGCTAGCCATGATTCTAATCCAGTTTACATATGAAACCCTAGATATGTCTCAGAGAAAAAAATGGTATGAAGAGAAATCTTATGATAGTGTTAAATTTTTCTGAGTAGCCATCTGTAGTCTCTAAGCACAGCTATACCTTTCTCTTAACTTTAAGCCATACAGCCAGAATCTTGACACCTTCCAGATATTTTCCATTAAGGCAGAATCCTCTGCTTTAAGAATTTGCCTGTGGGAAAAAAAAAAAAAAATTAAAAAAAAAAAAATCCATCCATTTCTCTTTAAACAAAACCTATCACCATGTATTGCCTTAATCTCTCCTTACATAAAGTTTCTCTAGTTTTGCTTAGATGCCCTTCAAGTTAATTTGTCAGCCTGTTTCAAAATCCATTTAAGACAGAACTCTGAGCTTCTTTCTCCCATACGAAACAGTACTCTGAATTTACTGTAATCCCAACCAGAATTATAAACCTAAATTGAGTCACAAACCAAGTTAACCTAGACCTTCCAAATAATAATGGTTTTCAAGCAAGAAAGCTCTGTCTCCTCTGTTAAAATCCTTCCAGACACAGTGCAATGGAAGCCTAGGGCTCTTCGTCTTCATTATAATCCTAATTTCAACACTGTGCTGAGCATCACAAAAGTCACACCTTACTTCTCACTGATAAAGAATCCTTTGGGGAGAATGTCCTGTAGCCCACAGTTTTGTTTGGTAGTTATTTCCAGACCCAGTCCAATTGCAGATTTTGGTTTTCTTTTTTTCACTGCCTGAACTCTTTATCATAATTGTTACTCTAGACTTAATTAAGGCTAACATATGGCTGATGAGTAGGTCCAGACCATTCAACAGTGAAACATTTCTTAGGAAAAAAAAAAAAACCAAAACATTTCTTATTGTTCACTTTATCTTGCAGTCAATCCAACTTCCACTGAATAACAGAATCACAGAATGGTTGATGTTGGAAGGAACTTCTGAAGGCCATCTGCTCTGGTCCCTATGATCATGCAAAGGCATCTGGAGCAGATTGCCCAGAACCATGTCCAGACATATTTGGAAGTTTATCTAGTGATAAAGTTTCCACAGCCTCTCTGGGTAGCTTGTTCTACTGCTTTGTCACCCTCACAGTAATGCAGCATTTCTTGTTTCCAGTAGAACTCCCACTGTTTAAACTTGTGTCCACTGACTCTTATTGTATGAGAAGCTCTGATCTTCTTCCTGTGCACTCCAGGCTCATTCAGACAGGAAATTCATCAGAGAAGAACTCCTTTGGCAGCACCTTTTCAAACCACTCCATGTTGATTTCTAGACTTTCTCCTTCCTCTGGCCTTAACCACACCTCTAATGCTAACAGTATGCACAATTCTAGGAACCTCACAAATGCTGAATTTCTTCAGATAAGAGTAACTTGAATAGCTCTAAATTTCCTTTAGCACCTGCACTACAGGAGGGCTCATCTCACTGAGAGAAAAAGCAGAATTTTGAGATTAGGATTAGAGCTCCAGATGAAGCATGTAGCATGAGAAAGAGGCGCATCTCACCTCAGCGTTGTGGTGAGGCCTATCCACCTTTCGGACATTCTCTCTCTCATTATACTTGATTTATTAGCTTCAATTCTAATTATATTGTATTATGGTGTGTTATCTTGCATTCTGATACTATATTTAGTAAATTAGTTTGTTTCTCCTCAGATTGTTGCCACTGTTTTTAATTATTTTGGGGTCCCCTGTTCCCTTTTTCCGGAGGCGTGGATTTTGCGAAATCCCTCCGCCCCGCTAGTCACGGAACTGAACTGAACCGGCCCATAAACCGTTGACAGCCTTAATATCACAAAAGGTTTTCTTTAAAAACAGCATTAAAGAAATTGTTTATTTTATCCTATTTCTGTAAGTGCAATACTTTATGGAGATTTCACCTACCTCCTTGATGTTGAACCTGATGAGGTTCAACATGGCAAAGTGCAGAGTTTTGCACTTGGGCCAGAGGAATCCCAAGCATCCATACAGACTGGAAGGAGCGGTCCTTGAGAGCAGCCCTGCAAAGAAGGACCTGGGGGTCTTGATAGATGAAAAACTTAATATGAGCCAGCAGTGTGCTCCTGCGGCTTGGAAGGCAAATGGGATCCTGGGCTCCATCAGAAGAGGGGTGGCCAGCAGGGACAGAGAGGTGATTGTCCCCCTCTACTCTGCTCTTGTGAGGCCCCATCTGGAGTACTGCGTTCAAGTGTGGAGCCCCCAGTACAAGAAAGACAGGGAGCTGTTGGAGAGGGTCCAGAGGAGGGCCACAAAGATGATCAGGGGACTGGAGCACCTCCCCTATGAGGACAGGCTGAGGGAGCTGGGCTTGTTCAGCCTGGAGAAAAGAAGGCTGCGGGGTGACCTCATTGCAGCCTTTCAGTACCTAAAGGGAGCCTACGGAGGTGAGGGGAATCAACTCTTTGAAAGGGTAGATAACTGCAGGACGAGAGGAAATGATTTTAAGTTGAGGGAGGGGAGATTTAGGTTGGATGTCTGTCCTTTTCAGAGAGAGTGGTGAGGTGCTGGAACAGGCTGCCCAGAGAGGTTGTGGATGCCCCGTCCCTGGAGGTGTTCAAGGCAAGATTGGATGGGGCCCTGGGCAGCCTGGTCTAGCATTAAATGAGGAGGTTGGTGGCCCTGCATGTGGCAGGGGGGTTAGAGATTCATGATCCTTGAGGTCCCTTCCAACTCTGGCCATTCTGTGATTCTGTGATTCTGTGATTCCGTGATTCCTTCTTCTGCACTTCTAAAAAAATTCATTAGTTATGATTGTCTCCAATTCCTGTAGCTTAAAGGAACTTTTTAAACAGAGCTCTGAAACAAATTCCTAATATTCAGGTTGATTGGTATCACTGTGAATATGGAAACCTCAGTCCTTTTCAACTGATTGAGTAGATTTCCAGTTAAGAGAGAACACATGCCAAAAGTTAAAAGAGAAGGCAATCTCTCTGGTCAAAAACCAGGATAAGAGAAAGCATGAAGGAAGAATAGAATAGCACAGAAAACAACTATTTTTATGTATCTGACACAGTCTACTGTTATCACACTACCAAACCAACTCACAGACTGTAATGAATTTACCAAAAAAAGCACATATAACAGAGGCAGTTAGAAGAAAGACTGAAAAAAAAAAAAGCAAAAGGATGATAAGGAAGTACACTAAAGTACAGAGAGAGATAGGGTAAGATCCGATCAGATTTTAGACATCTAAATAAGATCAGACGTGAAAAAAAATATACATCGGTGACATATATAATTGTCATAGATTTTCTTTAGGTATGTAAGCATAGAAGGAAAGTTGCGTACAAAAATGAACTATATTCATTGTCACTAAGAATTATTTAATTTCAGTAGATTTACTCAAATGATTAACTTGTCCAAGCTCATCTATGTAACATTCAAGGCCAAATTTTGTCCATTTAACTAATACAAAACACTTCCAACTATTCACTGGAAATTATTAATTGTAAGTACTGTAAAGTGAAAAAAATAAAGAAACAGAACTCCATCATACCAAATGTTAAAAGCCACAGACCGTTTTATCTCCAAAAATATGTAACATCATTAGTGGAGTTGTCACTTCACAGTCAGTGGGGAAAAACACTTTGCCACTGGGTTTTCCTATTTAGTATTTAATATAAAGTTAATATAAAGTCTTTGTTTAAAATGTGAGAGCTCTGGATCATAATCTAAAATGATAGTGAACTGCAATAGTGAGAGATCTTTTGCTGTTTCCTTCGCCATGGTTCTCAGCCTCTTGAATTCTTCATGTGTAAATTCTATTATCTCCCTTTTTCCTGAAATATCTAATTGTAGATTTCAGCCATGCTTCTCTAATTATTTGCTGTTCCTAAATCTAATTACTTCTTTTGATCCAATGTAACATCTTGATCCCCCTGGATTATTCAAATCAATTGTCTTCCCACCATTTCTGTCTGTTCTCCCAAAGGTGATGAGTTATAAAGGCTTTTGTTTTCAGGGCCTTCTGCAAGTCTTATGGCAGTTAGACGGCAGTGGTTTGCTGATTTACATTTGCTCACTGCATACTGCAAGTGGAGATCACTCACACAGTTCTTTGGGTGCAGTTCATGTGGCTGTTCAGGAAGAAGTGTTTCAAGTATATCCACCCTGGCCTTGAACACCTCCAAGAACAGGGCATCCAAAACCTTCCTGGGGAACCTGTTCAAGCACCTCACCACTCCTTCTGTGGAAAACTTTACCCTGATGTATAATCTAAATATCCTTTATTTTCTTTTAAAACCTTGTTCTATTACTGTTTACCTGTATAATATGTTGATTTTCCTCCTGTTTATAATCTCCCTTTAGATATTAGAAGGCCACAATGAAGTCTCCTCTGAGCCTTCTCCAGACTGAACAAACCAAGGTCCCTCAGCATGTCTTTATAGCATAAGTCCTCCAGTCTCATCCTTGTGGCCCTCCTCTGGCCCCCTCCAGTATCTCCATTCCTGTGTCAGGGGCCCCAGAACAAAGAACTCCAGGCCCCACTAGGGCAGAGCAGAGGGGAATAATCCCTTCCCTCGCCTTCCTGACTTCCCCTTTTTGATGCAGCCCCAGATACAGTTGTTCTTCTGGGCTACAAGTGCATATTGCTGCCTCATGTAATGTTTTTCATCTGCCAGGATCCCTAAGTCCCAGGCTATTCTCAAGGAGTTCTTCTCCCAGTCAGTGTGCATATCTGGAATTTCCCCAACTCAAGTAATATTTTTTCAAACTTCAGCGAGGACTGCTATTCCAGTCCCTTCTAACTAAACACCTACATTCAGCCAGTTCATACACATCATAATTCTTCAAAACAGTTTTACTAGGGTTTGCAGTTGTATAGTTGCAGTTGTACAGTTAGTTCTGTACTAGTATGGTCAGTGTTTTATGCCAACAGCAATGGGAGCACTGGCCATACCTTAAAATGAAAACTAAAAATCTATGAGAAACCTACACTGTTTTCCTCTGCCTATCTAATACTATTTAGTTTTATTTTTATTCTATGTTTTATTTTAGCAACATTGATGGAAAAATTATAAATAAGCTGAATTTGACATTATCAGTGTGAACAAGTGTATTTTTCTCAGATTTCTATATTTCTTACACAGTGAAGATGCCTACTAGGCAGCAGCTGATGATGCATCCATAAAATAAAATAATAAATAAATAAACCAGATATAGCAACAGTTGGGAAGATGGATCATCAAGAGTTTTTGTTCTTGAACTGATATAGAGCTTCCTTGACCAACTCACACTTTTCTTTCCAAAGCATAGCTTTTGTGTAACATGGAATTTATACAGTGTTTATTCCTTTACTTAGATATGAGAAATCCAGAAGGAGTTTCTTTGTGTCTAAAGGGTTTCAAATACATCCACCTCAGGAAAACATCCTGAGTACCTTATTCCAGGAGCTGAGGAAGCGGCTTCATTTTTAGTGTATTTTGTTTGTAACAGTCTTAAGCCAAAAACCAAACCAAATCAAAACAACAACTTCAAGAACATGGAAATAAACTCAAAATGAGAGAGTTCAACACTGTATCTTTAAGATTCCTACATTAAATTGTGAAGGATAATTCCTGGTTCTAGCAGGTGCTCTAATGGTAATTTTTTTTTCACAAGTATTTATAAAAGAACAATAAATAATGATTGTAACAAGAAACAACATCCAGGATTCCTACAGATACACTTATTCATGTAGAACTGTCATGGTTTTCTGTTGTACGCTTCAAAAAGCTTCCTGGATCAAGACCCTTTGGTATGACAGTCCCAACAATATTTATTTGTGAGTTATGGATAAATGCAGGTCTTTTTTAGGTGCTAAAATTTCAGCTCTCCTGGGATGCACAGTACTAGCATTTTAGGTGCCATTCATATGCAGGAAGTGTTTACAATTCTTCACACACAAGAAGTTAGATTGCTTTTAGAGAATTTTTGCCTTACAACTCAACACTGCAGTTATATCTAAGTCACACTCAGTGCCTAAATTCTCTGCATTAACAGCAAATGACAGCATTTCCCCAGCCGAGCTAAGGAAACTAAAGCTGCAGCCAGACTCTGAATTGTGATGCTAATCAGACTTAATCTTCAATAAATATACTGCTTAAAAAAAAAAAAAAAGAACTCCCCAACCTGAAATAAAATAAAAAGGACACACATTTCTTACTTTAAAAATTACTCACTGTGACATGAAGAAAAGGGGAAAACATCAACATGTAAAATAGTCTTATCAATAGAATAGTCTTATCAAGGAAAATGAAGCATATTAGGTTTCTTTATTCTAATAATTATCAACAATTTGCTCCAGTTCCCTAGATAACAACCAAATCCTGTTTCACTATTATGCACAATAATAAGATATAATTTGATGTACTTGACCCTATTGACACTCTGAACAAGCATCTCTGATGTAAGATGCTAATGTACCTTCTTCACTCAAGATTTATTATTTATTAATGTGACAAATTTCTCCTTAGAAAACTGACAAATATGACAACACCTGTGCTCAGTTTGAGCCCACATATAATTCAATCTGATGCATATTCTAAAAGTAGAAGGATAGCAATGTGGGACACAGCTTTTTTGCAATATCACCATTTTCTGTTCTTTTATTGCATCTAGATGAAACAAAATAAATATTCTAGCTATTTTTAGAGCTTTGTTTTAATCTGGTTAATGTAAGAAATGGACTAGAACAATGCAAATCTAAGGATAAAACTAATTTTAAGTCCCTCCTTAGCACTTTCTTTTGTTTCTCATAGTCCTCCCTTGCTAGCATAACCCAGAAAGGCACAAGCTGGAATAAGCAGAATAACGGGTAAATTGGTTTAAGTTATAAATATTTATATTTTATAAGTATTTTATGTTTATTTTTATTTATATAAATTCTACCTTATCAGTCATTCCGAAAGATCTACCTTAACACATTTTAGTAAGACAACAATCTTAGTGAAAGAGCATCTATAACATCCTTGTGTATAGACTGATATCTTCTACCTTTGATTTCTACGCCATTTCTCAAATGTCTCCTTAGGACAAAAACATGAATGATACTCCCATTTCAAAAGTCAAGGAAACTTTTACCCAGCTCTTCCCCTTTTCTGCTTATTTTTTTCTATGGATTTAACCATTCTGAAAGCTCCAGAATTACCAGCACTTGATTATGAAATGTTGGCCTCTTCAAGTAAAACACAAGTAAATATTCAGTTCTCAATACCGTTTACATTTAATCCTCCCTGGAAAGACTATAACACATTCCAGTATTAGAAGGCAGTCCATTCTGTGAGACTGTGCATTTTATAGTTATGATAAATATTAATAAATAAGGTTTTTACAATTTGGCAACACACTGGCATAATTTACTTCAGTCATCTGTTATAAACTCATGATTTCCACTCGCTATACTATTCCCTCTTGAATTAATAGAGAGACTTAATTCATATTATGAGCTTGACATTTGATGTAACGGTATGTAGTAGGAAAGCTGTTCTAACATCAAACAATGTTTTTGTAACATACAAAAAAAATAGAAACTACATTTTCTCAGTATTTAAATGAGTTTGGTGGCCAATAGAAAAACACAATCTGAAAATCATTTTGGAATTTAAAGACTATAGATTCAGTAAATGCTGAAACAACATCTGGATATTTAAAAAAGGAGTGTAAATTAACAACAATCGTGTTCTTCACAAGGATAAGAAAATCACTCAGGCTTTCTTGATTTTATTTTGAAAGTGGCAACGTGAATGCTAACAAACTAAGTAAATTTAAAACTGAAGTCTATTAATTTCATATTATTCACTTTAAAAAAGGACCATAATAAGAATTATATAGTTTGTGTCTCTGTATACCATTAGAAATTATATTAAACTTTGTGAGCTCTTTAAAAAACATTGAACTGTGCTTGTTGACAATCAGTTTACTGAAGTATATTTCTTTAAAATTAGTAGGTTAGGTGTGTTTACTGCTATCAGAAGAGTTCATCTTCTTCAATTCTGCTGACCAAAGCAGCATTTTGAGGAGAAAATTACTCAGGTTTGTATCTAGGAGGGGTGCTTCAAGATGAAGCTTCCACAGCCTCTCCAAGTAACCTCTTCAGCATTCAATCACCCTACAGTAAAAGAGTTTTTTCTTATTTACATGGAATTTCCTGTGTCACTTTGTGTCCATTACCTCTTAGCCTTTCACTAAGAACCCCCAAGAACAGCTTGGATCCATCTTCATTACTCCTTCAGCACGCTTGTCAGGTATTTATACACATTAGATAAGATCCTGTGAGTCTTCTTTTCTTCAGGCTGAACAATCCCAGCTCTTTCAGCCTCTCTGTATAACTCACATGCTCCAAGCCCAGCAGTGTCTTTGTGGACCTTCGGTGCACTCACACCTATGTGTTAGGATACCTCTTTTACCGAACCCAGCACTTCAGTTGTGACCTCTGAAGTTCTGAGGAAAGGTTGATGATCACACTCTTGACTTCCAGGTCATGTTATTCAGTGTCAGGCCAGAAAAAGCTGTTGGTCTTCTTGCAAGGGCACATTACTGGGTCGTGTTTAATAACTGTCCATCATAAACTACAGATCCCTTTCTACAGAGAAATCAGAAATCAACTTCATTTTCCTCACAGGGATTATAAACTTCATTGATAAAAGGAGAAGACTGTATTTAATCTTTTTTTAAAAAAAAAACCAAAAAACAAAAAACAAAAAACAAAAAACAAAAACTAAATCTATTAAAGTCTATTTGGCCCCAATTTTTTTTATTTTTATTAAATCAATAGACGAGTTAACATTAATAATTATACAATTAGATTAAAGCACAGGAAATATTTAATACATTTTCCTAGGTTAATTGATTCTTTACTCTGTAATAGCAAGGTAAACAGAATATTGCCAGTGCAAAGCATGTGTGACAGGAATTTTTGAAAGGTCACAACAAACTGTCCATCTACTTAATATGAAGTATCACAAAGATGGATTGCAGTGGTTTACTCTTCCTGATCTACATTTGTCTGTGTGTTCTTTTGACTGCACCAATTTGTTTATGCGTTTATCATTGCAATTCCAGAATAGTTGGTATGTCTTTTTCAGTTTGTACAGAGTAGGTACAGAACAAATTATTGTCATAAGAACAAGAAAAGGATGGTACTCTTGTTTCTTGTTCATCTGTAACCTGAGGCTGATGTATTGCTTTCATCCCATGAGTCTCTTTTTGATGAACATCTCTGTTACCATTCTTGGTGGAACTTCAATCACTTGGAAATATATTTATACAGAGTTACACGTTATCTATGAAAACATTTGCCCAAATTCTCTTTTCATGTGGTCTTCACTAGGCAATTAAAAAGAATGAAATTAGTTGAATGTGGAAGAATGTTTTGCCTTTAAGTCTTCAAACTCTCTCATTGGATAACTTGGGGAGCTAGTAATGAGCTTTACAGCCTTGTCTCACAACTATAGCCCTGTGGTGAGAAAGGTAACTACAAATATTGAATGGAGTTTGTGCGTGATTGGACTGTGTACCTCAGTGTTGAATGGATGGATGATAGAACATGTATACATGCAGGTAGAGAGAGTGAATAGCTGAAAATAAGTTAGCTTGGTAAAAAAAAAGTGTCAAAACGAGCAAAATGGTTAGAAGTATAAAGTGCGTTAGAAAATATTCAGTCTTGGCCTTGAACAAAATGAGAAGCACTTCCGTGACTATAAGAATCAAGATTTATAAGGCTAGATAGAAGTATAAAGTGAGTCACACAGAAATGATGGTTCAGGTCATAAGTAGTTAAAAGGAAATAAAAAGAATGTAAACAGGGTGAAAGACATGGAGTCATATGGGAAGAAAGAAAAAGGATAATACAACCAAAAGAGATGCTTAAAAAAGAAACATAAATGTTCATGATCTCTGCAGGTATACTAAAGAAAAAAAAGTAGTTAAAAACAAAACAGAAAAATAAAACTGACCCAGAATTTTTAAAGCCTTTATTCTGTTATTTAATTCAGATCCAGATCCAGAAGAGATACCAGATCCCTGAGGGTCAGTGCACTTGAAAATCATAAAAATTACCCACGTACTAAAAGAATGAACAACTATTATCACAAACTGTTTGAACTGTTCTATCATTCTAGAGGTGTTGACAAATAGACAAATTGAGCCAGAAGTGGAAAATAAAGAAGATTTTTTTCTTTCCATATATATATATACGCATTTTTTTATTTATACACTTATATTAATAATAACTGTATGCATCATTCTTCAGTCTAACAATGATATTACAGTGGCTTGATTGATATATTTTTGGAGAAATGGGAAAGGAGGAGTATGTGAGACAAAATTAAGTTCAGATCATGTCTGAAAATCTATGGTTTCCCATTCTTTGAGGAAGACTCATCAAGTTGGCTTCAGAGCAGAACTGGGTTGCTCCAACACAAGAATTTATATAAAGAAGGAAATGAGAACTTTCTCATCTTTAGAAAAGGTGAGAACGCAAGCTTATATTCCAATTCTCATTGCAATCATTGTCATAAGGACAGATTCTTTTTATGAACTGCTGTGTTCTCATTACATGCTTTGTTGGAAGAAATGTAGTCAATACCTCATGCATTTTGCAAAGCAGATGTACCTACTGATGGCTGTGGAATGCATGGCTTATCTGAACATGAACAACTAATCGCTCTGTTAGGTACATTAGGCCACTGTCTTTTCTGTACTACCCTAATATTTATTAAAGTTGTACTGCCTTGTTCCTAAAATAAAGATTACAGCAAGATGAAATATAATACACTGTACCTTGAGCACATTTTCATAGTAATAATCATAATGAAAGAGTGTAACGGTAAGACATTTTTCAAGCTCAACTGCCATGTTAATTGAGTAGAATTAGTTTTGGGCTCTGTCCCACATAGCTCACACCAGTCTTCTGGTAAAAAAATACAGTCATGTTAAAACCTGTTCTTAGGAAACCAGTTTATGAAGCCATTATAAGTTATGTTACGCAATTCTGAAGGTGACAGTTAACAATTAAAGTAAAGGAATTTGGAATGACAAAAGAGATGGAATTACAAAGTGGCATCCACAAATTTGAACCAAAAGAAAATCTACAGATACGGAGTTATTGTAATAAAGATTTCAATTTCCACCTAAATTACAAAAAAGACTGTCACTGATTTTCATGAGAGCAAGATCTCACTAGTTTAAATAGCAAATTGTAGAGCAATGGAAACAAAATAGTAAGATAACAATAAAACAGAATATCTCATCTTCCAAATACGTTATATTCTCCCTAACACTTCATTCCCTATCTATGTATACAACGCCCTGAACTATTGTTTCATATATTCAGATAAAAAAGACAAGAGCCGTATGCAAAAAAACAGCTTTCTAAATAATTAATTAATGTTACTCTACAGTCACTTAGATTCGTTGTATTTTTGTGGCTAGAAATGCAAATTGCAAGTAATCTAAAATTTTAACATTCACTGGGGTTTCTTGATGCTTTCTCTTTTCGAGTCACAGAGCTCATATATAACAATAATGGAAAATGTGTGTCCCTGTCATTGTGCCACAGTCCTCCCTCCCATCCTGCAGATAACTCACACTTATTTTACAATGAGCAACTCAGTGAGTTCTGATGAAATTTCTGTCCTCCACTTCTTCTGTTCTGACAGTTATTCCAGTTAAAACACAACCCATTTCTCAGATATGCTTGCTTTTCATGACAGAACATTGTGTTTGTTCACACATTGCTGGAGTGGCATTATGCCAGATTCTTGGTACAATAATAAAATTGATGCTGTTTCCTATGTATAATTGAGTGGAAAGGTTACCTGCATGTAGAATAATAGATCAGGCTGAGATGCAAGTGCAGATGAAACCAAGTCTTCTGGGTTTTTAAAATGTAATTTTTAAAACTGTCGTTCACAACCAGCAGAAGAGTGATTTCCAGTCTATTGGCTTACCTTGTCATAACTAGAGACATGTCAGGAGACCTTGAGAACTGTTGAAAGCAGATCAAGTTTCTCAAATAAAATATCTATAGTTATATTTCAGACAGTAAGCTACTGAGCTAAATGAGGGGCTTTGACCATTATAGAAGCATATCTGTATTTCACTGTGGAAGGTGCTTGTCATTTAACCAGTGACAAAAAATCAATATCCTATTTACCTTTTACTTCAAAGTGTTTGCAACCTGGAATCATTGATTTCATCTACAATAAAAATTGATATTTGATGTCAATCATCTTTTTACCATTAGTTTCCCTTGCAAATCAAACAGAAAAACAGTAAAATACTTTCTTTGTGTTAATGTAATTTTGTTATTTAGATACAAAAGATAAGTTGCTTTTTCACTATAAATCAAAGAGTGAAAATTGTTATTCATGGAAGAAAAGCATGCACAAAACAAACATTCTAATATTGTTTCTTCAGACACATTCCTTAGTTTTCAAAATTATTTTATTCAATTTATCAGTCTCTAGTGTTATAACATCACTGTCAACCCATGTTTTCTTGAAATAATAGCAGCAAAAGACCGTGGCCTTAGTCTTCAACAAGAAATAAAATGAGAGAAAATAAGCTATCTTTGGTGTGCTATCTCCACTTACTTTGGACCTCACAAAATATGACTTTTGTTCTTGAACAGCTGTCTTGGCTTTTTGGGCCTTACCAGTGAATGACAGCTATTTGCCTTCAAAGACTTATGCAAATGAAAATCCACTGAGCATTTTGTTCTGAAAGCTGCTTAACTTCTTTTCAATGGCTTCAGTAAATAACAGGAAAACTCAGAACATTAACATGTTGTGAATTGAATAAAAACAAATGCTGTGGGGCTTTTATTAATTTATTAAGTCTGACTGAAGTTCAGATCCTGCAACACCTTCTAGAAGAACAGTCACTGAATGCCACAGTTCTCAGCCTTAATGATAAGATGCTGGCAGAAAGATTAGACAAATCTATAGAACTACAAATAGCTATTTCACACCATCATGAAGAACATCTCTCTCAGTAAATTCTTAGCCTGCTGATTGCCACAAACTGGCAGTCGGTATAACTGAGAGACATCCATATTTAATCTGTTTCTCAGAGGTTACTGCTGCAGTTGCTGTTTTCCAAAGCACCAAGTAGTACCTTGTTTTGGAGGGAGTCCCAAACATGAGCTTTTGATCCGATCAAGTACAGACATTTTTGTGTTTCCACTGTATATCATGTTTGGATGTACTAAAGATCACATTAGAGTGAAACCAGTTGAAATGTATAGATAAATTCTGAGTCACAAAGCATAATACTATGTAAAGTATTTGAAATCAGGCTTAGTGTAATTTCTATGTAAATATTCAGAATACCTCCTAGAGAAGTGTCCATCTTACTATCCAAGAACAAGCCTATTATTTATTCAAAACAGACAGTAATTATTGTTTGAAAGATTAAACAATAGATTATGATCCAAAGACTTCTAGTCATTGAATTTCTGCTCATTACAAACATACATAAAAACACTAAGTACCTAGTTGGTTTTCCATGGTTGAAACAAAATAGTGTCTTGAAATTCCAGACAGAATTTAAAAGCACACCTCTCTTCGGGGAGCTCAGATTCACTCAAACACAGGACCCATAGCTGACCCCTTGTCAGTAGAAAATCTGCATGCTAGATACAGCTGTCTAATACACGTAAAAGATGTTCTCCCAGATGCCAACACCTCAGCAGCACGGCCTTGCACGTTATTGGCTGCTAAAGACTTATACTCGGAGCAGCCAAGAGACATGATCATTCATTTTCCTTCTAGGAGGAAAGTGCTTCTATTTTTTGCCTCTTCATATTCAGAATATTATAATTCTTTGACCTCTGCTTCAGTGATCTATCTTTCCTCAGGAGCTCTCACATGCATATGCCTATTTTTTTCTTCCTTTTTTCCTCGCTGTCCTATCTACTCTGGTGTCCCTCAAAAGACTTATAGATTTAAGCAATTAGCAAAGAAATACAGCTTTGAGGAAAAGAAGTGCTCAAACCCAGAACACTGACAATCTCAGTGCATTGGTTTACCTACTGCTTCTCGTGTTTCTTTGTAAGCTTCAGGCTACTTCAAACTTTCATTTTCTCACTGGACTTTTCTACAAAGAAGAGACTTATTTTCCTTCTTCTCTAGCCATTTCCCGACTTTTGTTCTATGTATATCTAATTAAAATTTAAAAATGAAATAATATTCAAACATATAAACTTATGCACATCTTGAGGGTATTATCACCTAGTTTTACCTTTGTGAATCTACCTGAGATGCTTGGGTTGGAATCTGGTTCTTCAAAGATTCTGTATATCCAAAGAACAGAAAGAGACACTTTTAGAACCTACCAGTTATGTGACTCATTCTCTGGAGTTGTTTCATTTTCTGTTTACCATAAAGGGAACTGTGACTGCAATTGTGCAGTAACAGTATTTGTGGCTTTGTTTTTTTCAGCTTGTTGGAATCTGATCTCATCTATAGGTAATGACAGATTAAGAGATAAAGACACAATATGATGTTCTTTAAAACAGTGTCTCACTTTTGATACCCTCACTAGTCCTCTGAAATGCAATGGTAAGTAGTCAGTTTATCCATCTGAGCAGAAATGTGTCTGGGTATGTTCTAAGTTGTTTGTTGTCTTCATGCCACCTATGGAAGAAAGCCAGCTTTAAAAAGCTTTCAAACATATCTTTCTGCAGAAATCTGAGCTGACAAAATATGTTGCTTCTTTATTTTCGCTTTACCAAATACAGATATTAGAGTGAAAATAAAAGTTTGATACTTTTCAAATACAACTGCACGTCAGTAGCAACTATATAGCATTTCTTTAGAGACTAAACGCTTGCATTTTAATGGCAGTTTGTAAGAGCACATGTAACATTGCCATCTAGTGCCTTCAGCCATAACAATGTATTTTAGCAAATAAGACATAGGCTTAGCCACTTCCAGTAAATAATAACATTCTTTCCGGGTCCCAAGAATTCAATGTTCAGCACTCATATTCATTATACTTTGTCCTACATTTAAATTGGAATTGTGTGAGAAACTTTTGTAAGGGCATCTAACATACTTCAAAGGACTGATAGTAAATAAAAAGGTAGTTATTAGGGGAAGCTAGGAATAATCTCATATCTTTTCTAAAAATAAATAATTAAATTAATAAAGCACAAAAAGTTTCTTTTTCTTACCATTTTTGGTGGCTTGTTGCCACACCTGTTACAACAATTTTCACTAGAGTTTGGGTGTGTTTTCACCAAACAGCCTGTTTTCAAGAAGGAAAAAAGTATGACTCCAATGGCCTTAAATATTAGGCAGCAATGGCACTGGTATTGGGCAGGAACAAGCTGAAAAGGGGAAGTAAAACCACCAACAGAAATTCTCCTTTGAATGGTAGTTAATCTCACGCTTGACACAGGATTGAATGTTGGTTATATAAGATCAAGAACATCCTCTATCACCTGCAGGACAGACCTGCAGCACTATGTTAGTCTGAATACTTAATTTTAGACAAGACAATTTAAACGTGTAGATTTCCACCCAGGAAATGATATCATTTTTAGGCATCCAGAAATATCAATAGAATAGATTTGGAACAAGAGGAAGATTGTCTGCACAGTGTTGGAAAGGTATACACATATTATTAGCTCTTCTGCTTTTCTTAACATTCCATTTCAGAATTCAATCTGTTGAACAGTTTAAGTAAGAAAACAGAGTTTTCTAGGCTAGAAGAATATATACCAAAGCTCAACTTTCTGCACACAAACAAGCAGAATTTTTTGTGTACATGAGAAATTGGAAAAGTAGGCAAAAGTCAACCGTTGCATCTATGCCTTCAGAATAATATGTACACTCTTGTGGAACACAAAAATAGACTGTGGAATTAAGAAAGAAGAATATTAAGGACAGGTGTTTTTTTCTTTCTCATCATTTTGAAAAACATCAAAAATGTCTAGTTCTTGCACTTTTCGTATCTCTACCATTTTGAATAACTTTGGATTGAACTGGAAAACCAGATACAACATCTGCAAGAATCAATAAACTCTATCAGCATTCTAAGTGAGAAGAGTAAATGTATTCACTCATTCCTAAATATTTATTGTTTCTCGGAATAACAGAACATTCTTTAAAGGGCTTTCATTTTATTTCTAAAGAAGTAATTTATAAAAATGTGTACAGTTTCATAAAGTATAATACTTGCATTAGCTACCAACTTGAAATCCCTTCAAGTATCTTAGTGCCTGGAAGCTTAAGTAAGCCAACATATTTTAATCTCCTTATAACTTAAGGTAGCACCCAATGGAAGCTATCCAAAAGTGTCAAGTATATTTTTGGAAGATTTTATTATAATTATAATAAAGTTATGATAATAATAAATTATTATTATTATATAAAAGGAAAATAAGAAAAGGAAAAATAGAAGAACATAGCGCAGTTAGTCATCATTTCAGAAAATACATGTGCGTATTTGTTTGACAGGTGAAGTGAATCATAGTAGATCTTGAACATGTATACACATATTTTTTCTGTCAAAAATTATGCTATCTCTATAACTCACCCCCAAATCACACACAAACATAAAAAATTAAGACCCATAAATAGCTAGACTTTACTATAAATTTTGCACCCACTTACATGATATTTACAGTGTATTTTGTTTTGACACAGAAATGAATTTTTCACAGAAGTGAAACTAAACAACATTAATAACACATGGTGCAAAAAAATGCAAACGGGCACCTCCCCCTGTACTCCTTTGTGAAAAATGTTCTTGGTCCATTTAAGACAGTGAGAACTTCTATCTAAGGAAATCAGAGGTTTTTTTTGTTTTTTGTTTTTTGTTTGTTTGGTTTTTTTGTTTTTTGTTTGCTTGTTTTTTTCCTCGGGCAATGCTATCAATGCTATCATTATTCAAAGGAAAGGATTATATATTCTGGGAACTGGAGTACATGCACATAATTTGACAGAGAGGTAAATTATCAAGCCAGTGTCCAGAGGGAGTTGCTGTAAATAGGAATTATATCTTAATTCAGTGTTCAGTTGTATGATATCCTGTCTTTAAATCAGCTGAAATGTGCAGGTTGGCAAGACCAAGTGAAATGTTTTACCCTAGTCTTGAACAGATCTTCAGGGCTTAAGCTTCTAATGGATGAGTCACAAAAATGAAGATCTAGTTTCAGAATCTTCCCAGTGAAAGAGACTCGTTTAACCCTCCTTCCTACCTTGACCCTAGATGATCTTTCTAGCTCTTTCTAGGTACAAAGATAGTATTTTTGTCTTCTAAGCACTTTCCCTTTCCTCTAGCACACACACTGGGCTTCCTTTTACCTGTGAGGTGCTTATTTTGGTACAGTCTGATGAAGACGGCTGAAAGGATCCTTCAAGTAGATAGGGTATCCCATGGAGACATTTAGGCCTGCTGGCTATAAATAGCAGATGTTAGTCAAGAAGAAAGAAGATAGGAACCGTGAGAAGAAGAAATAGTTTTCCTTTACTAGATTCATCTATTTACAATTGAATCTCTATGTAGTTTTTATCCTATCAATACTCAACCACACACAGAGTTACGCTTGTTCATTTATTGCAGTTACCATTCTAGGTTTCAGACAAAGCAAGCCTTGCCCATGCTGAGTAAGATAAATACTGTTAATGCAAATGTCATTGTAAAGAGTTCCAGAAGTCAACAGAAAAGAAGCACCATAATGAGATGGTATGAAAAAAAGAACATGTGAATCTGGGAAATGCTTTGGTCCAGGTCCACAGGAACTCTCTAGCAGATCATTTCTACCTGTAGAGAATGTTCAGTATGAGATGATCACCTTGATAAAACTGATTACATACTTCCAGATATCCCATGAATTTGAACATATTTTTCAAGTTGAACTATGATATTGTTAGGAAGGAAATTGTTATCAGCTGTATATGAAAAAAATAATGAGAATAAACAAAACAAACAAACAAAAAACCTAGAAGAAAATAGTAAATAGTTTAAGCCAAAAAGACTATCATAGAAATCTTTTTTACTGTGAAATCTCTATCTCAGGGTATCAAACTGCATTTCAAGTCAGTACCATTACCACAATAAACATCCACAGTGATGAATGTTTACCATTCTGTAGAGTATTAATGATCCAGCAGGCACGATGTATCAGTATTTGCAGTCTTATAACTAAGATTCACATATACTCCAATCATCATGAATAATATTTTATTTTAGAAATAGTAGTAATTAAGGTATAAGGTATTAAGAATATTGTATTGCTCAGAATAAAAGATTGTTGCAGTCTAAATTATATTTAAAGAAGAAATCTAATGCCTAAAAAATGCAGTGTGTACAAAGGCAGAAGGCTTAGAGACTGTTAATTTTGAAGCTACAAATGGACACCACCCAGAATAGAACAGTCCCAAGTATATTTTTATTTACCATCTGAAGCTGTAGAAAGATATGCAAATTCATAAACAGACTCTTTGGATGACAAATTTTCTAGGTTTAAGTATATCAGCTCTTCATTCTACAAGGGGATGGACAGGTGAACAGGAAATACTATTGAGTGCTTTTCTGGCTGTCTGCCCTACTCTGAATGAGGGCCAACAACAAAATTATGCCAACACTTGGCAGATTGTTTAAAGGAAAGACAGAAGTTGTACAGTGAGAATCTAAACATTTTAAGCTTATCTTCATACCTTTATTTAAGCAAGTATACTCACTTAGACGTTACTGCTTTATTATAAAATAAATATTCTGAGCTTTGACTTACTCTCCATTATCTGTATAAATAGTTTAAAATCCCTGTATTCAGTTAAAGATATTTTCACATTTAAGAATGTTTCAGAAACAGATTTTTCTATGCCCAAACTATGATTATGTGGTGTTTCAGCTAAATCAGAAATCAAAGTTTTTCAACTGTGCTTTCTTTTAATTGAAAATGAAGAAAGTAGAAGAACATTAAAGGATAATAAGTATTAGCTCCTGGAGACTCAGACTTGTTCTTGGCTGCCACCATTATAAATAGGACAAAGTGGAAGGAATATTGAATAGATCTGTTCAAAATCAACTGACAGCAAACAATTTTATTCATCAGTAACAGTATTCAAATTACATTGAAGAAAAAAAGATCTTTGCATTCTTTTTGCAAAATAGCTATCTTTAGTTTCTAAAGAAAAAAAAAAAAAAAGAAAAAGAAAAAATAAGTTATTTCTCAGATTAGTAAGGATAAAATATTATTTCAGAAAAAAATAGTCCAATTTATTCCCTAAAAAGCTCTCACAGAAGAAATCCATCATTATCAGTTCAGTGACTATATTCAAGGTATCCAGCACTGTCTACTCATTGTTTGATGGTAGGTACCTGCCAAGAAAAGCATCCTAGCTGTAGGAAATGATATGATGACATAAAAACCAGTCTCTGGATCCTGGTATCCCTCAAATCAGTTTCCAAATGAAACAAGGAGTTTTCACAAAATCAAACTGATTTTTTTTTCATGTTACTGTATCAGAATTTTATTCAGTTGAAACAACTCTGTAATATTCCATGGCTTTCTGCATTTTACTAATGCACATGCACTTCACAGCAAATAAATTCTGTAAAAATGAAAACACTGGCATTTTGTTTGTGAAATAATCATTCTTTTCATCCTCCCTGGAATCTGAAAATCACTCTAAGTTCTAAAGATATGCTCATATTACTGATTTCTGCTTTGACTAGATTTAACAAACAATTGTGATAAAGATAATTCTCAAGAGGGAATGAAATCTATTTCATTTTTGTATTATTTCTCTACCAAGATCCTCAGGAGCTACCTATTTTCCAGCCAAGTAAAAAGCTATCCTATAAAGGGAAGTAGTATTGTGTGGATATGACGTATCTACAATACAAATGAAATTATAACTTAGAACTATATTGCATTATTTTAAGCAGATATCAAGAATGCAATGATTACAGCTGTGGAGTACATTATTTAAAAAATCTTTCTTGATCATATTCCAGTGTGAAGTCATTCAGTGATATGCTGTTATATACAGTTCCACAGTACTTTTACTCTCTTAATGAAATAATGTATTTAAGTGGAAGACATCTATCCCAAAAAAACTCTTTAGCAACATTTGCTTAAGAGAAAGAGTAGCTCCAAGCAGCCTCAGAACCCCCAGTGGTCAAATACCAAAGTGGGTTGAGTTGGCTATCATGTTCTGGTGACAGGCAGAGAGAGCTCAAGTACTCATGGAATTTTCAGTTACACAGTAACCTGTAGATTTGTGTTAAAATGCACTAAGTTTTGAATTTCTGGACAAGACAATATTTTCTCTTGTTCTTGGAAAGATAGGAGCAGACTATTTGTTTTCTATTGCATGTGTAATATAGTGACAATCTCTTTCTGTAAGCTCCAACAGCAAGAAAGAAATAAGTGGGGCTGAATGATCATAAAATCATAGAATCATAGAGTGGTTTGGGTTGGAAGGGACACCAAGGATCATTGAGTTGCAGACCCCCTGCCCCAGGCAAGGCCACCAACTTCCATATCTGGTTCTAAACCAGGTTGCCCAGGGCTCCATTCAACCTGGTCTTTGACACCTCCAGGGATGGGGCATCCTTAACTTGTCTGGGTAGCCTGTTCCAGTGCCTCAGCACTCTCACTGTAAGGAACTTTCCCCCGACATCCAATCTAAACCTTCCCTCCCTGAGCTTAAAACCATTCCCCCTTGTACCATCACTGTCTACCCTTGTAAAAAGTTGATTCCACTCCTTTTTATAATCCCCTTTTAAATACTGGAAAGCTGCAATGAGGTCTCCTTGCAGCTTTTTCTTCTCCAGGCTGATATTACAGATGATAAGGAAACTGGTGATGGTATGCATGACTAAGAAACTGCAGAGCTGGTGAAAGATTCTAAATAATAAGAGCAATATTTGTGCAATTCCCATTTCTACTTGCTCCTAAAACTTGCTTTAGGGTAGATGGGCTGGCTCAGCACTGTAATTTAAGATGCACTAAGAAGAAAAGAAAGTGGTTATCCTAGAATGGGTGAGTTTAATAAATACTGGGAATAGCACGGAGAATTAAGGTTAGACCCTCACCAAGATACTTAGCTTGATTTTATGTTATGCTAGTATAGAAATTGTTGTCTTTTTTTTTTCTTTTTTTTTTTCAGCTTTACTCTCTCTTCACTCTTCTGTCCTCTCTCCCCTTAAATTTCTCTTCATGTAAATGCATGGACTCACTATTTGTAAATGGAAAAGGATTAACTTATTTTGAATATGAACTTTCTATCAGATTTGAAGAGTGGCTGGAAGAATTCATCTAACTTTCTCTGGACTAATGAAATAAGAAATAGTTATTCCCAGAAGCCATATCACACCACGTAATATTAATGTATCTTGTCAGTAATATTCATTTATGGTTAATACAGCAACTGCTACATCTTCTGCAGAGCTCAGGATATTTTCATCCTCCTTGCAGATTGTCTAAATGAAGAGGATGTGCTGATAAAATATTCTCTGTATTTTGGCAATGCACTGATAATGTAAGTCTGTGCTTTAGTTCTAGCCTGCATATACATTATCATTCCATGTGTATGTTCTCTTAATTAAGAGTGGGAAAAAAAAAATCGAGCTGACAGATACTTCAGTTTGTATTTAAAAACAAGGTGTCAATGAATATTTTTACCTGAATTAGAATATTCTGTAGTTGTATATATCTGTCAAAATATTCCCAAAACCTACAGATGGATAAAGTTCTATACCTCTACAGCAGTGCTTCCAAAAAACCTCCTGCTCTGTCAGAAATGTCTCTTTTGAAGTTGAGCAATTGTCAACGTCTTGAATGTTATCTTTAAACTTTGTATATAAGATATGAAGTAAAAGGCTAGAAACAGAAGATATGGAGAAAGAAGCCTGGGTTTCTCAGTCAGATTGGAAGTGGAAGAGTATTGAGAAAAAACAGCCTGACTCATCAAGTCAGGTTACTTAGAAGAAGCAGTTGGGGTAACTGCTGGTAAGTAAGGAGCCTTTACTTTAAATCTTACTCTGCCAATCTACTGATTCATAGATTTTAAGGATAAAGATATCACAATGTTGACCCAGTCTGACCTCTTATATGACACTGGGAAATGAATTTCACTGGGCAATTTCTATATTAATAATGTCTGTTTGAAGTATACCATATTTTTAAGAGAGATATTCAATCTCAGTTCTTCAAATGATGAAGAACTAACCTCATATCTTGCTGCGCTTTTCTAGTGATTAATTACTGTCACTATTAAAATTTCAGCTTTATTCCTAATTCAAATTTGTCCAGCCTCATCAGCTAACCACTGGATTTAATTGCAACTTCTCTTCTAGATTAAAAAGGCAGCTACCACTTGAAATATATTTTCCATACAGGTACAGAAATAGTACAATGAAGTTATTTTTCTCTTGGATAAACTAAATAGTTTGGTTTCAGTTAATAAGACTCCATCTGATTTTCATGAAAAATAAAAGTGATATCCTTTAAAAGACACCATATTAACTCACCAAAATATTTTTTTCCGAAATATTTTTTTCCAAGAGCATTATCTACATCTTTATGTTTTTTGTCATTCATTGACTTCCGACAAAAACACCAATAAAATTTCTTTTTTTTTCATATAGTTGCACATGCTCAGTTCCACAAAAGCACTATGTAGCAATACTCATTGATTCAAAAGATATCTATTTAGTCACCTTCAGGAGTAGAAATTTCATATAGTCATAGCAAGATGGACTCCTTAGATCCTAGTATAATTCAAGGGGAGAATGGGACATGTAGGACTGGGTTTCACGGACAAAAAAAAAAAAAAAAAGGATGGGAAAATAACTAACAGAAATGCACAGGTTTCTACAGGTCTGCTTCTCCTTGGTTTAGAAATGTATCTGAGATCAAGATTCACAGACCAAACTTACTCCTGGGTTTAAAGAAATAAATCATCCTCTTATGGAAAGATTTTGAAGTATATAAAATCAAATTCTGAATTCTTAGGGGGCAGGGGGGTGGGGCGGGAGAGGGGGAATAGCTACTATGCTAGAGACAAAAATAACATCCATCCTCTTCTGTTAAGGATGAAGCTTAACATTCAGGCTTGAAAGAAAGGGAGAAAATAAAATTGAGCCTATTCATGAGTGATGAGGGCATTTGTCTAAGAGAAGGGCCATTGCCTGTTGCCTTGAATACTATTTAATAAAGGCTTCATGCAAGGCATGGTAGCAGGGACACTTTTCAGAGTTGAATACCTTTGAGAAGGCATTATATCATGTTTCTCTTTCTCTGGTCTCATGTTGTCATGCTCATAACACGCTTTCAACACATTACATATATGTAATTCTATATATCTTAATGTCTAGTCTACCATGTTTCAGTGTCAAGTGTTCTGAGAATCATCTAGCCTAAAGCTAAAGAAAGATTTTTTTTTCCAGAATGTTGAAATTGTTAATTAATAATTGTTATGTTAATTTCTGTAAAGTGTCAGTGGTTTCACCTTGAAATGAATGCAATGGAAATGAAGATTGCTCACTTCCCAGTTGGAAAAAGCTATTAAAAGCTTTATCATGTTCTTCTGATGTGTATCTTTGCTCAAATAAGCCATATGAACTTTACAAACCATGTTTAGTGCATGTCTTCCACTTCAAATACCTCCAGAGGCCATAATAATGTTCATTTTCTGGTAGAAGCACTATCAGAATCTCTGTTGTAGCTGCACAAAACAAAAATAATCCAAACCTAAATTTTGCAATGCTTTGCTATTCAAATCAATAATTAAAGCTTTTTGTAGCTTTTTACTTAAAAGGTTCCAGTTCCATCAGTCTTCAGCCAAACTGAGATCAAAGCTTTTTACTGTGGTTAGACAATATTTTGCTGTCTTCTGGATTGAAGCCTTCACTGATGCAAAAACACAGAGATTCAGGTGAGTCCAGCTACACTATGATTCTTCTTTTGCCACTAGTCTTGATTGCTTAAATAATATAGACTACTAAACTCACCTCATGACTGAGTATTTATTTGTATATACACTTGCTACACAGAAAATGTGGCTACAGACCAGGCAACCTGGTTCAACCTGCAGCTCACAGGCTGTATGTGGCCTGGCACAGCTGGAACTGCAGCCCAGCCCCTGCCCTGCACCACCTGCTCCCCGCTGCAGCAGTGACTCTGCCCTGCTGAACAGTGTCACCCAGCTCTGGGAGTGTAACCATTCCTCAGTAACAGCCAAACTTTGGTATGCTATTAATGCTATCTGAGCTGAAACAAGGGCACGGAGAGGGCACAGTGCAGTCCCAGATCAAGTTATAGCACATAATCGTATGCATTTTTGTTCATTGGCTAAACAGTCCTGTGAATACCAAAAAATATGCAGCCATACTATCTAGTCTGATAAAGGAATTTGACAGCATGTTTCAAGATTGCCAATAAAATCATCATTTCTTGGTATATTTGTAACTCCATTTTCAGTTGAAATATATTACCCACAATTTTTCAAACAGAATCTATAGAGGTGCAATCGGGCATTCAAATAAAAAATATGATCATGTCTTTTCACTTTTACAAGCCCTCTCATAGTAGAGGAAAACATTCCTCCCTTCACAATCACCCCTTATTCATGTCACTGCTTTTTGGCAGTACATACATTTGTGAACAAATGTTTTCAAGGATGAAGCACAGGAGGAGTAACATTTCATCAAAACCCTCTGATGAACACCCAGAGGGCTCACTGAGAGTTACAGCCACTGCCATTAAACCATCCTGATGTGGTAGTTTCACTAAAACGGAGTCAAATATCCCATTAGTTCTGTGTTTTCATTTTTTGTTTTAATAAAAAATGTTAAAGATAAAAATAAATTTTGTTACTTATGTATATGACCTTCATTGTGTATTTTACAAGGGCTGCTCCAAAAGTAATGTATCCTGTTGATCCACAAAGACAGAGGCGGATGTTGGTGGCATGGCAGTAAAGGCTGAACCTTTCCAGCAATATTTCATTAATTTTTGTTGCAGTGCAACAGTAGAGGCTGTAGGGGGGCATGCAACAAAAATGGTATCTGACATGGAAGTATGAACGAAGTAAAGGTGTCTCACTGAATTAATTAATAAGAAAAAATGGCACCCACTGATATTCATCAATGCCTGCTGAACGTTAATGGAGACCAAACAGTGGATGTGAGCACAGTGAGGTGGTGGGTGGTGCATTTCAGCAGTGATGACAGTGAGAGTGGGTCACCGTTACTGGTGCAAATTTTTACAAGTGTGGCATGCAGGCTCTTCTCCATCACTGGTGGAAATGCATAGTTACTGGTGTTGACTATGTTGAAGAATAGTAAGCTTCCCTTGACTATCTAGCAGTGCTGTGCTTGATGCAGCCCAGGGTACATTTGGCCTTCCTGGATGTAGGGCTGCTCTCCAACATCTCATCCCCCTGTCTGCATGTATAGCCATATTCTTTGTTTTTCTCAAACTTCAGTGTAAAAGTGAGCACAAAGAGCACTGACAGGCTTTTGAAGTTCCTAGATTTATGGAGTAGTCAACCCAGCCAACCAAACCTGACAGCAAAACCCAAACTAAGGGATACTTTTCAGTGCCAGATATGTCTTCAACAGCTTCTTCTGACCAAGATCATGCAGTAGTAGTGCAGGAAAAAATGGCAATGTATCTACCAATTAAGTTGTACTCTACACTTTTAAATTTAATAGAAATATAAGGCATTACTTTTGGAGCAGCCCTCATACAGTGTTGTGGTTTTTTTAGTTGTGTTTATTTAGTGTATAATTCTATATATAGTATAATTCTATAAATTCACTTGTCCCGTACACTGCTTTTATTAGAATAGTAGACTCTTGATTCCAGCTCTTTATATTCCAGAAGAATATAAAAAAAAAAAAGTGCTCCCAAGTATTAAATCATTTGCCTAAATGCCATCAATGTTCCATGGGTTATATAGCCAGTTCCTTCAGGGAGAAAAAAGATTACCTTTTTATATTAGAATTTTGTCCATTCTCCAAAATACATTAAGATGAATAAAATGATTGTCTAAGATAGTCCATCGCAGCCCAGTGGAAAGAGAAAAGTAAACATCTTCTATTTAATTCTCTAATTCTTATTCCATACTATGGGGGCTGCTCTGATAGAAATGCCTCCTATTTTATTATATTGGCCCATGATATTAGGAGTGGATGTTGGTGGTACGCCAATAGGGGCCAAACCTTCCTACCAATATTGCTCCTGTGCAACATACGCAGCAGAGGGGCAGTTGGACTGAATGGTGTCTGACATGGAGGTGTGAATGAAGCAAAGGTATGGAACTGAATTCCTTCAAATAGAAAAAATGGCACCCTCTGACATTCACTGATGCTTGCTGAATGTTTATGGAGACTGAAGAGTGGATAAAAGCACAGTGAGACAGTGAGTGTTGTATATCAGCAATGGGCACCTCCACTGCTGCAGATTTTTATGAGTGTGGCAGGCAGACTCTTATTCATCATTGGTGAAACATGGTTTTGACTATGTTGAAAAACAGTGTTTTGTAGCCGAGGATTTGTAGCTGAACTCTATCAGTCTGTGTTATTGTGCTCTTTGTATCTGTTGTAGCTTCCATGGAAATAAATAGGAGGCATTACCTTGAGAGGAACCTGTGTATAACTTCAGTTAGTCCAATTATGAAATTCAATTGTAATAGATTCAATCAGGTAGCTGGATGACCATGTCTTATAAATAAGCATTATTGTTTTAAGCTAAGTCAATCGATGCGTTGATTTTTAAAGACTGGGTGAAAATACATCTCACAAATTAACTCTTACTTATAACCCATTGTCCTAAATACTCAATGTGCAATGTTTACTTCAACTCATCATGTAATAATAATTGCCCTTTTACCGTTCAGATTTATTCTCATATTTTATTGCATACCATATTTTTTAAATGCTTTATAACATACTGTGCTTGTGGAAGTAAATGTGCTAAACTATCAGTCAGTAAACGACTTTGGAAATTAGTTGGAGGTTAATTCTTTGCCTCATTGGCCCCCAAAAGTAGCCGCAGTGTAATTGATTTTGATGGCATTCACAAAGTGTCTCAGCCTGTTGAATAATGAAGGAGCACTTACGGAGACAGCTACTGAATATAGCAACAATTATGCAGGGTATCAATGAGACATTGTTAAAAATTTAATGCTTCTGCGCTTAATCAACCTTGCCTTACCTTTAACAGTATTGTTGCTTTAGGAAATCTATGAAGTTTCAAGTGTCAGTGTGTTGCATATGTTTTACTTCCATCAATGCAGAGATTGGTCACTCAGTGTAAGCAGAAATATTCCTAACATGTAACAAAGACCTGGTAAAGCATGAAAGAAAAATGAAAGACAATTACTGATGCTGGGAAAATGTCAGGTCCTGCATGTATATGCCACATGGAGCCTTTATCACTTACTTAGTGCCTCAATGACAGCATCTTTTCAATCTGTTTTTTGTTTATTTATAAGTAACATGAGAAAGGTCAGATCATTTTTTATTCATTACAGATTCAGCCAAACAACTATCAAGCAATCATTCCATAGGGTTTTTTTTTTTTATTTCTTCTATGGCATTCATTTTATGACTGACAGGGGAGGTTGTATCTGTGCCTTAACAGTAATTTACTGATGAACTTTTCATGCTTGCTTTAAATAACAAGCAGAAACTGTAAGGAGTTTAAGAAGCTAATGAACCCAGACCATACTGCCATTATTTGTAGATACTTTCTAGCCACCTCAGTCAATGTCTGAAGAAAAAAAAAGTAAAAAAATTAAAAAAAAAAAAAGTCTAATCGAACTAAATCAGCTAAGCAGTAACGAATGGTCACAGGACAATAAGATCACAGTGACATTTAAAATATCACACAACACAAGATGAGGATAAATTTTAAAGGCAGCTACAATGTCATTCCTCTAACGGCAGTTTTGCTATGGGTCATTAAATTTTTGGAACAATAGCTTCATACCTGAATTCTGAACCATCAGTCCCACATTACTTCAATGTCCCAGTGCCCTGGCAGTATCCTCCTCCTTGCAGCAAAAATGCAGTAGAAGTGTTTCCTGCTATTAACACAGGATCTGGAATCTCTGTGATTTAAGCAAGTTGTTTCCTCAAACTAGATTTAAATATCTCTTTCCAGTCTATGTGCTATGCATCTTGTTAAGAGCCAGGCCTCACCTGAACTTTTAGCAACACTCAAAAGACAAAGTTGTGGGTACTTATCTCTTAAAAGTAATTTGTTGGTGGGTTTCATGCTGTCTCAAGGGAAAGTTCACTCCACTTGCTCAAGCAATTTTCTTTATCTTTGAGTGTCTTGAAAAATTATATCTAATTTCCACCCTACTCTTTTTTTTCCAACCCTATAGAAACAGACTATATCTGTATTACTAGTAGAAGGGGGACCAAGCCAAGTCCTGAAACCAAGCAGTCCTGTATGACTCACTACAGCACACTTAGGGAGAGCTAGCTGGAGTGCAGAAGAGTACCAGGGAATGGATTAACACATAAGCTCTGTGAACTGTTGTTGCCAAGTTCTTGAATTTCATTTCTCAGCTTTCTCTCTAGCTCGGTTTCACAAGCATACCTGTGAGTTTTTATGAGCTTTACTTTAAAAGTATTCAAAGGTATTTCTTACTTGAATAAGTTTGCAAAGGCAGCATCTCAGTTTTCAGAATTTTGATTTGTTTCTGATACTGACTTGAAAACAGTTGTTGTGATTTTCCTTGTATAAAAACTGCACACGAGTCTTTTTATTTTTTTAAATATCTAATTTCTCTAATCTTGTTCTTGACATACTGCGGCAGAGGATCATTTCAAATTTGGATTCTAGACTTAAATAAAAATTTAATAAAACTGAAGAAAGCCTTTTTTTGTCACAAAATTTGTAATGTAGTAGGTGAAACAGAATATTACAAAAATAACCCAAACAACCCATAATTTATAGCTGCCAAGAGAACAGGTGTGTTCAATGCCTGCCTTTGACTCTGAGTTCATACATGTTTCTGGTCTCAGCTTTGAGCAGTGCATAGTCTTCTTTTTCTGATTCCTGTAGAATCTTTGAGTTCAGATTTACAAACATATTGAGCACACCAACTTTCAGCTGGCATAAAGTACAACAGACACTAAATGCTATGTTATGAAAAACAGGTACCACATGCTTTAGAGTCAATGTCCAGATTAGCTAAAACTTCTGATAGTTTGATTTTTGTTTTTTACCTTTTTTAGACTTTTCTACTTATACTTTTTCTATGAATAATCATGTAGGTAAAAAAGCCTCAATACAAACTCTCTCTTGTCCTCTATTCAGCGTCTGTACTTTTACTAATGTTCACAGTATAGAAAATAGTTTAGGTTGTTAGATTGATTCTTTTCTTATTCTTTATCTTTCTACTTCATTCTTTAGGTTGCATAAATATTTGTAAAAAAAATGGAAACATTCTTTGTCTCTTCTGCCCATATCTCCCACCCTATACCAGTAAATTTTCTTACCCTTTTGCTTTCTTTGTGTTGGCAGATGGAAATTATTTGATGCCTATTTTTCCACACTTACCTCAGCACTGAACTTAGTCACATGCCTAATTTTAGTGCTGTGCTGATCATCCCAAACTTCTGTCTCTTGTTTCATTAGCTTCACAAGTGATCCAACTTTTTGACACCTTTGTTTCTCTAATAATCTTTTGCATATAACCTTGTCAAAGATTTTTTGAAAATTCAAATATTTTGTGTATTGGGGTTCATTTTGTCAACGTTCTATGAAACACTGGATCTGTTAACTGAGCCACCCTGCCTCTTTCCCCAGAGATCATGTTTTCCTATGAATTTAGCTATCTTACTCTTTATTCTATCATCTAACCAGAGGCAGAAGTCAGTCTTACCAGGATGTAGGACTTTCTGTAGTTGGTAAGCATACTGGCAGCTCACCAGTACTTTGATACATATACTTCTTCTGATAACAAGTTATGCCCTTGGCCAACTGCTCCGTAATTTCACATATGACTTCTGTCTTGGTGAATATCTTCTAGTCCTGCTGGTTTACGAAGGTCAGACATAAAAATCTGTTCGATCTCATACTTGCTACATATTTATTTCAAACTAATCTAAACTCTGTGATCTGTTACAAAAAAAAAAAAAGAAAGAAAGAAAGAAAATCACTCCTCAGAGTGTTTCATCGGTAAAGAAGAAAGAAAAGAATTTAGTGTTTCTTTCTTTGGTGTAATCCCAAATACCTATCTTACATTTCTGTTCTGGGAATGTTCACCATTTCATATCTGTCTTCCTGCTTTTCTTGTATTTAAGCTGTTTTTACTGTTAGCTTAAGCATCCTTTGCAAAGTTTCAAATTCTTTCTTAGCCCTCTTGATTTCCTGTTTACATCTGATCTGTCAGAAGTTTGAAATGCCAGTAGTTTTGCTTCATAAATTTTTCCAATGTCCCATTTGCACCTTTTATCACAGTCACCTGACTGGAGCATTTTGACACTTCAGAAATGTTCATAAAGAAAAAAATGCATTGTTGGTGTAGATTTGCATTAGAAGGCATCAGCTCTGAATGTGAATCAAAGCAGAGTTTAAAAACTAAATCTTCAGAGAGGGTTTCCATTTGAAGAGAAACCTTCTGACCCCAAAATAATACTGCTGTGGAAGAATATACTTAAAGATTTGAATAATGGAATCCCCTCACAATCAGATTATTCTGAAGGTGGAATGACTTGGGTTTTGGTTTTGAATGTTCTTTGTCTTATCCAGTATAAGGCAATGGGTCATTTACCAAGTAGCAATTCAAACTTGCAGAGCTAACAGTATCATTTAATGTTATTCATTCATGATTATAAAAATTCATAATGTTGACCCTGCATGTGGCAGGGAGATTGGAGATTCATGATCCTTGAGGTCCCTTCCAACCCTGGCCATTCTTTGATTCTGTGATTCTGTGAATTACTTTATCAATAGCTGATTCTCAGACTAGACTTTTCTTTCAGAAATAAATTTGTGTTTCCATCTGCTGCAGAAGACTGATAGTTTACTTATACTCTTTCTTACAAAATTCTGCATTATCTTGGATATAGGAAATCATAGCACATCATTAACACTTGATAATGTAAGAAACAGGTTTTATTATTAACACAACTTTAAAATGAGTATTACAGAACATTTACATCTAAGTTTTTCCATCAAATCAATGTTATTTCTCCCACATATATATAAATATTGAAGATAATTTTTAGTAGAGAATAAGTCTTCATATTTTGCTGTCTCTGTCTCTGAATTCTCTTTTTGAAAGTTTTGTCTAAATAAAATAATCTCTAATTACTGTCCAGAAATTAAACTGAACATTTGGAATGTTTAACAATGTTTCACTTACATCAGATTAAAAGCTACAGTATCTATCACAAAGGGAACGTGTCAGGGACTTAAATCAATATAACATCTGTGATTTTTTTTTCCTCTATTTTTCCTTCATCTGCTATTCCTTAAAGTAATTGTAAAATGGCAAACACTGAGCAGAATGTTATGGCCACAATTGAAATTGCATTTAATTAAAGCAATTGTGTCACCACATAACTTGCATTTTCTTTTTAATGTCTTCTATAGCATTTCTACCGAGAATGAAAACTAAGAATCATAGAATCATAGAATTGCTCAGGTTGGAAAAGACCTTAAAGATCATCAAGTCCAACCACAGTCTAACTATACTACCCTAACTCTAGCAACCCTCTGCTATTCATGCCCCTGAGCACCACATCTTTGAAACACATTCAGGGATGGTGACTCAACCACCACCCTGGGGAATCTATTTCAGTGCTTAACAACCCTTTCTGTAAAGAAATTTTTCCTAATATCCAACCTAAACGACCCCTGGTGCAACTCGAGGCCATTTCTCCTCATCATGTCACCTGTCATCAGTGAGAAGAGACCAAGCTTCCAATTTGAGATACTAATGTAATGTGCTAGGATTAAATTCCAAGTCTACAGATCTACTTACAAAGCACTAAATGTGTGAACATAGTACTTTTTCCCACCCTAAATGTCGTATATGTTAGTTTTTAAGATGGAATAAATTCATAGCATAGCACTGGTATAAGGAAAGATCAATACAATATTCTCTAAAAGTTAGGGTGGTTCTCTGCCAGTTGATGATCTGTCATCAAGTGCTGAAAATTCACTTATAACTTGCAAACAAAAAGCTGTAGTATTTCATGGCCTCAGATCATCAAGTTAAGCAAATTGTAGTCGCTGAAATAAAAATACAAAAATAATTCAAATATAGCAATGTATGTGCAGATATGCTCATTTGTAGTTGAAATACATTAAAAATCTATGCCTTTAACCAGACACACTGATTAAGCTACAGCTATATAATATAAGATCTGAGTTTCAGGAATTTGGCCCTGGCAATATATTGCTCTTAGGAGAATCTGGTTCCTTCTCTGTCCTTAGATACTTAACTGTTGAATAGTATGTGGTTAAGCAAAAGATTGTTTGATACATGTAAGATCAAGAGTTCTTCAGTTTTTGTAGCAAAGAATCAGAGTGGTTTGGGTTAGAAGACACTCTTAAAGATCATCTACTCCAACATCCTTTCTGTGGACAGAGACATCTCTCATTAGATCAAGTTTCAATCCAGCTTTGAACACATACTGAATTCTCTCAGTTCCACTGTGTAGAAATCTTCCACAGGTAGGCTTAGTAGCAAAGTGCTTTATAAGAGAAACATAAATTATTTAACTTGTACTTGACTCGTATAACATTCATAATCCAGACACACTGCCTCAAAATTAGGGTTTCTCTAGCTCAGGTTTGTATCTTTTGTCAATATCTACGAATATAAAAGGTCCTTCAGTAGAAAGGCTGCTGGGCTGCAGCCAGGCTAATCATTCATGTCTTAAGGGAGAAAGTAAGAAATAACCTTGTGTGCTAGATGCCTGAAAAAAAAAAAAAAAAAAAAAAAAAAAGAATATATTTTGCAGTTATTCTTCATACTTAATATTGGACATGTTGGAAAAACAAAGAAGGGAAAATAAAAGAAGAGTCTGCTGCTCTCATCTAAGGACCTGAAGCTCTTTGTACAGACCGGAAATGGGGCTGTGAAAAATACCTCTGTGAGAAAATTGGGAAATAGACATGAGCCTCAGGCTGTCAATTACTTTCAATAACTGCTTTTTGTGTGTCTTTTGTTTACATCTCTGAATTCACTAATTGAGCAGTGCATTTCCTTTTTTCCCTTTCCTACACTGTAGGAGACTGTGAATGACCTCTTCTTGTTAAGATGGCTGAGATAGCAGCAGATAACAAGACAGATATGTGAAAGTAAATAGTGTGTATGAACAGCTATCCCATACTGGCTTCTAAAGAGGATTTAACTCATTATACTACAGGAAATTCTGAATAATGAAATTTGATTAAGGAAGCCATAAACCTCTCATAGAAAAGCAGAAAGACTCTTGAGAAAACAAGCTGGGGAGATAGGGATGAGGCTGAAAATCACAGAATGGCTGAGGTTCAAAAAGACCACTGGAAATCTAGACCAATCTCCCTGTTAAAGCAGGGTTCTCTAGAGTACATTATCAAGACTTATGTGCAGACAGCTTTTGAATGTCTCCAGTGAAGCAGACTCTACAGTCTCTCTGGGCAGTTTGTTCCAGAGATCAGTCATCTTTCTGATCTGATAATAAGTTTTTCCTAATGTTCACTTTGAACTTCTTGTGTTTCAGTTTATTCCCATTGCCACTTGTTTATCATTTGACATAACTGAGAATAGTCTGGACCCATCCACTTGACAGTCTCCCTTCAGATAATTACACACACTGATCAAATTGTTCCTGATCCTTCTCCAGACAGAACAGACCCAGCTCATTCGGTCTTCCTGATATAAGAGATGCTCCAGTCCCTTAGACATGTTAGCAGGCCTTTGCTGGACTCACTCTAAGGGCTTCATGTCTCTCTTGTACTGGGGATCCCAGAGCTGAAAACAGTACTCCAGATGTGGCCTCACCAGGGCTGAGTATAGGGGAAGGATCATCTCACTCAACCTGCTGACAATACTTTTCCTAATGCAGTTCAGTTTGCCTACCAGGACTATTATGTCCTTTCTCTGTAGAGCTACCTTCTAGCAGATCAGTCCCCAGTCAGTCCTGGTGCATGGGATTATTCCCCACCAGATGCCTGACCACACACTTGTCTTCATTGAATTTCAAGAGGTTTCTCTCCCTGCATCTCTCTGGTATGTCAAGATCTTTCTGAATGTGAGCATAGTACTCTGTAATATCAACCATTCCTTCCACATTTGTGTCAGTGAAGCAAGAAAATTGTGTTACTGTGGAGGGATAAGAGAGGAACAGCAGCAGTGAGAAACAGTTTTGGTGCTTCAAGAAGTCATGATCTCCTTCTGGACCAGATACACTGGCCTCCCCATCAGACATCAAGAGGAGCCTGCATTCAACTAGAGGAAAAACAGTAGGGTTGCAACACAAAGGGATTCACACATAGAGTATGTTTATGTACCCTTACAGAGGAGTTTATCCATGATATGTGCCATAGCAAAGCATAGGGAGCAACGTATGCATAAAGTTAGAGCAGTCACATCTTGAGCACAAGTCTGAATAAATGAGGAACTGGAACTTCCAGACAAGGTTCATGTTCCTGCAACCCATATGTCTGAGGAGTAGTATGGGCTGCAAAAAGGAGATGAAGATGTAAATGTGTATGGTGCTGATTAAGTAGAAATATTGATGGAAGATTGTTTAGAAAACCATAGGTGATTTCTACTCATGGTCCTCCTGAGGGTTGTAATACCGCATACTGCTTACTGTATCAGATTTAATTTTTAAATGCCTGTTAAGTGAACTTCTCGTAGATACTTTTTTGGAGCATTCAGAACCCCTCACCTCTTACCTCCTATTCCTCTCTACATACACCTCATTCTTTTGTCATTCTCTTGTATTCCTTGGCATAGCCAAAACTTGTCTCTCCCTGTTCCATTTATTCTACTATCTCTTAGATGCTCTCCTTTGAAATGAATAATTAATGCCTTTCAAAACGTATTTGAAGTATTTTAAATTAATCTGTATGCATCGGGTGAGAGCTCCTTCTCTTCCCACCACCCCCTTCACCCTTCACATACTCTTTGCAATGCTTCCATACGTCTTCCCAATAGTTCTGCTAAGGGGTGATTGAAGTGCACAGCTAGAGGTAGATTTATACTCAAAGGATATCTTAGTGCCACTGCAATCTGAGGAAATGGAAACTATTCTCACAATAAGCATTTACAAGCCCACAGTTTCAACACTGAGTTGTTTATGAAAATCAATTCTTCCCTTCATAATGTTCCCAATGTTGTTTTTCCAAAGGAACTGGAAAAAGGATCATCAGGAATAAATGCTGAATGGCTAGCATCAGGAAGCAGACAATCACAACTGCAGGAAGGACTGACATGTAACACAATTTGGGATGCATGAGCTTCAAGGGATATGATAGAAAGTAGGATTGTGCATACATGTTAGTCACAGCACTCGTATGATAATCCCACACTGAAATCTCATCCAGTACCACATCCAATATCGTTAAATTCATAGCAACCCAGTCAAGGAAAGTAATTTTAAAACATTTAAAACTGCAATCTTTTTATGTAATTGTAAAAGTTCCTCAGCCATAGTAACAGTAGAAAAGCTATACTTTTAAAACATTTATTACAATTTTCATTACTTCATAGGTTATATTTTCTGTACTCAAACATTTTCACTGAGATACAGTGAAAAACTACTTACAGCCTGTAACTAACCCGCCTAAGACCCTACATAAATCCTGTTTGTGCAGGATGATTTGTGGCCAGCTCTGTGGCCAATAACTGTATATCCAAATATATAGAACTACTGTCCTCTGTGATTTGAAATGGGAGTCAGGCTTACATGAACAAAATTGTAACACATCCTTGCTCTCAGGAAACTTTAAATAACAAAATATTATCTTGCCTCTCTAATTGGAATGCAGCTGTATTCAAGACCATAGTGCAATAATAAGAAAAAGAAACTAGCTTTAAACTAATTTCCATACTGGGCTCATTTAAGCTAATTTGCTCAGTCCAGAAAAAGGAAAATTAGTCCAAGTAGAGTTTCTTGCTATCATGGAAACAGTGCTCCAGTACTCAAGATGGCCAATTTAAA
Source organism: Phasianus colchicus (assembly GCF_987193195.1). Lineage (NCBI taxonomy): Eukaryota > Metazoa > Chordata > Aves > Galliformes > Phasianidae > Phasianus > Phasianus colchicus. The sequence continues at coordinate 24,788,937 of NC_143436.1, forward strand.
GCTAGTTCAGAGATCTCCACATCCCCATGAAGTCTACTGTGTAGGCTTGGACTAATTGGACAGACAATGCTTTTATTTTAAGGATGGGTTATTTTCTAAAAGCACAGACTGCATATGTTCAAAGTTTGCTCTGTTTATGTGAATATTTCCACTAAAATCACAGCACAACTGATATTAGTAAATACCATCATTTTAGTAAATATCATCATTTATGAATGTTTACAGAATAAAGACCAATCTATTAACAGAAAATATGCCTTATAACATAAAACTAGAAGTCCTGCCATGGATGGCTAATTCTTTTCTAATATTGGTTTTAGAGATATTTATAGCTGAAATATATATTTCCAAACTTGAATATTCCTGTGCTCACTGCTTTGTCTCTGAAAAGAAATAATGAAAAAAAACCTGAATTTTATTAGAGCTTTTAGTTCTTCACTGTAACATTTAAATAGAGCATTCCAGCAGTGGAAGAGGAACAATCTGAGAAAAATCCATTATACTGACAAATATCAGAGCAAATATTAAAAGTTTACCAGTCCAGGATCCAACAGCCTGAAATTTCCTGAGCACATTTCAGTTGAAAGTAGCTCTTTCAGTGTTACACATTGAGAATTTAGTGTATTGTAGCAAAAAGTCTTTAATTTAATTACTTTTGCTCCTCTGGTACTGCTTGCAATCAGTGTTGTGTTTGTCAAATTGTCCATAAAGCCTTTCTGCAATTTGTGCATTGGCAGTTATGCAAATGCAATAATACTAAACTGTTTGCAACTCAGCTACAATCTTTCTAAACACATTATTGAATTCTTTCTATTAAATCTATTAAAAAATGCAATACTTAATTCAAACACCATTATAACACTTTATATTATCTTTTGTTCCACTAATAAGTGGCATTTATGTAAAAATGAACATTCATATTTTCTCATAAACTGAACTTTACCTGAGTAGTGCTGAAACGTACTTGTACAGTCACTGCTCTGTACAGGTTATCTTTTCAAGTGCACTTTCAAAAATCAAGTTCAAATGCAGGTAGCAGCTCTTCATGAATTTTAAGGCTGAAGTGTGTAGAGAGTTCCAAATGACATCATGACTATTTCAGAAAGCCCAATTTCAGTTTGCTGTAAAGACAAATTCTCTAACTTTTTAATAAAATTTTTAAATATACATTCTGTCAGTATGTTCCAATATTACATCAAAGCAATTTCAGAGTCACTATATCTCTATCTAGGAATGATATACACAAAGACATGAATATTTCAGGAATGATAGAGTTTGGAGACAGGAAGACTTCCCCAGTACTGAGGAGGATCTGGTCAGAGGTCATCTAGGCAAACTCAATGCACACAAAACCATGAGTCCTGATGGGATGCACCTACAGGTGCTGAGGGATCTGGCAGAAGTGACTGCCAGACAACACTCTATCCTCTTTGAAAGGTCATGGAGAACAGGAAAGATGCCTGAACACTGTAGAAAAGGCAATATCACTACTTCAGTCTTCAAAACAGGCAGGATACTACAGGCCAGTTAGCCTCACCTCTGTCCCAGACATTCACACACAAATTAGATTGCTCCCAGTATCTGACATGCTGGAAAAGAAGGAAAGTTCATGCTATCATGTCACAAGGCTATCACTACACAGAATGACTTTTTTTAGAGCAATTCAGTCTTTTTCCAGCAGTAATGCACCAGCTACAACATTTGGTAAGGTTATGGAAGTTCTGAAGAGGAAAATCATGGAACAAATTAATTATCTGGGGAACAGGACACAATCTCACAAGTACAAGGAGAAAAGCATCCAGGAGCCAAAGCTGTGAATCAGCCACTCTGGTAGATGAAGAGTGTATGATAGGAAAACATGGCTACAAGCTGACTTAGGAAAACTGTGATTATGAACAACCAAATATGGAATCATAGAATCATAGAACTCCTCAGGTTGGAAAAGACCTTAAGAATCGTCAAGTCCAAACACAACCTAACCATACTACCCTAACTCTAACAACCCTCCACTAAATCATGTTCCAGAGCACCAGATCCAAATGACTTTTAAACACATCCAGGGATGGTGGCTCAACACCTCCCAGGGGAGCCTATTCCAGTGCTTAACAACCATTTCTGTAAAGGAGTGTTTCCTGACACCTAACCTGAGCCCTCCCTTGGTGCAACTTGAGGCCATTTCTCCTCATCCTGTCACCTGTCACCAGTGAGAAGAGATCAACCCCGCTCTCTCTGTAGGCACCTTTAAGGTATTGGAAGAGAGCAATAAGGTCTCCCCTCAGCCTCCTTTTCCCCAGACTAAACAGCCTCAGTTCCTTCAGTCTCTACTCATAGGGCATATTCTCCAAGCCCTTCACAAGCCTTGTTGCCCTTCTTTGGACCTGCTCCATCACCTATGAACTCTTCCTTTGGCATATCTGTTAAAACATTTAATAGAAGCCTTTCATATACAAAGAGAATTAACTTCAAGAGAGAGCACTTTGTGTTTTCTTGGTAAATCTGCTGCATAGTATTGTTCCCATCTGGTAGTCACAACAGCATTACAGACTACATTGTGATTTTAACACTGATCAGAAGAGAGAGAAGAAATTCTTCGAACAAACTGTAAATAACTCACAGCAGGAAGCCATATGATGAAGGCAGGGAAGAAATAGGATATGGATCAGAGTCCTCACTGTCAAGATTTGGGGAAGGAAATGTTGTTTGTTTGTAGTTTATTTATTAGCAATACCTTAGCAATAGATGTATAAGCACGCTTGAAACAGTCTATTTGGAATAGCCTCAGGTATGTTGGATATGCTCCCACCAGTCTGTCATTCTGTCAATCTCTCTCTGGGCACAGATATTGGAAGAATTTTAAAAGTCTAAGTTACTTCACCTGACTGTTTATGTGCCTATGGTCTCTACATTGCAAAGTGTTGTAGCTTTTTTTGTCTGTTTTTGTGAGGACACAAATTCCACCACAGTTTCTCTTTAGATTGCAGAATGTAATTTAGGATTTTAAATTAAGTCTTTCTGTGTAATTTGATTTAGTCCCTACCGGTATTTATAAGTGTTGGGAAAAAAGAACACTGAATGATCTCACCTGGAGAAGTTCCCAGCAGGAGGGAGTCATGCTTGATGTGAAGAAAAAGAAGGTATGCTCCTCAAAGATTAGAAGTTATTCATCATCTTTTGTTCACCGAGTTAGGTACATGAATTCCAGAGAACTAAGTTGGGTTTTATTTAGCAAGGATTTCATAAAACTTAAACTTTTTTTTTTTTTTTCCCCCAGCAGATAAATCTTAGAATTTAAATTAGGGGGAGCTTCACAGTGCATAAGGAATAGTTAAACTTTTTTTTCTTATTATTAATATTTTTTAAAACATTTGAGTGTGTTGACTTGAAGAAATATTTTGAAACAACCTTATTAAACAAATTATTGTCAAAAATAACAGATATTCAGAGGTCCCCAAATCTTCTCTCTTGTCTGTTTTGCAAAACTGCTGAGTTTGAGACTATGATATTTTTATTATGTTTCAGATGCAAATTATATTGTGACGCTCATAGCTAGTAGCAATGATTGCATGGATTTCGAAATACATGCAGTTTTCCTTTCATTGCTGCTTTCCTTGCTTTATATCCTCTTGTGAGTAGGGATTATTTCAAGATTACTCAGGCTTTTATAAATATATGACCTTACACTCCCAAAGGTGAAATTCTGTAGACAGAAAGCTCTTATGCATGTTGATGTCTGGATTTCCATAAGACATGATGTGCATGCCTATTAATTAATATCATTGCTTAGCAGCGAGGCAGTGGACTCTGTACATTTGCTCTCACAAGATGGAAGAAAGAGAATGAAGGAAGCTGTTTTAGACCTGAGGCTGCAGTAGCCCCAGCAGCAGCTGTTAAGACAATGTGCTCTTGGCATGAATGAGACTTGTCAACCCATGAGTGCACCTCTGCCTGAATGTTGTGACATGAGCTGCTGTCACTTGCAGCAGTATTCTTGCTTCATTTTACACCAATTCCTTACAGAAGTATCTTCTTAATTGCACGCTGACCATTTAGAGATTAGTGTTGCATATCTCACCTGGCTCAGGACAGACTGGCTGGAGGTAAATGTGCAATAAGTATGAGAAAAAGAACTGGCAGTGAGTGAGGCAAGGAAGGGAAAAAGCCGTTTCACCTTTATTCTTGTTCCCATTTCTCCTTTCACCATGCTCTCCTCCACTTAGTCAGTTTTCTTTCCCTGGCATCCCATGAGGAACAGGAAGGGTCAGAATTAAACATTTTTACTGTCTACGAAGGATGAGTGCAGCAAAAGAGTGGAAACAATGTGTGAGCAGAGTTCAAGCACAGACCTCAGTCTCCTGAACTCTATGAATTTAAGTGAAGACAAGGGAGCACTGCAGTACACAAGATGTCAGTTAAAAGCATAGCTGCTATTCTATCAAAATGATTGCTTGGTCTTAAACCTCCAGGGTTTTTTACAGAAACTAGTTGATGTTAAGAAAGAAATCTAATTATGAGGCTCTTAAGACTCCTAAGTAGAAGCTAAGCTCAGCTCTAGAAACAGAGTGGTGAAATTCTTTTGCCACTATGTCACTAATTGGTCGTTTTGAGCACTGGGATTGCTGGGATTGACACAGTGAAAATGAAAGGCAATTTGCAAGTCACTGATAATTAAGTACAGAATGAATAAAGAAAGACCTGTTTTACCACTGGTTTGGCAATTTCGAAAGATCAGCTGTGGCCTAGTAGCAGAAAGCAAAATGCCACAGTAAGTTAGCAAAGCATTGTTTGTTTGTGTTTCAACAAAAACTCAGTGCAAACAGAGGACTTCAACAGATGTAGTAAGCTGACCTAAGGACACTTTGTCTTTCCATATTAGTGCGAGAAAGTAGTATTTCATCATATCAGAGAATTTTCATTTCACACCCAGCTGAAAGCCAAAATATGAAGTCCCAAAACAGATGCCACTTTCGAATTGTGCCAGTCTGAGTAATCAATATGCATTAAAACTGCATGCATCAGAAATGGCTGTGCTACATATGTTTAGCTGGTAATCATCAAATGACATTCCAGCCTGCCATTGCGGTAGAGAGAAACTGAGAAGAAATCATTAGAATGTGTGAATCGGATAATCTGAAAACATGGTAGCCTTATTATCTGTAAGAAAAAGATCCAACTCCCTGAGCAATTTCTGCAAACTGTCAAACCTCACCAGATATGACAGCCCTTGCTTGGTGCTGGGATACTATCCATGCTGTAAACTGTTTGCCTGGGGTTCTGCAGATAATGGAGACAGAAAAAACACTGCAGGAAATGAATCTGTCTGTCTCACAGGGTGACATCAGACTGGAATCAGAAATCTACAAAAACATGGAAGTATTGTTATGGAAATTGCATCTTGACATTTGGATATCAAAAACATTTTCAGGATATTTGGAACATGTTGTCTAAAATTATTTGTCTTGGGTGGGGAAAGAAAAGCAAGCACAGAAGCAGCAAGGAGAAGAGTTAATTCACATTTTGTCTTGATTTGTTACATAAATGGATTAAAAGTGACTGCATAATGTAAGACAAATATTTGTTACCAGGGTCAGGGGCTGTTCACCCATCAACAAGGAGCACTGATAGATGATGGAAAGCGGCTCGGCTATCACCTCCGCCAGTTCCCTCAGCACTCTCAAATGAATCTCATCCGGTCCCATGGACTTGTGGCAGTCCAGTTGGAGTTGGGGAGGAGATATAACCCCCTGGCAAGGTCACCTGATGTGCTCTTCTTTGTCAGGCTCTCCTCTTTGATGCTCAACCAGATGCGCATCTCACCTCAGTGTTATGGTGAGGCCTATCCACCTTTCAGACACTCTCTCATTATATTTGATTTATTAGCTACAATTCTAATTATATTGTATTATTGTGTGTTATCTTGCATTCTGATACTATATTTAGTAAATTAGTTTGTTTCTCCTCAGATCATTGCCGCTGTTTAATTATTTTGGGGTCCCCAAAAAAGGATTTCCCTTTTCCAGAGGTGCAGATTCACAAAATCCCTCCTCCCCACTAATCACGGAACTGGGCTGAAACAGCCCATAAACTGTTGACAAGAAGTAAAGGGCCTTTGTCTTCAAAATGGCTGTGGTCTCTGAGCTCAGTGTCTTTTTACAAGTGTAGATATTTCTGTCAAGAAAATATTGTTCTTTCCAAAATCAGTGAAAAGAAGTATGGATATCCAAAGTAATTCAGGTCTCAGCTGTACAATCCTTCATCCAATTACAAGGCGTCCTGTCTAGTCACTGTGTATGGGATTTTATTAAATACCAGCTTAAAGTATTCATTTACAGTTCTGAAATTGGGCAGAGGCATGAAGATAAGCTTCAGTTCACTGCAGCAGGAATCAAAGTCTTGATCTAAATATCTTGGCTACCTAAGTAAAAAATGAAGAATCAGGAGGTCTCATAATCCCTTTCATATTTCCAACATGTCTCAGGAACCACTTTCAACAAGCAAAGAAGAGGTGAAATTCAGAAGAGTGCTTGAATTTCAGTTTATTGTATATCATTCATGGTAACCAGAAATTTCACTGGTTCTGTCTCAGGGGTTGGAAGGTACATTTGGAAGTACTCAATCGAATCCAATTCCCTTGCAAAAACAGGATGCCTACACTAGGCTTGCACAGAAAAGCATCCAGGGGTATATTTAATATCTCCAGAAAAGGAGACTCCACAGCTTCTCTGGGAAGTCTGTTCCACTGCTCTGTCACCCTCAAAGTAAATAAATTTATCCTTACGTTCAGATAGAACTTCTGTAGTCCAGTTTTTCCCTTGTCCTGAGCACTGCTGAAAAGAACTTGGTCCCATCCTCTTGACACCCACTCGTTAGATATTTATAACTGCTGTTAAGATGCTTTTCCAGCTTTCTCTAGGCTAAACAGCCCTAGGTCTCTCAGTCTTTCCCTGCATGGGAGATGCTCCAGGTCCCCCATCATCTTTGTGGCTCCCCACTGGACTCTCTCTAGAAGTTCCCTGTTTTTCTTGAACTGGGGAGCCCAGAACTGGACACAGTACTCCAGATGAGGCTCACTCAGGCAGAATAGAGGTAGGGGATCAACATGCTTGTCACATACCCCAAAATATCATTGACTTTTTTGGCCACAAGGACACACTACTGGCTCATGGTCCACCAGGACAGCCAGGTCCTTTGTGGAACTCCTTACCATTAGACTCCTAACCTGTGCTGATTCATGTTTTTCACATTATACCACATTTTTCACTATCATCCTCCTAAGTCAAGAAATGCCACTCAAGGACCTGCAGTTGTACTGATTTCATCTCCTTGTGATGTCTAGTTAGCAGTGAATGAGGAATATGTTGTGATGAGTTTGCAGAACACAAGAGCTGGCCTCCCTTTGCTCAAGAGAGCTTACAGAATCACAGAATCATAGAATCCTTACAGTTGGAAGGGACCTTTAAAGATCATCTAGTCCAACTCCCATACAGTGAACATCCATAGCTAGATCAGGTTGTTTAGAGCCTGATCCAGCCTCGCCTTGAAAGTCTCCAGGTATGGAGCATCAACCACATCCCTGGGTGGAAAGAGACAACTTCCTGATTTCTCTCCTCCCTTTCTATTCTCCTATCCAGTTGCCAGAATTCTAATGCTCTGCTTACCTTTATCTGCTATCACATCTCTCCAAGATGAGGATCTCGAGTATACAGTCCAAAATAATCCCAACTAGCTACTTCCCATCTGCATTACAGAAGTCAGAAAACTGAGCTGTAGTTAATGAGGACTAGTTTTATAGGTAGATCACTCTGTAGGTCTTTTTATTATTATTATTATTTTTTTTTTTTTTACTTAATTGTTATCTAGTTTCACCATCTTCCATCACTGAAAGCTGCTGCAATTTGTGAAAGAAGTGAGTGTAATTTCTATTACTTTAAGGCAGTCAAGCTTAACTTTTATTTTTCAGGCAAACTCTCTCACAACCAGAAACCAAGACTTTAAATTGGAAGACAGGCTCTCAAATGCTTACCTTGAATTTTACTAAACAAATTGCTTTTGACTTCTGTTAAGATTTCCAAAGTTATTAATTTCAATATAAATTAAAGACAAACAGGTCAAGCCTTTCACCTATATGTAAAATCTTTCTGTATATTTTCTTGGCTTTCTGTGAAATTTCTGTAATATTTCTGGTGGCTGTAAGCAGCACTTCCTTCATAAGCCCCAGAAATACTATCAACTCTTCTGTAGCATGTATGGAAGTTTCTATCTAGTGTCAGTAGCATATGAACATAAACCTTTTCAAAACTTCTTTAAAATAAATATAACATCATTGTTTCATGCAAGGTAAATAAAGAATATTTAGTAGCATCAAAGATGAAATAATGCAGAAAATCTAAGAATGAGTTTTATTTACAAATCTCAGTAGATTCTATCTTTTCAAAAATATACAAAACTCAGCTAAATTTCATGTCAATATTCTCTATTTGCCCACTTTCTTCAAAAAAATCTACTTTGACATTATATAATCTTCATTTTTTAAGGCTTAAAAATAATTATAGTGAGATGTCTTTAAATTAATAAATGACTTAAAATTTATAGATAGCAATGTTAATGTGGCAGATGTAAGAACAATGAATAAAAGATAAATAATTAATGGAATTTTATTTTGCCTCAAACTGACAGTAACATTTCCATGCAACGCAAATCACAACATGGCAAGAATGAAACAATCAAGCAGCTCAGGAAAGGCATGATGGTCATTCTGCTGGTGGAAACCATTTTAAATAATGCAAAAAAAAATAGCAGATGTAGCCACTCAATTAGTAATGAAATAATCACAGAATCACAGAATCATAGGGGTTGGAAGGGACCTCCAGAGATCATCGAGTCCAACCTCCCTGCCAAAGCAGGTTCCCTACACCAGGTCAGACAAGTAGGTGTCCAGATGGGTCCTGAATATCTCCAGAGAAAGAGACTCCACAACCTCCCTGGGCAGCCTGTTCCAGTGAAGGATACTATGCAGCCTGTTCCAGTGAGTGTTCCAATGAAATGATACTATTTAATCTCTCCATTTTTTCATTTGTTTTCACTTAGAATTAAAGACATTATAGACCAAGGGATGTTATGAATGTAGGCTGTTCTGCTGAGTAGTACAGCTCAAAGAACATCAACCACTTATTCTACTGTGCCATCTACAACATCTGCTTTTTCACTATTGCATTTCTTATAAGATGTGAGTGCATGGGAAGTTGAATATACATTCTGCTCATTTCCCAAGCTAGTTAAGCATTTGCTCGTTTTGATCCTGAAGCTCTGTAACTGTATTAGCATGAGCCCGGATCAATACTATGAAGAAATACTACTAGCACAAGTTAGTCCACATCACATCCAACAGTCACCTTTGTACATCATACTATTTTGTGGTTCTCTGATCCACCAACTGACTCCCATACAGACCAGTAGTGCAGGCAGAAAGGATGTGTCTGCAACAATGCTGATAAATCCTTAACTGGATTGCAGTCTTTCTTGCTGGCTACAATAAAACATAAGTGGTTAATTCTCACAAAAAAAATTATACCTCTTATTTCTAGCCTGAGTGTGTATATTTCCACTTCCAAGGTACTGAGCTTCTTTATATCTTCCTCAGTTAATTTGCTTTCAGTAATTCATTCTATATTCTTTTACATACATATGTATATATATGTATACATATACGTATTCATATATGTATGTTAATGTGTATGTGTATACGACTTTGAGTCACCCTTCATTTTCCCTTCAATTAACTAAAACAATGAAGTTTATTTAGCATTTCATATCAGCTCATAATTTCACCTTTATTTTCAACTGACTTGTCATTTTCCTCAGAGTGATTCCGGTCGCCATCACTCAATTTTCAAAAAAGTACACCCTTAGGCATCTCATAAGTTCCTATCACTTGAACTCAGCACAGATGTCTGCAGACTGTACACAGTAGAGTTATTCCAAGAATGTGTCTTTTGTCATCCTTCCTATCCTAGGCTGTTGATACTACGTTATTTCCCTATTTCCCTCTCTCATCTGTCTGCTTGAGACTGTTTGCTGCACCTTATTCTCAGCAGACTAAATTAGCCTTTTCTTAGATCTATGTTGTCACATAGTACACAGCAGTTAAACTTTTCTGAATACCTTTGTCATCTCATTAGCGGTTAACAGGGGCATATACACTGCATTAAATTAGTGTAAATATAACCAGTATCTACAAAGTATATGTAATAATAGTTTCAATAAAAATACTTTTTTTCCTTCTGCCTACTCCATCTATTCTAATTGAACAGTGATTTTAATATTCAGAGTATGTAAAAGAAAATAAAACCATCCAGTTCAATAAGTATCAGCCATGCCAATTTATTTTCTTATCTATTTTTATTCTTTTTGTAAGGATTTTTTCTTGACCTATAAGAAGCAACAACAGATTTTTTTTTGTACGTTCCTTAACAGCTTGAGCTGTGTATGTTTAAGTTACTTTGAGATTAAAAATAATTTGTCTGTGTCATACTGTGAATGCCTGAGTATGTGTCTACATATGCAGATTCATAGCTGAAACACCACTGAGAAAATTTGTTATTTTTAGTTTACAATTATAGTTTATTTCTGATAAATACAGATTATCAGGCAAAGCTACATGCTTTGAGTAAATGTAATTATGGGGAAAATTATAGAAGAGTGATCCAGCAAATGTTGAGAATCATTTTTAGAAAGGATTTGACAAAAAGCCAACTTACAAAATATTTTTTGCACACGTTAGCTATTTGCCACTACTTTCTTTTTAATACTAAGATAGTCAATAGCTAAGAATTTCCTAAGATCATCTAAAACCTTTTTTTTTAATTTAGGAAGATCTTTGAAGAGATACTTTACATATTATCAGCCTGAGGAAGGATATTCATTGAACAAGTGAAATACTAAAACACTGAATAATTTATGTTGGAAAAGACTCTTAAGATCATCAAGTTCAACCACCAAACTAACCTACTGAGTTCCAGCCCTTAATGCCACATTCACATCTTAAATACCTCCATGGATGGGGATTCTACCATTTCCCCAGGCAGCCAGTCCCAAAACCCAACCATCCTTTCTCTGAAGAAATTCCTCCTGACAACCGATCTAAACCTACTCTGGTGCAATTTGAAACCATTATCTTATGTCTCGTCAATTGTCTTCTGAGTAAACACACTTTCCCAGCTGCAACCTCCTTTCAAGAGTTATAGAGTGATGACATCTCCCTGCAGCCTCCTCTTCTCCAGACTAAATAGCCCCAATTCCCTCTGTCACACCTTAAAACTCTTGTTTACTAGACCCTCCACCAGTTTTATTTTTCTTCTCTGGACAGGCTCAAACAACTCCATATCCTTCTTGTGACGATCCCAAACTGAGCACAATATTCCAAATGTAGGCTCACCGGTGTTCAGTCAGCTGTCAACAATAAACATCTACAGCCTTTCACTTGTCCACTAAGTGGAACACAGAAAGAGATCAGAATAGTCAGACAGCTCTTGTTTTTCTTAACCCATGATGACCGGATCTGATCACCTAATTGTCCTATAAGTGCCATGTGATGGCAGTCAAGATGATCTCCATGATCTTTGCTAGCCCCACGGTCAGATTGACAGGCCTGTAATTTCTGAGTCTACCCTGCAGATGGGTGTCACTAATGTTAAGTCAGCTGGTTCCTCTACGTCTAGCCAGAACTGCTGGTAAATTTTCGAAAGCAGCTTGGTAAGGGCTTCCACTACTTACTTCAGGGTCTTTGGGTGGTTCCCATCTGGTCCCATAGATCTGTGTGTTTCCAAATGGAGCAGTAGTTTGCTCACCATTTCCCCTTGGATTAATGAAGGCTTCATTTTCCCTCTGTCTTCCATCTCAGTGAACTGGATACCCTAATAAGAATTAGTTTTTCTAATAAAGATTAAGGAAAAGAAGGCATTAAGTACCTCAGCCCTTTATTCATCTCTATATTCTCCCTCTGTGCTTCCAATAAAAGATGGAGATTCCTCATAAACCTTTTCTGGTTTATGTACTTCTAAAAATATTTTTGTCTTTTATAGTAGTGGCTAAATTAAACTCTTTCTGGGCTGTGGTCCTTCTACTTTGATCCTTGCATAATATCGCACCTTTGTAGGTCTCTTACCCTTACCTTCAAAAAGGTCATAGACATTTTTTTTTCCTAAGTTCCAGAGAAGTTCTCTGTTCAGCCAGGCTGGTCTTCTGAAGTACAGCATAAAATCTGTATAAAATCACACAGAAAGAAATATGTTAAAGGCAGTACAATGGTTTTATGCACAACAACAATGACCACAACAAAAATGGTACAAGAATGTAATTAAATTAAGGTCATTTGAAGCATACTGAAGTAGAGTTATGCAGAAATGCCATTCACTTGCTGATGTTTTCAGAGAGAATCAGGAAAAAGGTGATATGCTGTGTTGCTCTTCTGACATCATCTAGGATCTTCAACACAAGTCAGAATAGTACAAGATTTAATGAGTTACATCATTGCTAAATTGCGCAGACATTCTACCTCATGAACTAAGAATCTTGAAGTTGTTCAGATATCCTACCAATGGTGATGGTAGAAGAACATGAATAAAATAAATTCAAATTTATTTAATATAATATGAATACAAACTCTTTCATACATAACTTATTTACTGTGGCACAATATTACTGTTATCCCATGATGGGTAATATAACTAGCATTTTGGAAATCTTACAATATGAAAGAAATGTTTTATCACTCGTTTGAGGACTGGGTGTTTAAGCTTTTGTTGTAGCTTTCCTGTTTAGAGACTAATTTAGGAACCTTATTGATTTAAGTGTATCTTCTATACTTTCAAAGAGAGACTGTCAAGATTATATAAGATGTAGGAGAAAAATTTTCTACATACTAGAAATCAAAATAAAGCTATTCCCATCATCGAACATCCACGTTTTTAAGTTCAGATGAAACTGGGGACTCTTTGGCCACAATGACCACTGCATTTCACAAAATGTTTCTTCACTGATCTCACACAAGTATTTGATGCAGAACATTTAGAAACCTATTCTCACTGTGCTTCAGGACAGTACTCATTATTTTCATCACAATGAATATACCAAGGGATATTTGATATTCCCCAAATGAGAAATGACTTTGTTTTATTGAATATGATGATTTTAATGTCACTACACTAATATGCACTCATATAATTAATCTTGAAGATTAATAATAAATTTACCAAAAGTTTAGTGAAGATAGTGAAAGTCTTTTCCATATGCACATGCATAAGTTGGATGGTTGTATAAATAACTGCCTATCTCAGACAGACTTATGAATTAAAGAAATGTGGGTGAAGTCAACTTCAAAATATTTGCATATTTTGAAGTAAATTACTAAGTAAATGTACTGCCTTCTAGGGTATCAACTGTGCTGTAATTGACGGGAGACACAGTTTACTTGAGTTTTAAGTTTCCCAGCAAAGAGATTGTAAAGTCAGCTGATGATATATTCTGTCAATTTTAGCCAGTAATTGGATATAGAATCATAGAATTTTTAAAGTTGGAAAAGAACTCTAAGATCATCTAGTCTAACCATCAACCTATCGCCACCATGCCCACTCACCCATTTCTCTCAGTGCCACATCTATACATTTCTCAGTGTCCTCCAGGCAGCTGGAACTGCTCAGTCTGTGCAGCCAACCAACACTTTTACATTCAAATCTATTTTAAAAGGGTTAACATGTCTTTGTAAGTGAAAATATCCTCAGCCTTATAGACCCAGCAAGACCGAAACCGAAGTTTGCACACACAAAGTACATTGCTCCCAGTATCTGATACACTGGGAAATCAAGAAAATTCATGCTACTGTGAACTAATTTTTTAGGTAACTCACTCTTTTCTGCAGCAGTAATGTACCAGCTACAACATCTACTAACAGAATTTCCTTGTGCTCTGTTGTTCCATGTTTGTCAGATTGTGTTTTGGGGACTTCTTGAGAACAAGTCTTAGGGCATGCTCCATTGTTAGATCTTCCCTGAGCTATGAGTAAGCCCAGCAGAATAGGCTGCAACGTTTTTTGTTCTTTTTTTTCATTGAAATTGTCAGTTTATCATCTGAGTACCGTATCATAGTCAAGAGAAATCCAGCCTGCCATGGCCAAAAATGCTTTCACACATCATTAAATAATGTATCAAAAGAACAGTATGATATAAATGGTATACCTAAAAGTCTTCCACATTTCCCACTTGACAGCACAGACCTTTTCAGCTGAAAGGAATCAAAGTACCAAAGCACGAAAGCAGTTAAATGAGTCAAAGAATAACATGTATATGGGACATGTAAGACATATTTTGCTTATTTTAGTGATTAGTAAAAATATATGGACATCTTATAAATTGGAATAATTGTTCTTCATTTTTTTCTTTCAAATTATAGCCATCTTATGTGTTTTTTATCTTCCAGTGTTTATAATTTTCTGTAGAGCTTTGACAGTCTGCCATAACATCCTCACAGTTAAGCTTAAGAACTGTGGGATCTTTCTGGAATTCTGAAAATACTGTAAATTCATACTCATGCTTTCTTTCTGTTTTATTTTCAGAAAGTGTCAGAGCAAGGCAGTGTATAGCACAGTAGTTCAAAACTTCCCTGTAATCATGATCGATTTTATTAAATTGTTAAAATTTGTCATTAAATTGTTAAAATTCTAAGCTATAGCATAAATATTCACTAGTGAGCACAAACACCAAAATTCTTTTTTACAAGGATTTCTTGACCTTAGAATCTCTGGCGTTGTTAAATTATACTTTTCTAATAAGTGAACCTAAATCAATGTATCATCAGATGCAGAGTCATTGAATCTTCTTACTGCTTTTATCTACAAGAGTAGTGCAGCTCTTGCACAATCTGTGCTGTCATGGTTGTCTATAATATTGTTTCTCATGAAGTCACTACAGAAAAACAAAACAGTACAAAATTAGTAGCTTTCAGTTGTTGCAGTTTTTCATTAAAAATGGAAAGGGAAATGCTACAGATTTTGTCCTTCACCTTAGTTTTGCACAATTTCAGTGTTCTCTCATTAACAAAGATTTATTGTCAAGGAAAAGGGACTTGTGAAACAAAGGGAACAAGACAACGAGGCTCATGTGGCTTCATCTTAATTAGATCTGAGCTCATTCTTCCAGTGAATACCAAAGGGAAGATTTGTACCATAGCTTCAAATTACTGATTATAAAATAAAACATCTTTTAGAATTTCAAATTACTATCTATTAAATTCTTCTAAGTCTAGCCATCAAAAAATTCTGTATCAAGTCAAAGGTTATTTTGTAGAAGCCCTCTCCAGTCAAGAAAGGGAAATTGGTCCCTTCAGGGTGATTCATCCCAGGCACTTTAGGCACTTTAGGCACATCCTTCTCACAGTACTCCCATTCACACTTCAATAAATACAACAAGAGGACTAGGCAAACAGCAGAGGCTATACATATAATCTTTTAGATAGTTATAGTTAAGTGTAATGAGTCTCCTAGTAAATCACATAAATACACTTGGTTTGAAATCATGAGTATGCTAAGAGCTATACATCTATTACCTATAATCTAAGAATGAATCAATATACTGTTATGTAGGGGGCCAAAATTGGCAAGGCTACTTCTTCATTCACCTGGGTGCAGCCAGAAAGCAGTGTGAAGCACACTTACTCACTCACTCTCAGTCAACTGCTGCCACCACAGGGCTCTAAGCCCTGATCACACTTCAGCTGGCTGCACCCCTGACCCCAGACACATGCACGTGCATACAAGATTTCCATAAACAGGAAGAGAATTGGAAATTAAGTTTTATGAGAAGACTCAATGAACTTGGTTGATAAGGTGAAGGGTATGTCTGCTTTGTCCACCCCAAAACACTGAGAACCATTCCTCTCTTCTGCTTGCTCCTGTAAACAACTTGTAGAAAGGTGCATGCGACTCCAAAATGCACTTCCCCTGCATACTGTACAGTGTCCCATACCTCTGGGCAATGATCTCCCTCAGCTGCTCTGAAGAATGACAAAGTGATGTCTGTTGGAGTGCCACATACCATAGAGCTGCATTCAAAATGAAAAGGCAAGTAACCTGTTTCCCTTTTCCCCCACTATGTGCTTCTATGAAATCACCAGATTTGATTCAGCCAGCAGGCTTGTATAAGAAGAAAAAATTTCTTGCAAGGACTATAACCATCTACCTTCAAGTGCTAGACAGATATCCTCATTAGATGACGAATTTATTTTACATGAAATATTTTTTTCATTATTTTTAAATTCTGTAAAATAGTGCCCTAAAGAGGGATATCAGACTTCCAAGAAAACAGTCTTCTTCAGCCTTAGAAAAAAAAGTCTGTCTGGGATAAAAATAAAATTATTAGCATAAGATTTTTCTCCAGAGCTTGCTGTAGAATTTTAGTTCTCTCAGATGAGAGGTTCAGAACTTCTGATGTCCTGATGTTTCCTCAGACGCAGATCTTGGAGACAGTCACAATTAATGTCAATTTCAGAATAGTATTGCAACTTAAACTGTATTGCAATTTTAAAGGCAGAGAAAAAAAATCCAAAATTGAAAAATGCTGCTCTGTTTCATTTTTATTTTAAACAGCTGGGAAAACAAAATAAAGTACCGCAGTATTCCTCAACAAACACATAAGCTTTAGAGCATCGGTTTCAACACAAACTAGAGAAGAATCTTGTGAAAGCTCCTTGTCATGATGATCCCAGATAAGAAAATATTGCAGAGCTTCCCCTCTGTCTCTCATCTGACTTTCACTTTGAAGAATGATTCAGCAACAACAGCATATTTTCAATTCACGTCTTGCTGGACATCATTATACTGTGTTTCCATAATCTGACGTCAGAGCCAGATGGTGATTCCAATGCAGGACTATTATATCTTTCACTGATTTACAAAAATAGAAAAGTGCAATACAAAGACAAGATCTTTCCCTTTGATTGTTCCTTATCATTTCCCATGGCATATTCTCCAAGACTTTCATATGAAAAGTCTTCTATCCCAGAGTTCTGTTACTTTTCTCATCTATTTTGCAGTTATTTCTCTCCTTATCTCCACAGCTTCTCAAGACTGCAGATCTCATTAAAACAAAATTGAAACTGGTAACTTCCCTACATTTCACAGTTTCTGAAGGTCTTTGAAGGACATGATGCAATCACATACTACTTATCTTTTAGAAACCTGGGTTAACTTTCAGAGATGTTGACTATCTAAGCAAAAGACTAGGCAGAACAGTTCTTTTTTTTTTTTTTTTTTTTTTTTTTTTTTGTCTCCATCATGCTTTAAATAGTTCCAAAATACAAATAGTGAGTGTTCTAGATTCAGGAATAGAGCTGGAAGATAAATGTTGAGGTAAATACAACCAATAAAATAAGACTCTGATTACTTTTGAATTCAGAGCATTCCCCAGTAAACCAAGGTTAATGTAAGAATTTAATTTTTACATGTCTAAAACAGACTGTGGTTTATATATCATATTCTTTTAAAGAAGATGATATTAAGCTGCATTTTTTTTGTGCACTGACAGCAAAACTGAGTCTCTGGAAGAGACTGTCAATCTTTGTCACACTGTGTAAGGCTTATTCTTAGGCTATTACTCTGAGAGAGCAGTAGAGTGCATACATATATATAGCATATTCAGAAGCTGCTGACCTGGTCTGAAATCAGGTTGTTTCTCCATATAACCATTTGAGACACTATCATGGTTGTTGGCTGGAACCAGATGATCTACAAGTCCCACCCAACTCAAACCATTACAGGACTTCATATGGTGGAGTTTTTGTCTACATTTCTTGCTGAATACTGTGAAGCTGCGCAAGGCCACCCTGAAGATTCTATTCAGTAGGCAGAATATATTACTGGGCAAATAACATTGAACAATCACTATGAGAGAGAGAACATCAGGCAGAAACAGGAGAGGACAAATTCAGTCTCTAATAAAATGTTGAAACAAATACTAAGCAAGAAAATTATGAGCATTCAAAGGTTCACAATAAAGCTGTAATTAATTGTGAGAGCAAACTTTTAAAGTACAAAAATCCAACGTAAATTTGAATGACCTTTAATAATATTACATTATCACAGTTAACAAAAGATACTATTTCAGTCAAGTGTAACCTGAATTTGGTAGTGCTTTTAACACAGTGTATCAGAAAATTAGACATAAAACCTAACCAAATAAGGCTGGAGGACCATATTGTAAAATTAGTAGTGCGTAAAATCTTGTTACTGCAAGGTAATACTAAGTGGAAGACATTGTTTTAGAGCTCCCATGTATCTCTGGAATTTCTGTTACGTCTGTTCTGATTTGTCATTTGTATCCATGTTCTGAAAGAAGGGAATAAATACCACTCTTACAGATAATAATTAACTAGAAGAAGGTGCAAGCACATGAAAGGCGGAAGTGCATAAATGAATATAATTAATTGCACAGAAAATATAATTCCTCTTGGATCTCTCCCTAGGAGCAATATAATATTGATAATATAATTAAAATAAAATTCTTCTTCCAATAAATAAATAAATAAATGAATGAATAAATAAATAAATAAGTAAGTAAGTAAGTAAGTAAATAGAAATCTAGGAATCTAATCCTGTAAACCATATTGTAGCTAGGGTGCTTGGACAGCACTTTCCCTCCAAAAGCTCATTTCAGACATCAGCTGCCTAATAGATTCTTGGGTTTCTCATATCCATGCTTAGTATCTTCCTTTGAAAAACTGAGCTAGTTACAGACACCCTTCACCAAGCAAATTTGTCAGCTACCTTTATACACTCTTTCAGACACTGAAATGCAAGCCCTCAACGAACTGACAGGCCACACCTAATTGACCTCCAGCATGACTTGCACTGTTGCTTTCCCCAGCGGATCTCCCTTGAAATACAAGAATTACTGCTGACAGAAGTTAAGATCATTTATTTTGATAATGATAAAATTAGGGTTCTAGCTGTCTTCACTTATTGACTGACTGAGTCCTTAACTAAACTATTCTCCAATGATTAGCTTTCCATGAAGAAAAATATTTTCTACCTGGAAGGCCTGTGTTCAAAAAAGTCAAGTCTTAATACATTGACTCATACATTTCAGATATATATTTTTTTCCTTCTACTCACATATTGCACAGTCAGACAAAAGGATTAATGCCTTTGATTTGTTATAGATTCTTGCCTCAAATATGACCCCCCTCACGCAGTCTCAGATAGTTGCCAACCTATTTTTACTGCAGTCCTTTTAAACTCATAGCCATGGAATTATACCCTACGGACAGATACTGCTATCAGGTAGGCCAGAGTAGCAAGTAAATCTGTTGTGCAAGATCCTCCGCTATCTCATTTTTCAGGTCCTAAATGGCAGCAGTGTATCTCCTATCACTGATTCTAAATCACTACTCTGACATTTGTAAACAAGTTTTTAACTTGAAAAGTTTCCTGCTTGGCTGGGAAAGGGTCTGGAAATATATTCTTGCCGTTATATTTTAAAATCCTCTATGCCCTCATGAACTTTTACTCTAGTTAATATAGTCTACATTCCGCCTAAAAGCAGAGTTAGGAAAATCAAATCAATATATTGATTTGCTAGATCTGGCTTACACTCCATTAAAATTTGACAAATATTTCAAAGTAGGCAGCTGCAATCAGCAAAGTGCATTGAAATTTATATTCAATTTACAAATCAAAACTTACAAAGAAAAATGATATCAGTACTTTTGGGATAACTGTATTCACCAGTTTCCTTCTGACACCAGTGCATGTGATGTCTTTCAGTATATTTAAAAAAAATGAGTCAGTATATTCACACATTTCTGGTGAAGTTTTCTTCTCTGCTGGAACATACCAATACTTAGATCGTAAGCATGTGTGATATATTTATTTGACAAAAAAAAAAAAAATCAAATATCTTCCATTAAAGGATCTGAGGTGAGCTAAGTTTTGCTATTTATTTTTTTCCCTAAAGTGATCAAAATCCAGAATCTTGCAGTATAACTGTCATAGACATAGATTCTTGATTATCTTCTCCCTCAGAATTAGTGAACTTTGCCTAAATGCACAGATATCACAAATGCAAACTCATAAGAGAGAAGCATATATATTTCTTGATATAGTGATTTAACAAAGCACAGTTGAATAAAAATGAGATTTAGCAAGACTTGATATGACAAGGTACCTTTGATTATTTACAGCATAGAGGGTAGGGCTAAACACACTAATCCAAGAGACTGTCCAATTGAGTCACGAGGCTCAGAGTGGGCCTCTTGTTTTCCAAAGTCCTTGAACCTGTGTAAAGAGCCTAGGTGAAGTTGAATCCACTCCTCATTCCAAGACTTGGTCAACGATTTATGTCTAAGGGATTCTACATGTACGATCAATCTACAGTACAGCCTTAACAAAGCTTAAACAAACTATTAATCACTTACCAATGGTATGTATATATATTATCATATGTACATGCTCAGGCTCTGGGCAGCCTGGTCTAGTGGTTGGCGATCCTGCACGTAGCAGGGGATTGAAACTAGATGATCATTGTGATTCTTTTCAATCTATGACATTCTATGACTCTATGATGTATTAGCAAGACATTAAGGCATAAATGCAAAGGATATCTGCAGGAAGCAGAACCTCCAGAGGTATCCCTACTCTAGGGGAGATCCCGTCCTGCCTGCTAGGACAGATCAAAGGACTCCTCACTATTTACAAGGTAAGACAATTGGTTGCTGAATGCTCACAATGAATGCTCACAACGCGGGCAACAAACAGGAGGAGCTAGAAATAATAGTGTGACAGGAAAACTGCCACAACTGTTGGTTTCTTCTCCCAGGTAACTAGTGATAGGACAAGAGTTAGTGGCCTCAAGCCATCCCAGGGAAGGATCAAGTTGGATATCAGGAAAATTTCTTCTCAGAAAGGGTAGTAAAGCATTGGAACAGGTTGCCCAGGGAGGTGGTAGAGACCCTGGAGGTGTTCAAGGAACATATAGATGTTGTACTTAGGGACATGGTTTATTGGGCATGGCGGTGATGGGTTGACAGTTGGATTAGACCATACCTCTATGGTCTTTTCCAACCGTAATGATTCTATGATTCTGTAATGGATGATTGGATTAACTTGTTCTTCCGCTTGTATGCTACCACACTGTTAGAAATCATGTTCTCTTGAAAGGCAATCTTCCTTCAAATCATGACTTCTTTTTCTGAATTCATCTTCATGAGAAAACAATAGATTCTTTTTTCTTTTTTTTTCTGCATAATGACTTTCCAGAGACTGTATAATTACAATTTTATTCTCTTTGTTTATGTCTTTCTTTTTAAAGGATTTTTCTCAATTTCAAATTTTATCTATGTTTTTACTACATCTTCAAGTTTTCTAGAGTTAGTTTTTGCTACAATCCTCATGTAGCAGTCTTAACATTAAAATATTGAATGTCCAGTTTGTCCTTATGTGAACAGTCCTGCCACAAGGGTTCTGCCACATAAAAGGTTTTACAGAGTTGTTGACTTTTTTTTTTTTTTTTTTTTTTTTTTTTTTTTTTGTGCTATATGTAATTTTTACTGCTAACAACTCCAACTTGCTCTAGTTGGACAAACTCATTGCATATTTGCATACTTTCCCAGGAAGCAGGCAGCTATGCGGGAAAATCGTCTGATTTGACATTTTCTGCCAAGTTCTATTTTTGTTTGAGACTGGAGGCTACTGGAACTCCATTGGGGCTGCTGGCAGAATTCTTTCAAGATACTTACCATAGGAATTGGAATATAAGAGACATTTTTAGTTCCAGCATTAATCACAGATGATTTTAAGAAAGTTTCTGTAAACCAGAGCAGCTCCCAAGACAGAAAGTATTTTTTGACGGCTGAAAGAAAAAATAAGTATATGATTATTCTGGATAAGAAGTTGTGTTGTGTTCTCTTCACAGAATCCATCCTCTTCATATGTTTTGTTTTGAATTTTAGGATATTTTAAAACTTTCTGTATGAGAAAAAGTTGGTGAAATACCTTTCTGAAAAACTGTGCTGATTTTTCATTGCTCCACAAAGTGCATAAATTAATTCTACCTGTTCACAAGCCCTTTGGCTTTTCTGCTTGGCTTGTGCCAGCACAGTCACCTTGTCTACCATACCTTTTGTGAATGGAGCAGTACAAATACCTGCCATCAATGAACATCTATTCATCTCTGCTTGATGAAAATTTATTTACCTTCCAATTCTGTGTATAGATGAACCACGAGGAATTATTCCCTGAAACCTTTAGTTTGTCCACACTATTTCTTCTCTTTTGGATGTATTCTATACTTTTATATATCTTTTAATGTCTCTAACTGAAACTCTTGCCTCCTTTCTTCATTTGTTTAATTTTTGTTTTGTTTTTAATTTTGCCTTTATCTCCCATTCCAGTTTCTTGTCTTATGAGTCATATCATTTTCATTATATTGCCAGTTCTGAAACCCCTAAGAAATCTGTCAAGAATGGATGTAAATATGATATAATGGAGGAACATTTGGGAATTATTTTAGCAATCAGTGTGATATTAATAAGATAAGAAGGAAAGAAATAGAATGCTTGTATAATATATAGAGACAATACTAGACAAAGAAGAGAGCAATATAAGAAGACAGTGTATTCCCTCAAGCATAATCTGTTCAGATTAGCAAATTCAATCAAACCTTTACTTCCTGTAACATTGTGCCAGATGTGACATTTTTTAAAAGGGGAAAGTAAGATATGTTCATGAAAATTTTCAGCAGATATTGACATTGCTATTTATTCAGCACAATTTATATACATGATTCTTTATTAAAGAAAGTAAAAAGTACACATCTTGGCTTGAAGATTTTGTGATGCAGAACCCTTCTGCACTAAATCAAGTGGGTAGATTTCTGCCAGACACTTGCTAATGTTAATGTGTCTCCACACAAGGCCAGAAATTTGCTGCTATACACAACTTACAAGGTCAAGCTCTTCTGAAAAATCCAGCACAATAACTGAAATAAATCATCACAATTGTTTCAAAGGAATGAGAAAGAACATAGGAATAAAAATACCTCACATATATATTTTGATGTCTATTCATTTTAAGATACACTTTGTTTTCAAAAATATGTTTTTTAGTTGAATTTTCACATACAATTGCCATATTCTATTTTCTTCTTGAGAAATAAGTGATATTACTTGCACTGCTCTGTTAGTGCTCATAGCCTAGAAGCTTCACAGAGATTGTTTTCTTTCATATGAAAATTTGAATTGCTCACAAGTATCATAACAGACGCAAGAGTACAGCCCAAGCCAGAGCCCAACAGATTTCTCAGCAGCAGAAATGATGGAGGAAAGATGCAAAAGTCTGTGAGAAAGCACAGTTGGGTGAAGAGGATAGAGGAGAAATTATGAAATGGAGCAAGTCAGGGAGCACATATGGAATGACTTGAAAAAAAGGCCTAACATGCTGAATCAAATGGCAAGTCCATCACCTGCACAGGCAACACAGGATCAAATGAATCATTTAGAAGTATATGAAGTGTATGAGTTTGAAAAGCAAAATTCTGGGTACAGCAAGCATATTTTTGGAGATGCAGAGCTGTACATGTTCAGCAGAATAAGGCTTGAACACAAGTGAAAAATTTTTTGAAAGTCAACTAATATTACAGGGTTATTATTCTTAAATATAGTTTTCTATAGAAAAACTAGATTTGGTTAACTCTTCAAACTCCCATTCTAAGTGATTTTCTATGGTTCCTGATAACAGTGCAATGATGACAATATATTACTGAATGAAGATATCAGTGTGGAAAAAAAAAAAAAAAAAAAAAAAAGAATAATCATGATACTTTCCTTCCGAAATACACAGAAATATTAGCAGACATAAAGCATTTCATGGAATACTAATAACTTTTCTGAAACATTTCTGTGAATTACATATTTTTTAATGTGTAGAATAGGGAAGACTAAATATATATGAAATTTTGAGTATTTGCATTTTGTTTCAGTATTGCCTTATAATTACACAGAATTAAAATGACCAGACCTGTGTCACACTGACTCATATGCCAAGATTAAGATCTTGATAATAATTTATTGTAAAACAGTTTTACCAAGCCTCTTTATTTGTTTTCTTCTGGATGCCTTTTTTCATTTTGTATTCTGTATTGTACATTGATGAAGAAGTTCCTGAACAAATGTTAAATCATCATACTGTGAAATACTAGCATCTTTCTCTAACCAGGGTAAGAGCAGTTTTCTGACTCCCCAGTATGAATTTTTATTGTATCTTTGTTCAAGAAAATGATCAGAAATTCAGATAACTTGATATTAAGTCAGCTAAACCCAATTGCCCATTCCGAATAATAGTTGCAAATTGCCTATAAGAAGGACTTTAATTAGGCTTCACTTCTCTCTTACAGGGAGTCTAGATGTGGAAGTCCACTGTAGAATTAAATCTACATTCTCAAATCTCTTCATAAACGCTTTGTTTTCACAGCAGCTGCATCTCTCTCACACAGTCTGAATACAGCCTAAGTGACTTGCATTCACGATGAACCTCACTCAACTTGTCCTGGAAGAGTAAGGTATCTTATTCAAGGCAGTTATCTGGCAGTACAGAGAAATAAACATACTAGCAGAATGAGTGCAACTATTTTCAGCAACAGTTTTGATAACATAAACTGTCATCTGACAGTGCTTATCTTTCTCCACCAATTGCACAGGAAGCTGAAGAGACTGGCTTGGGCCTGACTCCCAACTACTGTTAAGTAAAACCAAGAAAAAATAATTTCATGACTACTGACAGAAATTGTAAACAAAATGAAACATTTTGATGCCTCCTTTATGAAATTACTACAAAGCAGTTCTCATTTAACATCATCAGAGAGGGAAAGAATAAATAAATAAAACATTTCCTCAATTTAAACCTTTTCTGATATTTCTTTATGGAACATCAATCCAAGGTTTGTCTGTCTGTGGCATCAAAGTAATTAGAATAAAAGACGATAAGCATTTGCAGGCACTATGCTCGAATTAGCAACATTACCCATCTTATTGTGATGGCATATGTGATGAAACTTGCTGAAAGACATACTGTGGTACACAAGTGTTCTCTGCTACAAGGTGGGTATACAAACATGTCCAAAGTGGTAAAAATAGTGTCAAGGACCACAAGTAAGGTACAGTAAGTAATGCTGCACAGGCCGTTACTTGTGTTTATTTTCTTACCATTTTAGAACTGAAAAAAAAATGTAGAAAAGATGCCTGTTTTATTTTTCAATTTACTTTCTCTACCTCCAGCTGTTTTTATACTTAATTTATACTTTTTTTCTCATCTTTTCTTTAATATTGAACTTGTTTTCAGCTTTGTAATGGTTCTTTTAATATTGCGCTTCAAAACACTAAAGCAATTTTTGGGCTGGGAGGGCTTCTTAACAAGTAGGGATCATTTTTAGAGGAAATATGAATGTAAACAGACTGCACCATTCTGAATTGCACATTTATTTCTCCCATGCAGCACTCAACTTTAATATTCACTGCTATATACCATACTAAACCATACCATGCCATTCATAGCCTTATATAGTCATCAATTCTACATTAAATATGGATATGTATCTTTCTCATATGATAGGTAGAGTATAAAATGCTCAAAAATTGCCTTTGAACTGTGAAGAATTTGGAAACTGTCTGTTTTAAATAATATTTTTATAGTGAAGATCTCATCTATGCACCGAATCTCATAAAATCATCCACACTTTGTTCTCTAAAGCTTTCATTCCACATCCAAGGTAAAGCTAACTACTGGGGGATGTAGACATCCCCACCAAAACTATCACTCCTACACAAAACTGACACCACCATTTTCTCAGGAGATGTGAGAACATTTATTGCTGTAAACATACTAATTCTACTTTCCAGTTTCTTTTCTCACTTCAGTGAGCTATTTTTCATTAGGAATATACGCAACAGAATAATTTACCCAGACAGATAATTTTGATAAAACTCTGAGAAGTTGGCAACGCAGCTCCTCTTTACAGAATTACAAAGTAATCTTAAAAAATAAGATACTTTTTTTCCTGAGGTTATGTGGGAAAAATGATGTGTGCTCCAAAAGTAATGCCTTCTCTGTTATGTGGTAGATCCACAATATCAGAGGCAGACGTTGGTGGTATGGCAACAGAGGCCGAACCTTCCCACCAATGTTCTGTTGTATGTTGTTGCCGTGTGACAGATGGCAGCAGAAAGGCAGTCTGACAAAACGGCATCTGACATGGAAGTGCATATGAAGCAAAGGTGTGTCACTGAATTGCTCCATGCACAAAAAAATGGCACCCACTGGCATTCATCGATGACTGCTGAACATTTACAGAGACTGAACAGTGGATGTCAGCACAGGGAGGCAGTGGGCGGTGCATTTCAGCAGCAGCAACAATGACATCTGCTAGTATAGAGTGTTATGAGCACGGCATGCAGGTTCTTGTTCACTGTTGGTGAAAATGCCCATTATCTGGTGGTGACTGTGTTGAAAAAGTTTTGTAGTTCAGATTTTTCTCTATCAAGTAGTGTTATTTGCTCTTCATATCTGTTGTAGTTTCCCTGGAAACAAATGGGAGGCATTACTTTTGGAGTGACCTACATAGATTTAAAGGTGAAAACCTGTAGATGAAATATAATTCTTTTTTCTTCGCATTTGCTTTCACTTGCAGAATTAAATGACTGCTTTGTGTTTCAATACAAAGCTTCTTTTAATGGATTATCTGACAGACATTTAAGTAATTTCTGATCATACAGAAGTTAAAGGCCTTTTGCAACTAAAGAGGCCAGTGTGATTCAAAATGTGTCCAGGATATTTCTTCTATTGAGTGCCTTGTTGATAACCTTTCCTCTTGTATCTGCTGTCTGAGTGCATATAGTGTTAACAAGTTATGACAACACCTGTCAAGTTTACATTGCCACACAATCTTCATTTCTCAACTTCCTGACATACTGATTTTCCTACTCTGACAACCATATTTTTATATTTCCTGTGAAGGGCTTTTGTATTTTAGATGTTTAATTTACAAATAAAAAGTTCAATATTTGAAACTCAAGCCTTATGTTTACTCAAGCTATAAATCAACGTAATTTTGATTTTAAATCAATTTGGAGCTTCTAACTGGTGCTATTTTTTACAGTATTTTTTCTTCTTTCAGGAGACATCTCATCAAATGTGTTACTGTAGTAGAGGTGTTTTCTCGGTGCATTTGCTGCTCCATTCTCCTGTTAATATAGCCTTGCCTGGCTACCAGCCATAGGTAACCTAGATAACTTATCTCATATTAGGAAAACAGAAAGAAAGGCAGCTACTAGATTTGCTATACGCTATCAAGTGCAATTATAGTGATGAAAGACAGGGCAGGAACTAAAAACAGTGTCCTCTGAGAAGTAAATAGTAAATTTCTTTATAGAAAAATAAATAAATAAATAAATAAATAAATAAGAAAAGAATTGAATTTTAAAAAATCACCTTATAAACAAAATGGGCTTTCCAAATAAATATTCTTAGGAAAGAAGAATGATCTCGAATGGAAAAAGGAGAATAAGGGAGTGAATGAATGCAGAGATGTCTCCCATACTCTGTAGTTAACTACCTTTTCCCCCTGCATAGTGTGTGAAGCAAAACCTTCACTGATAGGAAGGATCACCTTCACTGAAGGATCTGGTAGCAGATCCTTCAAGAAGCTTTAAGTTTCAAGATTATACCAAATATGATAAACTAACACTGTTGATGGAAAATGCTCTCAGAGTGCTCTGAAAAAGCTGGAATGCATTGCTTCAGTACCCATCCCATGACAAGCAATGACAGTCAAAACTTGAAGATCACAGTCTGCCACAGCACACCAAATGGCAAATGGCATACCTGCACCAGTCTGAGCTTTTTTTTTTTTTTTACTTTGATATGAATAAAGAAATATACAATCTTCAGCTGTCAAAATGGCCCCATGAGAAATAATTTCTCGTTTCCACTTAAAACAAATGGCTGGCATTTTGCTAGAAAACTTTTAATTTAGTTTTGAAGGACAGATTTATTAAGTTCTTATTATCACACTTTGTTTAATCCTATCCAATTTCTTTAAACTTCTTTCTCAGAAATCAAAGATACATAATAGATCGCTACAGAATCTGATCATCTATTCTGTCCCATTACTTGAAAAGCAAATTCATTTTATTGCTCCATTGCTGACTAGTGACCAAATAATTACTGGAATTCAGTTCTGTGAATAAAGACCCATGCATCATCTAGAGCTAAAGCCTAGTCCTTATCAAAATACAAACAAAAATCTTCTCAATTGTTACTGTTTCTATCAAAGTTACTTACCTCTTTCTTTATAAAATAAATCATAAACTATCAAAGGAAAAAAATTATATTATGAAATTGACATATTAATCAACAATAATTCCCTGCAAATATTATGCATTTCCTCTTTTCATACGCTTTGATGTGGAAATACACATCTCTGGTTTAAAACAGATGTAACTGAGTTAATCTGGGCATGGTTATGCTACATCCAGTACAATATAGGTGTAAAATTCAGAAATTTTTTTACCCTTTTCAGTAGTCAGAAAAAATTGTATGTTTATTCCTGTTAGATAAAAGGAAAGCAATTATTACTCACCTAAGGGCATCAAATTAAAAAGGAGTAATGAAAATTCATCTCATATACATTCAAGTAGCTCAGTGATAATGAAGCTTAGCAGAAAACACAGTGATGTTGATATTACTTGTATTTCAGTAATACCCATGTGCAATTGTTTATATTTAAGATTTCCTTATGCAAAACAGTGTATGCACATAAGGGAAATGGGACAATCCTTACCATCAAGGAAGGTCATTTATTGTACAAAGTACTACCGGAATTCCATTAGGGTGGAGAAAGGGAGATGAGATATCACAAAGATATAAACAAAGATATTGTACAATGTGACAGTGGGTGCTATAACAGCATTATTATTACAAACTGAAGCTAAGAAATGGTCCTTCAGCACGTTTATTTTGCAGATTTTCTATATTAAGGACTAATGTCTCTACTACCCAGATGGGACCACCTCATTTTCTGCAGGGGTTTCTTCCACTAGTAATGAAGACCTTCACCTCAAAGGAACCTTTTCAGAGTACCTAGATGAAATGATGAAGCAAAATAAAAAACCTGATATTTAAAGTTCTGCTGCAGTTATGAATATGTGAATAATAAAATATAGATTGCTATACTACTGTTCTGAATCATAAGCAAATCCGCACAGACCGTTAAGTATAAAATAACACCAGATACATTAGTGAAAATTATTGTAATGATAGAATTTATACCACAGTATTCCATTGCCAAACAGTTCCAGTTTAACAAAGTAAAATTTACCAAATCCCACTGAAACAACTTTTTTTTCTATCCCCACACCAGTGCCACTTTGCTTACCCAGAACAGCTGGCATTTATGATGCATAATTAGAAAGGAATGTAGAAACCAATAATATGCTTTAAAATGAAATTTAATGACAGCATTAGCTATGAATATTCTCCTTTCTTTATTCCCTCAAAAAGCCAGTCTATCATTAATTAATTCTCAAGATTCTTAGAGGCAGCCAAGTAATCTGGATGATTTGCACAAAAATTTTGCTGGAATGAAGAGTAGCCTATGTTATATCTTTCAATTTTTTTCATTTTTTTTCCAAAATTTTTTACATGGTCCATATCCTCAGAAAAGAAAACATTATAATTGAGTCTTTTAAAATTATCCTTCCACTATGAAAAATATACATGATAAAAATGCTGTGTTTTCACCCTGCAGGTGGCTCAACAGCACACAGTTGTTTGCTCACCCTCCCCTAGTGGGTTGGGGGAGAGAAACAAAAAAAAAGTAGAACCCATGGCTTGAGACAAGATAAGAGAAAAGAAAAAGGATAATAGTTATGGCTACAAATATATATATATTCATATATATATATATGGATATATATATGGATATATATAGCAAGTGATGCACAAGCAATTGTCCCCCCCATCCAACTGATGCCCAGCCAGCCCTTTGAACAGCAGAATAGAGCAAGATGAACTCCCACCTCCTTCAAAACTCCTTTCACATGGTGTCATATGGTATGGAATATCCATTTGTCCCATTTAAGTAAGCTGTCCTAATTCCATTCCCTCCCAGATCCTTGGGCCCTTTGCTGTGAAAGGCCTTGGCTCTGTACAGCACTGTTTAGTAGCAGTTTTTGTCCTAGAACCAAAACATAGTAGCATACCAAACACCCTGAAGAAAGCAATTCCATCCCAGCTAAGAAAATGTTAGAATGTATTTTTGGGAAATAACTTATTTTTCATGGTCTTTCTTTCCCTTGATTTACTCCCAATTTGAGAAATAATTTCTTAATGAGCTAGGTACAGAAGAATGAATTAGAAGGCCAACGTTCATTACTTTTTATCTTAATACCAAAATTTACTGTTTCCTAAAAGCTGTTTTCCCGTGGAGAATACAGGCACAGTGGTCTATTGTAGCTTTCATCTCCATAGGCTTTGAGCATCACTAAAAATTAGAGGAGATGAAAACCTCAAATCAAATAATAGAAAAGGTTCATATTACCCAGGTCATGCAACCATGATATAAAATTCAGACTAGTGTCCAGAAGACAACATATCTATATATTTTGCTTAGTCCTTTCTGAGGATTTGTAGTGGTCTGACATTTATCATAATTTTTGTTCTTAAAGAGATTCCCTGAGACATCCCTCATTCAGGATACCTGAAGATACTGACCCAGGTGTATCATATTCTAATTGTGGCTATATTTATCACACTCCTTCTAGTGAATGCATCAGAGCTCACTATTTCTGAGCACGCACAAGAATTTCAGTTAACACTGATATTGATCTCTTCCCAGTTGCAGGACAGATTAACAATAGGTACTGAATGACAGAGGTACAGGGTGTATTAAGCTACTAAGTTTTCTGGGTCTTCTTACACTACAAAATTAGATGTTCTGAAATGTCATTAGCAGCTTGTGTGAGCATCAACCTTCCTACTTTTATCTGTCTGAAAGACATGTACCTACATCTACTCAAATGTTCTGAGGTACCCTCTATAATTCATGGCAGGAGACAGTCAATCTCCTGAACCTAATTCATCACACTAAAAGACTGATAGAATGGAGACAACTCCATAGTTGCCTACCTTCCTGTCCCTGGAGAGTAACTGAAAAAAATGGTTTCTGAAAACTCTCTATATTATATATATGTCGCTGCAAATTTATCCCTCCTATTTGTTTTCAGAGAAACTACAACAGAAACAAAGAGCATAATAGCACTATTTAACAGAGAAAATTCATAGCTACAAAACACTATTTTTCAACACAGTCACCTCCAGATGCTGTGCATTTCCACCAACAATGGACAAGAGCCTGCATGTTATGCTCATAAAAATCTGCACCAGCGGAGGTGACCTGATGTCACTGTCGCCACCCACCACCTCACTGTGCTCACATCCACTGCTTGGTCTTCATAAGCATTCAGCAAGCATCAATGAATGTCAGTGGGTACCACTTTTTCCACAGAGAGGATTTCAACGACATACCTTCACATATACTTCCACACCAGACACCATTTTGTCAAATTGCCCCTCTGCTGCCACCTGTCACACAGCAACAAAATGCACTGAAATGTTGGGAGGAAGGTTGGGCCTTCCACACCACAAACAGTTGTTGTGGGCCAACGTAAGAGAATAGGAGGCATTATTTTTGGAGAAGCCCTAGTACTTAAGTTGTTAGAACTGGTGAGATGAATCTCACCCTTCCCCAGTATAAACTGACAAAATTTGAATGTATAATGGGAAAAACTCTTTCATAAATAGGCATCCATGGATTCTAATGGAGAATGGATCTGAGTGAAGTTGTTTTTGATATGCTTTCCTAGTTATTTTATCATTTCCAGCAAGAAGGCTTATTAAGCCTCTCCAAAAATCTTTTGCAGAAGCAATTATCAATTTCTCCATATAGACATTCTCACCTCTGGGAGTTCAACACACAGTTAACGATACTACTGATCTTAGCTGTTAAGAAAAGGCATGTAATCTAAAAAAGTTCATGTCTGGCAACCACATTAAAAAAAAAAGTTTATTTTAAAAGAGAATTTTAAATCTAGTCTTTGGGATAAAACTTGTAAAATAAAGAAAAATAATTCTCAAAACCCAGCCAGTGAAAGAGGTAGTCATTTTTTGCCTTTGTAGTATAACAAAAAATGAGAAACATACTGCAAAACAAGAAAGGTTCTTTTAATTACGTTCCACCTGAAGCAAAAAATAAAATCTCAACTATGTTCCACTGTGACCTCACATTATGATCCACTTACTTGGATTTTATGTCATATTTCCATCATCTGGGAAACTACATAGTGTTTTAAAAACATTGTGGAACATAGCTTAGAAAAGAGAAGAGATCTTTATACAGAGAAAATTATTTGTACTTGTATTACTCCAAGAAACAGACACAGAATTTTCTTCACCTTATTTATCTTTAATTTTAAATGTATTTACACTTGTAAAGAAGTTATTCTATCAGAAAATTTTTTGAATTTCTGTTCATATTTCCTGACTGTGTTTTTTTTTTTTTCTGTCTGCTAAGTGAAATTTAAGTCTGAAATGGTAAAATGGTATTTTAGTAACAGCACAAAAAAATAAATAAATAAATAAAAATCTAATTTTGTACATAGACTTATCTTCAGGAAGTAGTTCTAAGCCAGTATTTCTATATCTATATAATCCAGACTGGGGAGTTGCTTCCATTTTCTCTTTCAGAATGGATGCAAATTTTTCCACAGGACTTCTACACACACAAATAGAGAACAAGTCATGTTTGGAGAAATATATATTCCAATCTATATCTAATCTATATTAATATTAATATTAGATATTAATATCTAATATTGCACGGTTGAAGGACGGGATGCCATTCAGAGGGACCTCGAGAGGCTGGAAAGGTGGGCCTGGGTGAACCTGATGAGGTTCAACACGGCAAAGTGCAGAGTTTTGCACTTGGGCCGGAGGAATCCCAGGCATCCCTACAGACTGGAAGGAGCGGTCCTTGAGAGCAGCCCTGCAAAGAAGGACCTGGGGGTCTTGATAGATGAAAAACTTAATATGAGCCAGCAGTGTGCCCTTGCGGCTCGGAAGGCAAATGGTATCCTGGGCTCCATCAAAAGAGGGGTGGCCAGCAGGGACAGGGAGGTGATTGTTCCCCTCTACTCTGCTCTTGTGAGGCCCCATCTGGAGTCCTGCGTCCAGGTCTGGAGCCCCCAGTACAAGAAAGACAGAAAGCTGTTGGAGAGGGTCCAGAGGAGGGCCACAAAGATGATCAGGGGACTGGAGCACCTCCCCTATGAGGACAGGTACCCGCAGCCTGGAGAAAAGAAGGCTGCGGGGTGACCTCATTGCAGCCTTTCAGTACCTAAAGGGAGCCTACAAACAGGAGGGGAACCAACTCTTTGAAAGGGTGAGTGACAGCAGGACAAGGGGAAATGGTTTTAAGCTGAGGGAAGGGAGATTTAGGTTGGACATCAGGGGGAAATTCTTTACGGAGAGAGTGGTGAGGTACTGGAACAGGCTGCCCAGGGAGGTTGTGGATGCCCCGTCCCTGGAGGTGTTCAAGGCCAGATTGGATGGGGCCCTGGGCAGCCTGGTCTAGCATTAGGTGGGATGGTTGGTGGCCCTGCAT
The DNA here is from genome assembly GCF_987193195.1 of Phasianus colchicus. Taxonomy (NCBI): domain Eukaryota; kingdom Metazoa; phylum Chordata; class Aves; order Galliformes; family Phasianidae; genus Phasianus; species Phasianus colchicus. The sequence continues at coordinate 24,822,686 of NC_143436.1, forward strand.
GTGGCAGGGGGGTTGGAGGTTCATGATCCTTGAGGTCCCTTCCAACCCTGGCAATTCTGTGATTCTGTGATCTACTGGATGTCCTAGCTGCAATGTAGGATCCTAATCCTCGAAGCCTGGTCTCCTGTTCACTGTTTTCAGAGAGATGAGAGATGAATCTGCCCATATGTAACATATTGTAGAGGTATTGTAGAGGTAATGTATTTTGCTTTTCGAAATATTAGTTCAAGCTCAGTTATTATAATTCCATTCACTCAGGTTTAAGTGAGTGCAAACAAGGCTCATGTTCAGGTATCTGTATGCAGGACCTCTTGTAGGCAGACTTACTTAAAGAGGTTCCTCACCCATTGCCTGCCTTAAAGTGCCATTCTCTAGTCCATAGTGTGCTAAAGAGCAAAATTTGACTGCAGTTTAGCAGGAAGGGAACAGCAAGAGTTGCAGGTGAGCACAGCTGGAACGCCTGCACTATGTCGATGTACAGCAATTAAAACCAAAGCCCAGAAGACCTGGTGATTGATAGAGCGCTCAGGGTTTTTTCTCATGTGAAGATAAATAGATATTTATTGTCTTGTAGGTTAAAAAAAGAAAAAAAGAAAAAAAAAAAGAAAAAAGAAAAAGAAGTCTTCCCGTCTATTAGTTGAAAAATTGTATAGCTGACATCAACTGAACTTTTTATTCTCTTGACAGAAAAAGACATATGGAGAAGCCCTCTAACAGGGCAGTTTGGTCAAGATAAATGAGCAAGACTTGCAGGATTACATTTCTTCCCCAGCTGTAAAGGTAAAAGATACCAACATTTTCATTATTCCTGGCAATTCATATTTTGCTTCCATATTAACATACCAATGAAGTCACCAACTCTTTCACAGAAAGATATCACTGACCTGGACATTCACTTTTATGAACTAAGTCAATTCCAGTACAATAATTGGGAAGTTCAATTTGGCCAAGCAGCTGACAAACACAAAAATTGTTTAGAGGAATTACAGAATTGCAGGACTACTATTTCTAGTAAATGCTAACAGTTTTGTAACAGTCAGAGATTTTAAATATATACATAACTGTGGACAGGAAAACTTTAATTAACAGTAAATATACTCAAGGAATTGGAACTTCATGTCTTCTACTTATTATTTTGGATGTGACTTGTACTCTGCTTGTTAAATGGTATTCATTTTCCAAAAAACTATAATAAAAAGAAAACAAACGCAGAAATAACTTAATTATTATTATAATTATTTGATCTAAACGTTAACTACAGTACTGTCAGATTAATTATTATTTGAGTAGTGTTAATAGCACAGTGGCACTTTAGCAATGGCTGAATATTTCTTGCATGATACCAGGACTTTTCTATTTCTCAATTTCTCCCTCAGCAAGTAGGATAAGGATGGGCATGAGGGGACACAGCCAGTGCAGCTGACCAATAAAATGGGAGTAAAAGATGCTAATCGTAAAAATGAGTTCATTACCTACAATAAAGCCAAGCTAACTGTTTGTAAATAGAAAATTTAGCTATTTCTAAAGTTTTAATTCAATTACTACAAGTATATACAACTTGGTTTTGGCATCTGTAGGTTATAAAACTTAAAATGCATATTTTGAACAGAGGCATTATGATTACAATTCCATTATTTAGCAAGACAATTATTTTAGCATTACTTACAATTAATTTAAAACTGGTGACTTTTTATTCAGGCTTATGTTGTTTATTGTTTTTCTGCTTTATGCTTCATCATTGATTTCAACAGGAGACTTTGTCTGTCTTCAAGTTGTGTTCATTCATGGACATTTGAGTTACCACAGACCTATAATCATCAACTTTAATTTGCTCTCTCCTGTCACTAAATAATTGATTTATTATCTATCTTCATATATTTGAGAGGGATCCAATCTATGCATGTGCTAAATACCATAACTATAAATAGAGTCACTGAGTATTTGCACGTTCATTGATACTTGGTTTCACAGAGGATAATGGATAGGAATTCTGTACATGTAATGCAAATTAAGGCATTTAACTGAAAAATCATTTGGGCTTATGCATGTAAATAAAGATAAATGGGATTCATTAAGTACCAATAGCAGCTAAATCACTGTTTAAATGTTGTTTTAGTTCACTACAGGTTCAGCTGGACCAGTAGAACTGCTAAATGTATACGCTTTTGTTCAGCTTGAACCTCTAGGCTAATTTCAGATATCTAAAAATTTATTATGATACAGCAAGCTAGTTCTTTAAGTTCCCTTTTAAAATAAAGGAGAGAATTTGGAAATCTGAAAGGACAATTCATCTCCTTCAAAAATAATTACAGATTATACAAACCCCGCTAGAGGAGCTTTTCTCACATGGCTAACACAGTCACGAAATGTCAGAAGGCAGAATTTGGTGAAAATAAATCCCATCCCAAGTCCCCTTTTCAATTTTACAGTACAAAATTTTGGGCTTTCAGTGTCTCAACAGTATTGTAAGAAGCAAAGAGTCAGGTTAAATTTAGGCAGTAAAATTTTATAACTGATATAAACTAAGCTGTATATGTGACCAGAAATTGACTCTGATCATGACCACAATCATAACAGTAATTATGAACCCACTATTAAACTCATTTCTTAATCTACCCAGGCTGCAGATAGCCCGACATAGGATAGAGTTATCCATTGGCTCAAGTGGGAGTACTCACATGCTTGAAGATTAGCACTTCTCCAAGGTTTTTTTCTGGATCAAGGGCAAAGTTCTCTCCTGGTTTCAAGGTGACTCCTTTACCCTAGCTTTACAGAATAGAGTTTTAGGTTAGGGGAAAAAAGATAAAAAAAAATCAATTCTCTTCATAGAATTAAAAATTATTCATCTTCAGAGATTAGATCACCAAATGTGTATAGTATGCATCCTTCCTACCATCCTGTTTCTTTTTGCCCTAAACAACTGATAGTATTAAATGATATTTTCTTGCTTCTTAAGAGATTAAGGAGTATAGTAACAAAACACGATAATGATCTGAGATAACAGCTATTGAAATCAATAGAAGTTACTCAGCTGAATTCAACAGGTTTTGTACTGAGCTCTACAATGTTAAATTTAGTAAACAGGAATTAAAGATTTCACTGATAAATAATCCAAAGGGCAGACTACTTATCACAAATTAATTATTCTGAAAACAATGACACAATAATGGTTTTCTTGTCTAAAATGAATTTTTGTAAGCCTCTGTGACATAAACAATCCAATTGTCAGCATGTACGCATATAGATACAAAACACACAAATGCATGTAGTTAATTAAAAATTAAATTATGATTCAACAGATGTAATGATATGTAAGTATTAATAACCTCATTAAAAAGTCTGATGAATACAAAACCTCTCTCATTATAATTACTCTCAAAAAGAATGTTGCTAATCTGCTGAGCAGCTGATGACACAGAAAATTATAAATAATAGAAACATTGCACAAAATAATTCTAGGTTAGGACAGAACAGTGAGCATTTACTAACAGAAAGAATATTTTTAGCAGAGAATAGGCATGATCTTCTGATGGAGACTTAATTACTGGACTCCTTTTTCCTCTCATGATCCTATTTTTTTTTTTTTTAAAGAAGAAACCTCTCTAATGGCAGGTTTAAATGAAACTAGATGCTGGCCAGCAGCATTCTACAAACGCCACATAGCCTGAATACTAATGAAAGGTCTCCTTTCAAAACATTTTGAAGCTGTGAGAACTAGTGAGAAGCTTTTCAAAATGTAGAATAACACAGAAGGCAATTGGAGAACTTCAAGGTCTGTGAAATTCATATTGGTCTGTTATGGATAACTAGCGTTATCATGGTTAAGTTAACTCTGGAGATGGTGAAATTAGGAGTTTTACTGTTTTATTAGTTCTCATATGTACTTTATATGTATTTTACTACTTCTCATATGTAGCAACATAACTGCTGGAACATAAACAAGAGGCTAAGCTACAGTTATTTATCATATTTGGCACAGAATATTCATCACTACTGAATCATATACTGCCAGCAAACTGCATTTGGCACTTCCAGTGAGCGACGTTTATATTTTTATCTTCATAATAACCTTCCCATGTCTTTTAGTAACCCAGTTAATTTGGCATGCATTGAACATGTTTTGCGTGTAAACTCCAGACAACAATACAAACAAGAAGTAATTCTCTGCCTTCCATTAGCATCATTATTTCTGTTTAGTTATCAGTTCCTTGAAGAGTCAAACTGAGAATTGCTTACATTAATCACAGCAAGAAATGCTAAGACAGCTCATAGGAGTAACATTTTTTACTTATTGGCTTTTTGTACAAGCTGTATCGGCAAAGTCATTTCACAGGTTTAATGGATGACTCCAGCTTGTAAAACATATTGGTCAAGGTAGGTCATATACCGTAGCATTTACAGAAATGGAACCAGACAAGTTCAGTCACTACAGTAGTTAAATAATAATGGCAAAAAGGCTGAATGTTTATCTTTGGTTTTTTATGCCCTCAATAAATATTTTTGTGCTGTAGGAAATTTAATGCTATTACGTGGTCAAAGGATTGGGCTATAATTACTATAATCCCTTCAGGTCAAAAGTTACATTATGTTGTAATTTGTAATTTATAAAGCCCATCATCAAAAGCTTAATGTACCCAATAAATCTTGAAGCTGTGCCATCATGAATGTTTGAATCATTGATGTTCATACACAGGACATGTAAAACATCTGTAGATATTTACACAATTTCAGCAGTAGCAGTAAGGGAGTTAGGAAAAATGCTTTCATTTTAAAATAAAAATCATTCATACTGAAAATTTTCAGTTAACAACTATTTATTAGAATTGAATTCTTCACTCTGCTTTCATCTCAAGGATTATTTTAGCTTTTTGTTTTTGTTTTTGTTTTTACCATAGGCATACTTGGCCTTATTGAACTTACATTTGTTATCATGAAAAGAATACTGACATTCACATGCTGTCATGGGAAGGTTAATAATAAAATAGACTTTGGGAGCTAACTGATAGCACCTTCTATTTTGTTCTCAGATTAACAATTTACACATTTCCATTTTGAATTAGGATTTAGTTCTTCATCATTAGTGAGGGATATTGATTGCCTGATAATCCCAAACACTTTCCTGTCTCATCTGATGGGTTCAGCTTTACTCTATCATTGATTTAAAGTCATGATGGTTTTAGATATTTCTGTATAGGCAGGTGCATAGAAATATATGTTTGTTCTTATTCATGCTTTGATCTACAAAAACCAAAACAACTCAGCCCCTAATTTTCATAGTAGCACACTGAATCTGCTGAGCTATTCAGAAAGGCATCAGTCACAAGTCTGTATTACTGCCCTTTCATGACATCTAGACTTATTCAAAGTACTGCAGTAAATTCATAGCTCATGCAATGATTTGTATTTGTCTTCTCTCACCTGTCTGGGCAAGCTCTCTACATCAGAGCTAGGAACCTATTCTTTGCCATTCCCAATCAATGTAAATACACTTAGCAAAGCAAGATTTTTCTTGTGTAACTTGGATTAAAAAAACAACATACAAAATTATATTTTCAGAGCTTATACTAGTACAGTTTAGCATCATGCAGGAAAGCTCACCAAACACTTTGGATAATGTTTGTTGTGTTCTAGAATAAGCTATTATATTGACAATTAATTAAATAATGAGATAGAAATTTGCACTTCTGATGAAAAGGAATGTACAGAATAATATCACATTGAGTTGTTTGTCCAATGCAAAAGCTGCCTCACAACAAAGTGAAAAACTCTGCCAATAAGGCTTTCAAAGTTAAATAAATCTACTTGTGTTTGCTGCTCTAATTTTGTAGGTCAGTATTTCAAAGAAAACTCGGAGATAAGCAAGCTGGCGAGAACATGAGGGAAGCCGTTGTGAGGAGGACAGTAAGAAAAGAGTTTTGGCCTAAATTACTCTTGGCATTTACAGATTGTGAGTAATGTTAATAAAAATTACAGCTGCAACAATAATGATTGTCTGTTGTAACACAAACTGTCAGGAGAAGCCTCCTCATTGACCTCTGATAATATGATTCCACTGGTGGATGCTGAAGAACTTGCTGAGAAAGCAAGTTAGAGCTGCAGAAATGGCAAGCCATTTCTTATTCCCCAAACATGAATCTGACACTGAACTGGGGATTCAAAAACTGCAACATGTATTGTACAAAACTAAATAACAATAAAAAAGCCTTTATTTTTTCCTAAATAAGAGGAACACTCCAATTCTACAAGACAAAAGGGTCTATGAATGCACATAGCCACAGAGTCTGTGCAACAGATTTATGCATACAGTTTTGACTGTGTAAAAATATCTTTCCGCAGAAAAACTGTGGAATGAGTAAAGTGACTGTAAAAAGCAATGCTTTTTTCTATACTTGAAGCAAACACTAATTTCTGCTTATATTTTTTGTTATAACTTCCTCAGTAATAGTACACTATATTTCATTTTCAGCCCACCTGTGAAAGTACAAATGCAGCAAGTATCTACAAGCATTTGCTTGAGAAATACAACATATAATTACAACAGCAAAAGCCACTACATTTGCATTTCTCCTGGAGTTTGCTTTTATAATCTCAATAACACTTAAAAAATATAAAGACAGATTCTTACCTGAGCCACTAATCATGCAGGAAGTGTTTAGTATCAAGGTAATACACAGTAAAAAGTAACTAATCATTAACACTCCACTGGACTGGTTGCTAGAATTTGTAACTACCAATTTTCTATGATTTCTGCCTAATAGAAATTGCATTCATCATTTCATTTGTTCCTGAAGTACAGCAAGCAAAGAAGCTATGTTTGTGTGTAAGAAAGCCAGTTCCCTACTATGAAGAGACAGTTTCCTGCTTATTACAGTAAGTAAAATATCTAAGCAGTGTTTAAAAAATTAATCTTGATTTCTTACATTGTTTTTTCCCTTTTCTCCTTTATACAAAAGCCTTGAAGTGCTTTCAGTTCTAAATGAATGTGGGAAGTAAGGCAAACAGCATGCACAGAACAACCAACCTTATTCATATCCCAATCATTTATTTGATATAATAATAGTTTGTTGTATTGAAACTATTAACCAAAATTTTGAACTACTAACTTAAAGACACTCTGATGAAATATTTTTTTCCATAATTTCATCTAATTTATATCTTTTCTGTTGAAATTTACTTACTATTTCCAACTGTGTATATTATTCTATTGTTGTTAAGATAGATATTAAACAATCACCTTCAAAACAGAGCATTTTAAGTTCTCAAAACTTTGCATTAGGTTTTGAAAAGTCTTCTTGTCATATATAACATGGAACAATGAAATGAGAAAACCCACTAATCAGTCACTGTTGACACATCTGTAAATTACTAAATTAATTGATATATGCCTTCCAGATATTTCAAAACGTTATCACAGATTCTTCCAAGTTTTCTTTTACTTTGTAACTTGGCAGTTATCCCAAAAACATTATTTTGGTAGAGGGATCTATATAGAAATTGACAAGGTTGAAAAAACTGACTTGGATGTACAGAGGAAATTGGCTAAGGTCATGGAACACTCCTATGTAGTCCTTAGACACTTAACACAATCATATTTTTCAGCACAGCATATTTTTCAGTGTTGCAAACTGTCTTATTCTGGCTCTGAAACATTATCTTATTTTATCCTGGTGATAAATATTCTGATCATTTCAACTGGAAAGTAGAATGCATAACTGATTGTCAAGCATGGAATTCCACAAGCATAAAGACAAAAGACAGAAAAAAAAGCAATTTCTCAGGCAGCGTAAGTACTTAAAATCCTTTCAATGATGTTTGTTGTTTTGTTGTTTTATTTTTTCTCCCTAAGGAAAAAGAGATCCAAGCTTTCTCCTGGAACTTCCCAAAGGATGTGTCCTTATTACCATTATTGGTCATGACATACCACAGTTTAGTGTTTGGAGGTCCGTACAAGAAAACAGATGTACTCATTCAATGAAATTAGGCACTTTTAAAGCCCGGAATGATATATGTTCTCCTTAATCCCAGTGAGTAAGTGTGGTGGTTTCACACTAATGGGCAGCTAGATTCCACCATGCCATTCCTCACTTCCCCTCCTAAAAAGAGCAGGGGGAGAAAATACACTGATAAAAGGACTATTGATTGAGATAAGGACAGGCATATCACTCACCACTTACCATCAAGGGCAAAAACAGACCCAGCGTAGGGAGATCAATGTAATTTATTGCCTATGATAATAGACTAGAGCAGCGAGAACTAAAACAAAACTGAAAGTACCATCCACTGGCTTCTACCTCCTCCTCCTGAACATTGCAGGAGAACATGGAACAGTTGTTGTGGTCAGTCCATAACACTCCATCAGCTGCTATTTATTTATTGTCACTGTCCCAGCATGGAGTCTCTCCCATGGGATGTCACACTTTCCAATCTGATCCTATGTGAGCTTCCCAGAGGCTGCTGTTCCTCAAGAACTGCTCCAACATAGGTCCATACCATAGTGTCCATTCTTCAGAAGCAAGCTGATCTAGCACAGGCCACAACAGGTGACAGCTCCCCCATCCATCTTGCCATGAGCTCCTTTTCATGGTCTGCTACTCCACATGCACATCTTACAAATTTATTATTGTAAGCATCCAAGTCTCGTGACTTCCATTCTTTCATTGTGCTAGAGCTAACAGATTAATAGACTATAGAGAAAAAAAAAAAATCGGATTGTCCTGGGACAGTTATTTTTCCTAATGTCTGGTATGATGCTATGTTTTGACTTTAGGAGACAAACAATGTTAATCACTGATGTTTCAGTTGTTGCTGGGCAGTGATTTATAAATCATAGAATGGGCTGGGTTGAAAAGGACCACAATGATCATCGAGTTTCAAGAATTTCAACCCCCCTGCTATGTGCAACCACCAGACCAGGCTGCCCAGAGCCACATCCAGCCTGGCCTTGAATGCCTCCTTGGGCAACCTGTTCCAGTGTGTAGCTGAGGATGTTTAAGCTTCTTGTTCTGTCCTGTCAGAAGAAGTTTTGATTCAAACCCCATGCTGGACAGCAGGATTGTTATGGTTTAACCCATCAACCAGCCAAACACCACACACTTGTTATCTCACTTCCCCCACTCCCAATGGGATAGGGAAAAGAATCAGAGAAAAAGAAAATAAGTAGAACTTGTAGATAAATAAATAAGTAAATAAATAATAAAAATGTTTATCTGAGATAAATACTTACTAAACAGAAAAGGAACAGAGAAATAATAGTAAAGACAATTATATATATCTTTAAAAAAGAAGTGATTCACAAAGCAATTTCTCCCCACATGCTGACTGACACCTCTTCATCCCTGCACTTTGGCCCCAGGTCTATGAGACACACAACAAAAGCACAAGGCAGTAAGAAAACTTTATGCTGTTCATGTGTGTGCACATGCACACATAACAAACATCTAAACACATAATGGAGAGACAGTGTACTTGTTCTCATATGAACAGTAAATGATTGACTCAGCTTTACTCAACACTTCAGTTAATTTTAATCTGTCACATTCATATTCATGAAAGTTGTGAGCATGGGAAACATTTTTCCAGTTAAATTATACTAAATATCTATGGAATAAATAGCTTGATGACCCATGCATTTTGACTGGGATTTAAATCAGCAGTTATATGTTGCCTTAGACTGCCTTTGTAGTCGACAGAGAGAAGTTCATGTTTGTAGGACAATTTATCTCATCTTAAAATATATCTCTAGAGCAGATCAGATGAATTGTGCCCTTGTAGTGCCTTTTACTCCCCACTGACAATAAAAAATGTGACTAGCTCAGAGTTACAAGTCTACATTGTAGACATGTACAGGTAGGTGATAAATTCTACTCTATATGATTTATGATGGACTGACTTTGATGGCTAAGGAGGCATGAGATCCAACTGAGCATGTTCCAGCTTTAAAGCTGGATCTTTTATAGGGTTTCTCTGCAAAAAGTTCACGCCTTTGTCTTCTAAGGAGAAGAACACATATAGCAACCCTCAGTGCCATGGCACTTCAACAGTCTTTCAGCCCTTACCTGTAGAACTGGTAGAATTGTAATTGCCACTGAAGTGATCTCACCGTTTCGAAATCTTCTGTGCCATGTGTGACTGAAATAAACTTACAGCTTCTAAAGTGTTAGGGAAAGATTAAAGTTTGAAAAAAATCATAAATGCGATTTAAAAAAAAAAAAAAAAGGAAAAAAAGTATGCATATATTTCATATAGCTACAAATACTGAATTGAAAAGAGATAAAATGGAAGCATAGATAACCATGTCAAGCTGTATCTTTTGCATCTTCACTTCCTTCCTACTCCTTTTACACAAATAATTGTGTCCTATTTGTGCTAAAAATATCTACCTGAAAACAAGCCAGTATTAAATATGAATGAGAGTTTCATTAGCCAGCAATATACATCTGTCTATATGTCTGAGATACTCCTGTGGCAGAGGAATTTTCCTCTTATTAATTGTTAAGTACATTATGTATGTAACAATCATATATAAGTGATAGAAGTAGTGTTATTTGCAGGAAAAAAAAAAAAAAAAATCACTGCAGTTCAGAGAACTATCAGGACAGAAATGTCTTCTTAGCTAGTGGTCATTTTGTATTTTAATATTTTAAACATTCCAAACTTACACTATGTATCTGAACTTCTGTTTGAAACATTTTAGGCTGTGACTGTACAAAGATAGATACTACCTAAAAATAACTGTTAAGTATTATTATGTCAGTTGTTTCTTTGTGTCAGATGCTGAGATAAGGAATAATATTATTCTATCAATATTACTCCAAAGGAAGAATCCAATATGGTCTCAAAAGAGCTAGATCTAAGAACCACTGAATGCATTGAAAAATCTTTCATTTGGTTCAATTTTCTATGGGTTCACCCTTGTAGAAACTATTCTTTTAGGATAAGCTGAAAATAAATATATTTTGTTCTTTCATGTACTTTTCATGTGTTTTTTTTTTGTTGTTGTTGTTTTTTTCCTTCATGTACTCTAACTATAGGGTAAGAAGAGTTAGAATCAGAATATTTGGTGTAAAATTCCTATAAGGCAGTAATTCACATTTTGTGCAATTTATTTAGTCTCACATAGGACACCATCACATTTTCCTCAAAGAAATTTTTAAATTTTGAATACTGTTAAGTAAGGACTCCAGGCAAGAAGATTCCTGAGTCTCAAAATCTATTCTCTGACTTCCATATCCCAAGTTACCATATATCTCTTATGTAAATAAACAGATCAAATAGATATCTGTGAGAACACGTGGAAGCACAGGAGATTTCTTAGTGAGAACAGGCTAGAGCTGCATCAGTGTTTGAAATATAAAGTGGATTTAAAAAGGATTTGACAAATTCTTTATCTGAAGTTTGGACTACTTGTCGTATATCCATTAGAAGTCCTGCTAGTATAAATTAGATGTCACAAGGATCTCCTGTGTCTAATTAAGCCATTACCCTTGCTTGGTATTCAGGTCCATGGCTACATATAACATAATTTTTTTTTTGTACACAATTTGAAAGATTTCTCTGGTCTTTCTTATATTAGAATAATGTTTGGAAATATGAAACTGAATTCATAAGTAGAAAATTTGTCAAACAGGAAAAGAAAGAGGGGACCTGACATTTAACAATGAAATATACTCTTCTCAGGACTGGAAGAGAGGCTCTAGAGATAACTGTTTATTGTTAATGTTAAAATGGCCTGAAGAAGTAGCACCAAAAGCAACTCTATCATTTCTCCTTAGAGAAATTACATTTTTCTTTTTGAAGAAAACATACTTATATTAGTTCTATAATAAAGATTCATGCAATTAAATACACTTAACTTTAATTGGGCCCCTAGTGGACACCCCATGTCATTTTGTCTTTTAGAAGTTTGGATAGTTCCAAAAAAAAACTTGTACTGGCAAATCAGCCAGAGGCACAATGTTGCCTTTGACTGACTATGCAAGTAATTTTCTTTTATTAAGATAGGATGATTTGGTTAGTACTGATCATTTTGCTCAGTGTGAGTGACAGCCTCTGGCATGATTAGACCACGTGACTGCTTGAAGTTCCATGCCTTGAAGTAACCCCAGAGGGGCAGCTAATCCAACACTCTCCTCTACCATGCTATGATGTAGCAACTGCTCTGGAAGGAAGGAGCTGGAAGGAAGGAGCTGTCCAGTAAAAAAGGACCTCTAGTTCTATAGGGATTTATTTTATAATCTTGAGAGAGACAGTCTGCAATTGAGCGATATGAACTGAATAGCAGTTCAGAAGTGAAATAGAAACATAGTACTATGCAACTATGCTAAGGAAAATTTGCTTATTTTTGGAAATAACCAAGGTTCTTCCTCTGAACTTTCAATAACTGATAGTAAATCAGCTATTTCAGCAAAAGAACTGTTCTGTCATTCTAAGTAATGTTCATGATTGGAGAGGATAGCCTATAAAACTCACAGTGTTGCTGTAATCTCTTGAGTTTTGCAAAAGGCCAGCATACAGTATGTATCAAAGGCATACAGTAGCCTCTGATCAGGTTTTGGATAACCCAAGAAAGATATTAGTCACAAACCTGTGCTTCCAGGGCTGGCCACACTTCTTCATCGGGCGCTCAATCACCATTTCAGGCTATGACTGAACAGTTCCCATATAGCCAGTTTAATTTCTAAAGTAAGATGTTTTCATTTGTATTATTTCATTGTATTGGAATTATACTAATTCTTACACCAATAAAGTTTAAAGGAAAGAGGACTGCTGTTTGAAAAGTGATCTAGAGTGATAATCAAGACAAAATTTCCCTTATTTAGTATTTATCTGTCATATTTTAATGCCTTTCCTATTGCTATCCTGACTTGATGATTGTGATCCAATCAAGTAAGTTAAAGTACAATCTCTAGAAGGGCAACTGTAGAGTAATGACTTCCCCACTGATAGAGGCCCATGAAACAGAAGGGAACTGACCCCAGGTTTTCAGAGTTGCAAAGTAGCTTCCAAATCATCTGTTAATTTTCCTTTCCCAGTGCAGATTTAAGTGGGGGGGGGGGGACACCTATAACTACTGACACAGTAGCAATGCTAGGATGAAGCCAGGGGCTGAACCAGTGATATTGTTATTGAATATCCATAGACCAGAAAGTTCTAATTGAGTTATGAGAAGGTATTTTGCATGGCATAAGAGATTCATTTTTATATCTTGAAGTAAGATATTGGATAAATGTACAACCTCAGTCAGGTTGAAAACTACTGATAACACAGAAAAAAAGTAGCAAGCTAAAGGCAGAAAAGACACCACGAATGCTGCAATAAACTAGAAACAATCTTGAGCGGAGGAACTGCATTGCTTCAGCATCTGCAAAGCAAGTGGCCTCATTTTGCCAAAACTAGTAGCTGAGAATGAAAGTGGCCAAGACAGGCACTTTGGTTTTGGCGGATGTTGGGGAACATCATTACTGTACCAGTACTTCTGAAGCTGTAGCAGCAATCTCTGCAGACCCAAGACTTAGCTTGTTAAGGACATAGCAGACTTTGCTATGGCCTTAACAGACTCCTCAAGCAGTACTTTTGGGAACTGCACTGGAGATATTTCCACTCATCTTTCCTATTTACCTCAGCCTCACTCTTTGCTTCTTCAAGAAGGAGGTCAGTTAACTAATTTTGCTTAAGGGTTTCAACAAAAATGGGCTAAAATATAATCAATCAGAGATCACCATCTTCATCCTTGACAGCATCTATTTGCAAAAGATAAGTGGCTAAATAGGACACTTACTTTCCAGCTCTGCATTCTGTTTTACTGCAAAAAGCAGCAGCTACTTTTTTCCAACACAGTGTACTTGTTAACTTTTGCTTCACAATTGAAGTCCTTAAAATGAGCTGAAATGAGTCAAATGTTACAACTTCTTTGCTTCTTCAACAATTGGCATTAACCTTTGTTCTTGACGAATTGTTATCAGTAACCCACAAGTATCTTAATTATCTAGTATCTATCTATCTGGCATATCATCATCTAATTATACTTTGGGAAGGTGGTACTTCATTTGCTTCCAGCTCACTCAGAGTGGGTGGGTATGCTTTCCACTTCTCAAAATCAATAGTCATGCTGAGCTCAGCAAAATTTGAATCAAGCCCTCAGTGAATGAGCACTTCTGGTGACATTAACCTTCTGATGTTCCAAGTGAATTTCATTTAATATATAATTCTCATATGAAAAACCATCTGTATTAAACATGCCCTTCAAGAGATGCTGACTGTCATAGCTGAGGAGTAAGCTGTAAGCTCCCGTGAAGAAAAAGGAGCTTTCCCTTAAATAAAACTATGCTTGAATAAAGTGGCATTTCACTGAAAGCGCTGATGCAGATTTAGGCATTTCCTTTCAGAAAATATCTTTTGTTTTAAGAGCAACCTATATGATGACACAGTGAAGTAGATTTTATAACAGATACAGTACAACTATATCCCTTCTCCTTGGGAGTGGGAGGGAATATTTATACAAATAGTACGGATTTCATGTGACATTACTGGAGCAATTCATTAGTCACATAAATTAGTTTTCTTTATGCATTCAAACATGCAAACATGCAAATTCAATATTTTAGCATTCTACCAGAAGTGCACTTTAATTTTTTAAAATTTTTTAATTTTTTTGCCAGAAACTAATCTTGCCTACGGTGATAGTATTAGCAGCAAAGAGAAATATAAAAAAGTAGCTAGCAAGCAAAACCAAAGCAATGCCCTTATGATGTTAATTCTTATCTTAGCTTTATAGTGAAATGGGTATGTAAGAGCACATTCTAATGTTCTTGCTAAGCGTTAGCTCTACATAAACACAAAGGCCTTTCTGGTTAATAGAAAGAGTCATACTGATGAGAAAGGGCTCAGGATTGGGTATATAGGCCTTAATTCAGTAAAGATATCAAACATCTGTAAATCTTAAGCATGTGTTTTGATTGTGTTAATAAATACAGGTACCTAAGCACGTGTGGAAGTAGTTTGATATTTGAACCTCTATGTGAACATGCTGAAAAATTCTGTACAAGAAGATTTAATTTTTGGCTATGGAGAAAGTAAATTCAAAAATTAATAAACCTTTTGTTTTCTTTTGTTGTCTTCATGCATATCTTTTTCATTAGAGTGCTATCTTGCAATGCGTCATGTCAGCCTGTAGGTACAACAGATACATAATATAAAGTACAAGCATTTTTCCTCAAGCAGAGGGTGGTCTGATCTTCCAAGATGATTTCTTTTTTTCTTGGGGGGAGAAGGGTGAGTGGTATTAAAAAGCTTAGCTCAGCTTCTGCCCTTAGAAAATTTAATTTACTATGTCTGAATACATGTATTTTAAAATATGCGTGTGCATACAAGCATGGCTCTGTATCACAGAATCACAGAATCACAGAATCACTAAGGTTGGAAAAGACCTATAAGATCATCCAGTCCAACCATCCACCTAATCTTGAGACCAGGAAATTCTCAGCATTTCCACCACAATTCCTTGCTCCTTGAGATTTATCAGTAGTCAATAAAAATTCACTCATCTCTGAAAACAAGGCTTCTGTGCTTTAATGTATTTTATTTCATTCAAGAAAAATAAATACATAAATAAAGGAAAATAAAAGTTGAGTTTCAGTAATAAAATTGTAAGGAAATAAAGTGAGAAGGACAGAAAGTAAGAACAATGCTTTCATCTTTATAATGTCAATTTTTCAGAACATTACTTACAATCAAAGAACATTAATGCCTAGATATTTCTGAGGCAAAAATCTCTTTAAAAGCATTCTAGCATATAAAATACATCTAATTGTTGCACAACAATATCTTTTTTGTCTTTGCCTTAAATAAAAATATTTCCAGGTTGGATATTTCATATATTTTTCTTGTTACAAGAGATATACCTTTTGGCTTAAAATAAAGTTTTTCTGAACTGTGTTTTATGTCCCTATTTTCTCCAACACATTATTGGTACTATATGTGTGTCAAAAATAGTGGCTTCTAACATTTTAAGGATTCTATAGTTTGAAGAGCTTAAACTGAGGGGATCTGGAGAGGGGAAGGATCAACAAGAATATCTTATTTTGAAATTATTTCCTTTCTGCATCAAGATGAAACTGAGGACTTTCAACTTTGAAAAGACTGTACTTGTAAATATATGAATAGTCACCTTTTAGCTGAAGTGGACTCTGAATCTAAAATGCCCAGGTAGCACAGAAGGAAGTGGTTATTGTAAATAACTGTCTATCATGAGATGAACATCTTAGGGAAAATCTTCATTTTCCATCTTTCCATTAACTGTGTTCTCACATAGTTTGCTTGATAACTAGGAAACTGATCAAGTAGGAGTTCTTAGTTTTGTATCTTCCATTTGAGAATTTCAATGAGATGTACAGCACAAAGGAAAACTCTGCCATCTGTGTTTCTACAGGGATTTCTGTTCTGAACTAAAAATTCTTTTTCAGTCATTCATGGCTGAGATCCATTCACTAGAGAACAAGTATGCACCTTCAAGACTTTACAAGAGGAGGGGGCCATCAGAGGCTAACCACGAGCATGAACATAGTGTCAATGTCATCGTAATAAAAAAATCTGTCATATTCTTACTTTTCCATCACTTCAGATAAGGAGGAAAATCCTTTGGGTAGCAAATACAGATTGAGTTGGTGATCCTTCTAAAAGCTGCAACTCTTTTGAGTGTAACTCAGGTTCTACTGAGATGTTTGCAAATCACTATTTCTCCCTGGTTTGATACTGCATATGCAAGATATTCTATGTATCATTCATTCTCCATAACATCAGTGTAATAGTTTTCACTGAGATAGAGAAGTATCAAACTTTCTTCTATCAGAACTCACGTCCTTTCTAGAAGGAACTGGCCAGTAATTGAGGAAATAATATATGTCAAAAAAACAGCTATTTTTCTAAACAAGGACAGTATTGCTTTGCTATTCCCATAGCATATATACACTTGCTATGCAATACCAGTTAAACGAAATAGAGTCTACATTTTTATTCTAGGAATCAAACTCTGGCTGAGCTATTTGGCTGCTAAAAAGATCCAGGCATGAAGCCCAAGTATTTTTAGGTCATACTTATACTGCTTCCTCACCACTCTTACACTTGAAGCCCAACATTCTATCATTCACATGGAAAAAAAATTATGTAACTCATAGCCAAAGTATAGGTAAAAGGCAACAGGTATAGGAAATGGTTAGTAAGTAATTTTTGTGTCTTTTCTGACAGGTGAGATATGTTTCAGACAAAAGCAACACAGATGAGGAGAACAAATGTGTCAGCTGCTGTTCAGGTGAGACAAGTTATTGCCACATCTCAGTTGATAAATGTGTTTATATGAAGTCCTTTTCTACTGAACAGGAGCAAGAAGTAGTCAGACATTATAGCTCAAAATTGTACGGATATCTTTCTGATGCAGACATGCTTTCAAAGAGCTATCTAGAGGATGTGAACTGGGACACAGCTGTTAGCAGAGGCATAGCAGTGCAGTGGCATAGCTTATTAAACTGCCTTTCAGCTACACCTAGCTCTGGAAGTGAAGTGAAAAGTCTAAGGTACTTTTGTCAAAAAAAAAAAAAGCAGTCAGTGCTAGAAGAAAGCTATGTGGCTGCAGTCATGTATCTGTGCAGGCATATCCTTAAATTCTTCTACAGTCAGAAAGCGCTAGTCAAGAAAGATATGTGCAGTGTCACTCATTTTAAATCAGAAATAATGAACTACATTCAAGCACGTGTCTGGAAAAAAAAGTGAGATTAACAAAATCTGTTTGTCTAGTAACTTTGACAAGTAAACTAATTCACTCTCAGTCATTTTAAAATACTATTTGCTGAGTTTTTTCCTTCCCATTTCATTTTAAGTTTTCTTTCCTTTCACTCGATTCTTAACAAAAATATATATTCCCTCTCTTTCTTCTCCAAATGCTTATTAAAAGCAACAAATTTCTTCAAAAATGTTTCTGATGTGATCAACCAGTGTTATCCCTTCTTCTTCTCATTCTGCCAGTAATTTCTCTAATCAGTTCTATTTACATACATTAAAAGTTAGCAAAGCACACTGCTTTGAAGGTGAATTTTGTTATAAATAGGACCAAGAGTGAATGTGCTTTCTTCCACCTCTATCTCCTCTAAATCACAGTTTTAATCAATGGATTAATCTAGTCCACTGCAATCCCCAGGTTCACGGTAGCTTGCTATGATTATCTCTTTAAAATATTAGAACTTATAGGAATTTAATTTTAAAGAAATTCAAGTGTACACATTCACATCAGTGGAATTCAGGACGGGTGCATAGTGATAGAAGTCAGTAGGATAGATGGTTGCATAGTTTGTATGTATTTTGTTTGTAATAGGAGTACAATAGCGACAGATATTCAAAGATCTTATTTGAATGGTGCAGAATGCTTCCTAAGAGCTCCTTTGGATTTTTAACAAACAGGGTTGTAGTACAGTCACTGGACCTCCCCCAAAAAAGTAATCTGGATTCTGTTACAAAGTTGTATACTTAACTAGATGATGTTCTACACTGATAAATCCCTTTTTTTTACCGCATTCTGTAGTGTACAGAATTGTACTACTGTACAGACTTTATTCTAGTGTCTATTTGTTTTGGCTTGATGGATCGAAAAATTGCTTGAACTGTACAGGTCTGTTCTTTTAACAGGTATTCATTTAAATGGGTAATAAGATACAAGAGTTGTGTAATGAGATGGAAAATTGCTAACCACATACTAGGTGATTACAATGTTTTTTGTCCAAATCAATTTTGGCAGAAAATAATAAATCTAGAAAATGTACTTGGAACCTACAGTTCAGATTAGTGATCAGTAGGTTTCTCTTATGAAAGTACTTTTCCATTTATTTTTGTTTAATGGGGAAAGAAAACCATTGACTTATATAATAGCAATTACATAGTGAGATACAGGAGCCATATTAAAAGAGATATGGAACTGAACTAAAAAATTCCCCTAAGTACAAAGTCAAGTCTTGTCTTTTTTTCTTCACTGAACAATATCCACTGAGATTTTTATTAGTCACATTCTAAAAAAAAAAACAAGACTATACAAAGGTAGAGACAAAGAAGCACAGAAGTAAAACAAGTATATATAGGTTACTCTGAAAATAATGCCTCATAACTGAGGCATAAATAATTAACCCTCATAATTATGAGGCTTGGAAGGCAGCTCAAGTGATGGATTTATCAAGGAAGTCTCACATTATACTTCGCCATGTCTTGCTAGTGTCTTCCAGTATAGCTCTCCTTCAGCCCTCTGGCCAGAGTTCACACTGGAAGGAAGTTTTGTTTCTCCTTCCCTGGACACATGCTGGCAGTAAAGTGGCACAAAAGAACCAGAGAATTCACAAGAATGCTGGAGCCTTCTTTTGCGTGAAGTCCCACTAGGATCACTATCAGATACATTTTAAGCTGAGCAAGCTCATACCCCACAAGCTTTGGTATTGCTGTCACCCCATTTTACTATCTTGTGTTAATCATACTAGGGTGAGCACCAACCTAAATTCTGAAATATCTGTATTGCATATTGTCCTGGCGTTAGCTGGGACACTGTTAATTTTTATTGCATAGTGTCGAGCATGCTGTGTTTTTCTTTAGGAGAAAAACAATGTTGAGAACACACCAGTGTTTCAGTTGTGCTGCACAGAGCCAGGAACATTCCAGACTCTTGTACTGTACTGTCAGTGAAGGGGGATGAAGATGCAACAAGGAGCTGGGAGAGGACAGAACCAGGACAGCAGACCTAAACTGGATAAAGAGATATTCTATTACTGTAAGACATGATGTGAAAAAAAACATGAAAAACATTTGGGAGTTGCCTGGGGGAACAGCCACTGCTCAGGGACTGGCAGGTCATCAGTTGGTGGGTAATGAGCAATTGCTTGTGCATTACTTGTTTTATATATATGTATTACATATTAGCTCTATATATTATTATCATGATATTTTTTTTAATATTCTTTTTCTGCCCTAGTGAGTATTTTTTATTTCAATCCATGAGTTCTACTTTGTTTTTTTTTGAGTTGTTTTTTGTTGTTGTTGTTCTCTCCCCTGTCACACTGAGGCAATTCTGGGAGCTGAGCAAATGACTGTGTGGTACTAGGTTAAACCAAAACATACAATGATGCTGCACTTTGTGTTACTGGAGCTGTATATCTGGTGCACTCAGACCAAATTGCCATGGTAAGTTGCCATGGTAGGAGCAGCAGAATAGAGCCTCACAGCCTGCACTTCACACAGTCTGAAGAAAAGTCCAGAGCTCTAAAATGAAGTCTATGAGCTAAGAGATGCCTTCCAATATATGTGTACTAGCGGCAAAATTGACACATACAACAATGGTCTACATATTTCTCTTAGAGACTGTAAGATCTTCCAGCCCATTGCAAAGCAAAGTAAATGGGTACAATTAAGCCATTTCTGAGTAATTTGGTTTAAGTTTGGCATAAAAGAATAGCATCTGCTCACATGGTCTTTTACAACTCCAAAGCTTTCTCTGAAGCTTTATCCTTCCGCAGCCTGGGAGCTAATTGCTAAGTTTCATCTGTGATGTCCCACTAGACTGTGAAGCAATTTCAATGTTAATAAATTAAATATGTTTCTGATCGTTCACCAGAACTGAAGCCAGCTAACCTAGAAAGGCTGGCATTCATACTGCTAAACAGTCTTTCTATACTGAACACAGTGATATATCCAAAATGACTCCTGGGAACAGTCACGGAACTGTGATAACTCCAAAACTGTAACCAAGAATTATTTAAGAGACAGCTAGTTTTCCCAAGCCAAAACTGGAAAAATTATGGTATTAATAATTCAGCAATGTAGACAACTGAACACCAGTACCACAGATGTTGCCTAACAATGCTCAATTTACTAGTGTAAGTATAGTGTGCCTATACAGACTGATTTAATTCACATTAACACATCAGATGTATGAAAAGGTTTTCACATTATCAAGAACAAATCACCACCAATTCACGTCTAAGGAGAATTAACAGTTCATTCAATCATACACTAAAATGATAAGTCATAGTCTTATTTATAAATATACTTGTATAACAACAACAAGAATGTCCTGCACTACACCAAGAACTACACCAAGAACTGCCATGAAGTGAACAGGAAAAAATAATTACACTAACAGTTACTTACAATGTGCCTACCTGCACCTAAGTAAGAGCAGGGCCTATCTTTACCTTTGCCTAAATCCTTGGTATTGTTAGCACATGGCCCCGCATCACTTACTCCAAAGGACCAGCTGTTTTTCAGTTCTGTTTTGTACAATGAACAGGCTTATAATTTATAGTCCAATGTATTTAATCTAGTGTTAGGCCCCCTGACTTGAAATAAGCTCCATGTGAGTGGATGCCTGCATTTGCCCAAAGCCTTATTAAAGCCTCTAAAGCTTCACAGGAGCAAAAGACTCAAACAAAATGCAGCTCACTCCAAGCTTGACAATGTAACATGGTCTTGGAATTACATTTAAACATAATTGGTTTTCTGTGTTTCTATTTTAAGAATTTTGTTTAATACTTCTCTAAGTCAAAACAAAACAAATCTCATCCTGCTTCTGGCTTCCAGAGTGATTTATCAAGTATTCTCTTTCCTACAAAAAACTGTACCTTCTAAGCATCTTCGTTCCTTATGTAAATTGAACTGGACAGGAAGGACAGTTAGCAGTGAAATAACATTATTTAAAAATAAATCCCCATCATGCATCGGAGATATCCATTTGGGAAACATAAGTGAAAAATGAATTTATGTTTCCCAGCTTGTAGCTTCTGACTGTCTATTTTAATTTTGTTCATATGCCACTGGCAATCTGCAGCAAGTTTAATATTCTGCAGTTCCACATTTTATGTGATCTCTTTGCTCTTCTTTGTCTTGCTTTCCATCTACTATTTCGTGTTATTATTTCATTGCATGAAGGTACTTGCTATTACTTTGTTGTTCCATTTCTGTTGCCACCATAGCTTTGATCAATACAGTTTGAAAAAAAAAAAAGATTTTAAAATTCAGTGTATTTAGCAGAACTTTTCCAATCTGAAGAATTTTCATTTAAAATGAAGGAGCTATAAATGGTCCACACTCCACTTTTGGCTTTTTAGTATATTTGTGCAGACTGTTAAATACAAAATACATAAGAACAGTAAGTTTATCCTTGAAGAAAAACA
Organism: Phasianus colchicus; assembly: GCF_987193195.1. Taxonomy (NCBI): domain Eukaryota; kingdom Metazoa; phylum Chordata; class Aves; order Galliformes; family Phasianidae; genus Phasianus; species Phasianus colchicus. The sequence goes on from NC_143436.1 coordinate 24,844,879, forward strand.
TTGAGTTTGAGTTCTTTTAATGTTACTGTATAAGTTTATATTTCAAGATGTTTTCAGGAAGTATGCAAGACAATGAAGCAGAGCTAACAGGATTTAGTGTCTACCTATGCATACAGCAATCCTCCAGCAAGAAAAAAGGAGTGACAGTCTCACTGTGGAATCTACTGGGTAATAAGCTTTGATGTTATATATAACAGAGTTAATACTTTTATTACTAAAGTTATTTTCCCAGAACACTACACCAGGATGTCTTTTTAATTATATTTTTATGCAAAATGTTTGATTCAGTAACAGCGCCTACTCACACCTTTAAAACAATTCATGCATTGTTAAATGAACTATTATTTCTAGCACAAAGCCAGTAACCTAACCACTTTAAACTCAGTAGCCCACAGAGGAAACTCACAAACAATACTCTATCTGGCTAGCTCTATTCACTTTGAAGATTTCTATATTAAACTTCTGCTTTGAATGGAAACTCTTCTCCGCTCCTGAAAGCTACAGACTACAGAGTCTCCATTCAGTAAGCATTTGAAAAGAGATTTTTTTTTTTCCTCAATTAAAGTAGGCCTGAGCATTTCTCAGAGTCAGAACTAATAAGGTTCATCAGTGGAAAGAGTGACTTCAAAAGCAACCACTTTTCTTAAGCAAGTTGTATTCTCTCCAGACAAAAATCCTCAAGAATTTTAAGAGATCAGTTGTGACTTATCACATTTCCAGCAGCAAGTTGTTTTTCCCAGTAATGTTGAAACTGTATAAAATACATTGATGTTAAAGATAGAATGTTCACTGTTACCATTTATAGCTTTTGGTACATCTGAGACATCACAAAGACAGGTTTTTGATTGCAAACACTCAGATATAAATAATTAGTAAATAATAGTTATAATAAATACTTGTTATAAATAATAGCTATAGTAATAGTTAAATAGTTAAATATAGTAATAGTTTAAATTGTTATAATAAATAATAGTTATAAATAGTTATAAATAATTTGAATATTTTTTTGAATATTATATTTCAAAATATAATTCAGGGAAAAGAAATTATCACCACATAAGATAAAAATAATGTTTAAACATTTTGCAACCTCCTTCTCTATAAATCAGTTTCATAATATCTTTACCCAGATGTCTGCTGTATTGTATTCAGTTCAGTAACAATATGAAATGCTTATCGACTAGAGTGACGTTTAGTCAAATAGAAAATATCTTATTTTGTATGCATTTGATTAATGAAGCCTCTTTTCCTGTGGAATTCTGCCCTGCACCCCTATGCACCACAACCCTATGCACCCCTATGCATTCTCAGTAAATTTGGAATCACAGAGACTTTGCACAAAAAATCAGGATACAAATCATGCTAATACCTCCTAAATTACTTGCATTAAAACATACCTAACATTACTAGACAAAAGACATTCCTTAAATATATTGGCAGCTGGTACAGGGGAAGCCAGCTTTTCAGCTGGTCTAGTTTGCATTAAAGGAGCTTCTCTGTACAGTTGTGTCCAGGTTCTAGGAAACTCTCTTCTGCACATTCAGCTGTGCAGGTTGCTTTTCTCTTGACCCAGTGATGCACTGGATCACAAAGTTATTACCATAGTAATGGGTATTACTTCACACCTGTGCAAAGCAATGCAACTTACTGGAATACTAAATGCAACTTACTTGAATACGACTAGATATTTCATAGAATCAAAGAATCATAGAATCATTAACATTGTAAAAGATCATTAACTTCATCTACTTCAATTATCACCATCATGCCCAGTAAACTATGTCCTTCAGTACCACATCTCCACTTTTCTCAAACACCTCCAGGGACAGAAACTTTACCACCTCCCTTGGCAGCCTGTCTGAATAACTCACCACTCTTTCTGAGAAGAAATGTCTCCTAATATCCAACATGAACCTCCTCCAGTACAACTTGAGGCCATTCCCACTTATCCTATCACTGTTACTTCAGAGAAGAGGCTGACCCTCACCTCACTACAACCTCCTTTCAGGTAGTTGTAGAGAGGTATAACGTCTCTCCTGAGCTTGCTCTTCTCCAGGCTGAACAATTCCACGTTCCTCAGCACTCAGCCATTCCTCGTAAGACTTGTGCTCCAGACCATTAGCCATCTCCTTCCCTTCAGTGTGTTTGAATTGGCTATACTACATAGAATAGGAGAGAATTGCATTTCTTCATCACTAAATTCAACTGGGAAAATTGCCATTTATTTCACTGCTATGGTGTAGTTTGTTCATAATTTTAAATGATAAATTACAGCTAATCCAGCTCTTCTGTTAGCAGAACTCTTTTTTTTTTGTTTGTTTTGTTTCTTCTGGTTTGTAAGGGTTTGTATGGGAGAGTTTTCTCTCCAGAATCAGAGTGAAAGTTTATTACTTATGATTAAAACACTTCACTCAAAATAGTAGGAGTATCCTCCTAGTTTTGTCATAAAATTTGGTTTTCCAAAAACTTTCCTCGTTCCACTTAGTGAGGAAAAAGGAAGACAAAAATATTTCTTACCACATCTTCACCCACATCTTCTAGTTAGATCCATTCTATGTAAAACCTACACCTCAAGATCATGTATTCCTAAGAGTAAGAAATCAGGGAAAGGTGGCAGGAAAGGTGATGGAACAACTTGTTCAGGATAACCCATCCAAGCAATTGGAAGAGAAGTTTTATCAGGAGTAGTCAACATGGATTCATCAGGGGAAGTCACACGACAAATCTGGTAACCAATCTATGTTGTCGTCACTGGCTGGGTAGACATGGGGAGAGCATGGATGTTGTGCACCCTGACTTCAGCAAGGCATTTGTCATCATCTCCCACAACATGCTTGCTGTGAAATATAGAAAGATTAGGATAGATGAGTGGATGGTGAGGTGGATTGAGAACTGGCTGACTTGCTCAGAGGATTGTCATCAGCAGTGCAGAGTATGGTTGGAGGCCTGTAGCTAGCAGTGTTCCTCAGGGATTTGTGCTGGGTCTGGTTTTGTTCAACATCAACATTCATCAACAATCTAGATAAAGGAATAGAGTCCACCTACAGCAAGTTTGCTGATGATACAAAGCTGGGAGGAGTGGCTGACATATGGGAAGGCTGTGCTACCATTCAGTGAGACCTGGACAGACTGGGGAGTTGGGCAGGGAGAAACATGATGAGGCCCAAGAAGAGCAAGTGTTGAGTCTTGTACCTGGGGAGGAATAACCACATGAATTAGTACAGGTAAGATCATCTGCTGGAGATGAACTCTGCAAAGAAGAACTTGGCGACAACAGGTTGACCATGAGCCAGCAGCGTGCCCTTGTGGCCAAGAAGGCCAATGGTATCCCGGGGTGCATTAAAAAGAGCATGGCCAGCTGGTCAAGGGAGGTGATCTTTCCCTTTACTCTGCCCTGCTGAGGCCACATTTAGAATACCCTGTACAGTTCAGGGCTGCCTGGTTCAAAAAAGATAGGGGTCTCCTAGAAGGAGTCCAGCAGAGGGCCACAAACATGATAAAGGGCAAGGAGTGTCTCCCGTATGAGGAAAGACTGAGTAACTTGGATTTGTGCAGCCTGGAGGAAAGAATCACAGAATCACAGAATCACAGATTTGTGGGGGTTGGAAAGGACCTCCAGAAATCATCAAGTCCAACTCCCCTGCAGAGCAGGCACCCTACAATAGGCTGCACAGGTAGGCATCCAGGTGAGTCTTGAATATCTCCAGAGAAGGAGAATCCACAACCTCCCTGAACAGCCTATTCCAGTGCTCCATCATACTCACCATGAAGAAGTTCCTTCACATATTGGTGAAGAACTTTCTGCACTCAAGTTTATGGTCATTTCCCCTTGTCCTGTCCCACAGACCACTGAAAAGAGGTTGGTCATGTCTCTTTGACTTCAACATTTAAGATATCTTTTCTCAAGGCTAAACAGACCTTGTTCACTCAATCTTTTCTCACAGGCCAGATGCTCCAGACCCTTCCTTTATCATCTTTGCAACTCTCCACTGATTCTCTCCAGGAGATCCTTCTCTTTTTTCTACTGGGGAGCTCAGAACTGAATACAGTACTACAGGTGAGGCCTGATCAGGGCAGAGTAGATCAAAACTCCCTCTCATCTTGGCATCACCTACAAACTTATTTGAGGGTGCACTCAAATCCATTGTCCAGATATCAGTAAAGATATTAAACAGGATCATCCCCATGGGGAACATCAGTTGTTACCAGTCACCATCTGGATTTAATTCAGTATCTCAGCACATTGAGAAAGGTGCATCTGAGAAATGTGCTGACATTGCTGTGTGAATATGAGAAGACTGTTGGCGACAAGTGGAGAGAAGACACACAGACAGAAAAATATAAGTGCAGAAGATAAAAACAATCATATAAGAATTTTAAAAGTCAAATAACGCATTTTGAAGTCGGACTTTTTGTTGTGAACAATGTTCCACTGCGTATTTTTACATAACAAATTTTCACCTGTAACATTCATCTGCTGAAAACAAAATGTTAGAATGTGGGAGGAAGAACGGGAGATAAAATTGGGAATTAAAAAAAAGAAACTTGGATCAATGTACATGCTGGACAAAATTTCAGACTTTTTAATAATAATTATAGAAGGAAAGGAAACAAAAAGGTAAAAGCCTTTTTCTTTTTAAAAGATTATACAAGATTATCAAAGAATTTTTTTTTTAGTTGAAAAAGAAAGCATGAGATATTAGGAGTATCTAATGACATCCTCCCCTTAAAGAAAATTTGAAGAGCTGTTTAACTGAAGTAAATTCGTTAAAGCTGGAGGTGAGGGGGATAAATATAAAGCTACACAGACATTACTGCAAGATTAAAGTATAAAACAGTCCTTTTGACCTGAAAAGACAAGCTAGCTGGAGGGTAGGAGAAAGAAAATAGTGCAGTCTTAATTTCATGGATGACCTGGAAAGATCAGAAAGAGAGAAACAAGAAGTCTGAGAAATTTACCCTACAGATCATGTTCCAGTGAGGCTCTAAAGACAGGCAAAGACAAACCAGCACAGAAGAGAGAACAGTGGAAAACAGGAATAGAAACCATTTTTACAGATAACCTATCATATGCATAGAGCAAGAGCTCCTAGCTCTTCAGCTTTTTTACTCTAAGATGGTCTTTGACATTTTCTTGCATAAATATACTGAAAAATGTGTAAATAATCACCAATTATGCAGTCAAAGAGAAGATTCCATTAATGTCAAAAGGCTGAATTTGACTAAAGATTCCTGAGTAGTAAACAACAGTTACTATCTGAGAAACAGTATAACAAACAGCATAGCATAGGTCACTTTTTATTTGTGTAGAAGTATAACTTGCTCTAAAATCATTCCACATATATTTTATTTCTCCAGCACTAGTCTAAGTTATTTCCACCTGAATGTTTAAAGTATACAAATAAAAAACACAGACAGCACTAACAAAAGAATAGACTCAATTTTATAAAAGATAATTATATATTTCTCTTGAATTTTTAGCACTATATCTTTAGTAAAAGCCCTGGAGGGGAACTCCCTTGAATGTGCATTGACTAAGACATCAGTGCATAGAGTAATACATGTATTTGTGAAATATTTGCAAGTATTGACTTCTTTCTTGTAATACCGAGTACTTGTAAAACATTTCTTTGAAAATATTTCAAACGGAACTTTACTGATATATTTTTGTGGCTGAAGTATAAGCCAGCTTGCAAAAAATGTGCAATAAAGTTTTATTCATTATTCTTTAAATCTGGCAGCTGAAGTGTTAATAATCTTGGGAAGAAAAAAAAAAACACCATTATGCCAAATTGTATAACACTCTTGCAACAAACTGATTTTTTATGTCAGAAGTGCTAGGGAAATGGCAGGGTCTCAAACTTTATTCACAGAACCAGAAAATTACTGAAATAAACTTTGTCATCTGCCACCCTAAGCCTCAAATTCACAGTCAGTTGGGAAGCGGAAATTATCATCATACAGTATCCTAAAAGCACTAATTTTATAAGATATCTTGGGCTGTGTTTTCTTTCTTACATGCTCTAAAGATATGATGGAATACGACTGCAGATGGATGTATTGCATTACAAAGCCAGTGCAATCCAAAAAATTGAAAGTACAATAAGGTTTAAAAGATGAAAAAAAGGAAAGATGCGGAGTATGTAACAATAAGATTCGGTTCCCAGAATAAATGACTTGGGGAAAAATAAAAAGTTAATGCACAGTTATTTGGCTTGATCAGTTATAATCCATAAGCTGATTTATGTTTCTTTCATCTCCTTACACTAAGTATAATTCAGTTGTGTGTACCCTCAGTGTCAACATACTAAATTGGCAATAGAGGAATAAAATAGGATATAGGATTTTTCCTCCTTTGAGGCTTATATGCATAATCCTATGCAGTGGAATAACTGAAGAACTGTAATTGCAATAACTTCTCAGCACAGTAATGCTGAAGAGGTACAAAAAGCTCAAAAAAAAAAGCTGATGCACACTGTTTGCACTACTTGAGAGCAAAAACTTCTCTTGAACACTAATGCTACTATTCCCTGCTAAACATTTATTTGTTTGTTTGTTTGTTTGTTTGTTTGTTTGTTTGTTTAGAGACAGACCAAATTTGTGGTCAGAGACACACAGAAAGGAAGTCTGCAGTGTACATATTATTTTGGACTTTTTAACTACTCTTCCTCTTTACTTCTGCAGTAGAAAAAAAAAAATGTTTATTTTCCAGTATTTTTTTCCTTCAGCTTTTCTCATGTCAGAAGACATTCTCCTCTATGAGAAAAATACTAATACAAAAAAACACATTTTAGTTTATTGGTATTTGCAAGATAGACAACAGAAAGAAAATTTGAGGGTCTAGCCCTGATAAGTGCTTTGCAAATTAAGAAAAAAAGTCATTGTTTAACATAGCAGAGTCATTGGTTTGTTTAGATTCTGAGTAGACTGAAGGATACCAAACTCTCCTTGCATTGCTGGACTCCGAGAGGCTCCAGCTACTCTCAGTGAAGCAGCAGCACAACTTTCTATCATCTCCTACAGAATCTTCCTAGCTGCAGGGACATGACTAAAGACTATCATTGTGTGAGTCTATAGAAGTGGTCTTTTTATCAAACAAACGCTCAGAAGTGAGCCAAATAGCATAGCATATATGCAAATATTTAGCATACCATACTAAAACTGGTGTTTCCCCATGTTTCTTTGTAACTTTAGAATGAAAGATTATAATGAATTCAAAATTACAAGTTTACTATTCAAGATCAAGATACATGGAAATTCTCACACATTTAACAGAGCAAGCAGATTATTTCATTCATAGATCAGTAAAATTTAAAAGAGATTTTATGTTTCTGTATAGTTCTGATCCTTAACCTGTAGTTTTAGCTTATTTAACATGCACTGGGATGGAGAAGATCAGCAATTTCTTATTCTGCAGTGGGATATCCAAGGATGAAGGAAATAAATGAAGAAAATGGTCTAAATTGGATGTGATACAAAACTGTTATTTAAATATATGTTAAAAAAAAAAAAAAAAATTAACACCCAGAAGTTTATATACCTGCTGTTCAATCACTTTTCCTTCTTAGGAAGCAGAATTCTTTTTGCCTTGATACAACGTGGTCAGCTTCCTTCAATTTCATCTTCTAGAGTAGAAAAAAATATTTTGATATGCAGTGAAAAAGTCCAGGATATAACATGATGACCAATAATTCCTACGAGAGTGTGCATTTATAATAATATATAGCAATAATATCATGATTGAAAAGATTGAGTTGGCCCATCACATTTAATTTACCCCTGCAAACCGTTCACATTGAACATTTATTGTAAATACTTGGGCTCCTCCTTCAGCATCCGTATGTATATCATTCAATTTGCTTTACTTCTAAGAACAAGAGCAAAGTTAAAGTTTTAAATTCATGCTGCAGCTGAGTATGAATCTTTCTTGACACAGAATACTGTGTATTTTCCATTAACATTCTGTTCCTAAAAATAAAATGCTATTGTATTATCTGCATTCAAATTAAAAAATTAAATTAAAAAGTGTCTATTTTCCAAGCTTCCCAGGTCTTTAAGCAAATCCTACAGTTGTTTGGACTTTATAATTTTTATTATATACTTCATGCATCATTAGTTTCAAAAGCTGTTTAAATTACAATACTTATTATGCCGAAATGGAATTGCTTTATCCTGTTAGGGAAAATGGCTGTTGTGTAATTACTGATACATAACTGAACTCTTCCTTGAACCATGCAATTTCTGCATTCTAATTAGGTCTCCATATCTCATTTACATATTTACATGTTTTTTAATACCCTGATGAAATGGAATTTGCTCAGGACTGGTGAACAGTTCATTAGTAATAGTAGAGAATAAGAAATTTATGGAGAAGATAGCTCTCACTAGCCATTCTGCTGCATCCCAAGTAGTTCATTCCTTCAAACATGAAGTTTCAGTTCTCATTGGCTTCTTGTTTTTTAATATTCAAGCTGCTTATCAACAACAAATTACCATCTCATCTTCTTAATTTACAATGCAGGTAAGAAATAATCTAGTACTCACTTTAGAAATATGTGGAAAAGTGGTATAAGTGAAGAAAGTTTGGAAGGCTTCGGGGTTTGTTATTTTTTGTTAGTTTGTTCATTTATCCATACACTGACATTTCCCAAAGTTTTCTCATTTCTTTGTCATTACACTGGATTCAGGGTATTGGTATTGGAATCTCAGCATTTCTGTTTCTGTAGGCATTATTCATAATTACAGAAGTCTTGATCCAGCCAAACCTATCCTGCTGTCATGGAAAGTGACCTCTGCACCCTGCCCCCTTGCCTGGAAACAGGTCAGTCTATAGACAGATTTAAGCAGTAGAGATGTGGCGAGCAATTTAAGCATGTAGCTGAGTTGCAGCAGTATGTTTTATCCTTACTGAAGGGTTTCTTCACCTATCCTTTCCATCCCAGTTAATGACTGCCCTATTGTTTCAGTCCCTGGTGGATTTCTTGATTTCCCATTATCTAACATTGGGATTGTAAGCAGTCTGCTGGGCTGTATCCTTTCAAACCCATTTACCGTCTTCCTTGAATGCAGATGTGAATCATTAAATCTTCTAAATCCTTCACTCTGATACTGCATATGTTCTGTGTGTTGAGGCAGCTAAACTAGTTATCTATAACTTGAGAAAGGAAATTGTATTTACAGAGGTTTGAATAACCCCTTTTACTCATTAAAATGTCATTTTAGATATATATTTTTTCTTTCCTACTGTTTATGTTCCTATATTTTTCTTTACACCTAGATTCAAATTATTTGTTGAATTCCCTCTGGTAGAGTAAAACTTGATAGAGTAAAACTTACATCTGTCCCAGACTGTTACCTGGCCTTCCAACAGAACTTTTAGAATGCATTTGTCTTTTTATTTAGTTCTGATTTAAAATATATGTGTGCTGTGTGTTTTATTCCAGTTTTAATATCTTGTCTATATTGAGATTACAGGGAACTCAAATGTGTACAGTGAAGTAGAAATTCATCATTTTCCTTTGATCTAAGGAGGCAATACTTCTAGCTAATTTGTAGTATATTAAAACTCATGAACTTATGTTTATTACTTATGGATGTTTAAAACTTACAAAAATGAATTATTAATCTTTTTATATTTTGATCCAGTAATTAACAATGTGTGCTATTATGTTACAATGCTTAATAACTCTGAAGTCATAGCCCTTAAAAGGTAATAAAAAACAGGCTGTAGTAAAAGACAAGTTTCTTTCTTATGTCATTGTGGACACTTTTCATACAATGGGAAGATCTTGGAATAGATCCTCCTGAAAGCTCTGTTAAGGTACAAGCAAGACAAAGAGGTGATTCAAGACAGCCAGCACTGGAGAAGGCTCCATCAAGACCTTGCTGTGGCTTTTCAGCACCTAAAGGGAGCTTTTCAGATGGAGACTGACTTTTTACATGGCCTGATAGTAACTGGACAAGGAAAGGGTTCAAAGTAAAAAGTGAGAGATTTAGATTAGATGTTAGGAGGAAATTCTTTACTCAGAGGCACTGGCATGGACTGCCTAGAGAAGCTGTGAATGCCCCATCCCTGGAGGTTCTCAAGGTGAGGTTGGATGGGGCCCTGGGCAGCCTGATCTGGTAGGTGGTAGCCCTGACCATGGCAGAGGGATTGTAACTAAATGACCTCTAAGGTCCCTCCCAACCTAAGCCGTTGTACAATTTTATGATTCCATGAATGCTACTGAAGATAACTGATAGTTGTATATGAATATACAAGGAGAAATGGTTTGAAATTTAAAGAGGGTAGATTTAGGTTAGATATAAGGAAAAAGTCTTTTACAGTGAGGGTAGTGAGGCACTGGAACAGTGGTGGGTGCCCCGTCCCTGGCAACTTTAAAGGTAAGGCTGGATCAAGCCCTGGGCAACCTGATCTAGATGTAGATGTCTCTGTTCATTTCAGGAGAGTTGGACTAGATGACCTTTGAATGTCCCTTTCAGCTCCAAGGGTCCTATGATTCAATGATTCTATGACTATGATAATTTTATTAAAATATATGTTTGGATTTTTTAATGGTGACTTCTACCACTTTATTTCTGCACTTCACTATTTTACAATGATGGTAATAAGCATTATTATCTTTTTTTACCTCATTTTAATATTGTGCTATATCTTTAATATTATTAAACACGACATATATTCATGGCTAACACCAATGCAATTGAAGTCAATGATTATATCCTTGTTAATTTCAGCAATATGGGGTCACACCTGGGTAGAATTACATCTTCATATACGTGCTTTCCAAGCAGAAGTGAGAATTCCTCTTGATGGTCTCTGTTCACAACTCTCAAACATAATAATTTGCTAAGAATGGCTGTTATACTTATGGAAAGAAATTAAAATCGTTATTAGCTCTGGCAAGTACTTTCTATTTTATATAGACTCTGAAATGTAGTGTCCATTAAAACCTTTACATATGAATATACTAGTTAACTACATTGCAACTATCGTTTACAGTTTATTGCATGAGTTTGATGCAGATTACCTTTACTTCTATCAATACTCCTTGATGGTGATGCTGATCTATATATATCTGATAAAATTTAAATCTAAATGATTCCTTCATGTTACCGCATTTTAGTTTGTTTGATGGAATATATTATTCATGCATGGATTTTAAATGGGGAAGAAATCACTTTTTTTAAGGACATCAAGTACGATAAAACCCACAGGAGTATCAACACTCATGAAAGTCATAAAAACTTGTCTGTGTGCAGAAAAACGACAGCGCACTGTATTAAGTTAAATTATTGTTAATGTATTGATAATAAATTATTTAATTTCAATAACTTAAAAGATTTGAAGGTCCTTAAGGTTTTCACTTCTATAAAGAGATTCTAGAAAATAAGCTCCTTTAAGACTTCAGATGATAGGTGTTTGCATGCTAGATATTTTTTTTTTTACATAAATAACAGAAAAATAGAGGGAATCAGTAAGATGAAGAATGAAGAACATAACACCAAAAAAAAAAAAAAAAAAAAAAAAAAAACACCACCATTGTAAACAGCTATATAAAAATAGCTTGGGTAATTACATCAATTAGTGTAAAAATCTGGCAAACTTCAATAATCAGAAGAAAAAAATACTTAGGGAAAAAAAAAAAAACAAAACAGATTGGGTTGGGGAAGATTGGAAGGAACATCTTCAGCAATTGAAACCAGATCCCTGCAGCCAAATCATACAATTCTATAGATAATTTCATGACGTTTACTCCTTAAACCAGTTAAAGACAAAACTGTTAATAGCAGTGTGCTCAGAAACCTTTCTTTTCTGCTTACTAACAACCTTATTCTGATTTTCAGCATTTCTCATCTGTTCTCACACATAAACAGATGGTCTCCCTCCTTGCTGTTTACCCAGGTGATGATTTATCAGGGCAGATTATGGTAATTTTAGCTTTCCATTAGCTTCTGTCTCCAGCACGCTGCTCTCATCTCCATAATCCCATATGCCACGTTTACAAAATTGCACTGACAAGCAGGGAACTCTCTCAGGTAAAGAAAGAAGAAGATGGGGCTTAGTATCTTAGAAAGGAGACCTCAGCACTCTTTATGAGCGACTTCTCTTACCTGGTATATTCCTTTGGTTACCAGAACAGAAGAACTATTTTTTTTTGTGATCCTTCACTAGGCTATGAAAGCCACAGCATATCAACCTACTTGAACAGGAGCCTCACCGTTCTTCACTACCCTGTTTCTTCTCCAAAGGGAGGCTCATCAGCATCATTAATGTTCTCCTAACATGATCAGGGTGTAAGATAGACCAAATCGTGCCTATTGCCTCCAAATATCACCATGGTAAGAGTATTTATTCATACTATTCCACCCAGAGATAAACACTTAATCATGGCTAGTACATTCCACAAAATGAAAAGAATATCCTAACTTTAGTGGTCTTCGAATCAGTCTCATTGCACACTAAGTAAATATTTAAAAAGGACAAGTAGTTTCCCTGCTTTAACACTTCTCATGAGCAGGAAAATCACTAATAAGCACTAAACATTTAAACGACTGCAAACAGCATAAAACATTTTTATCATTTTCATAGTCATGTGTACACATCAGCCATAGCCTAATTGCTAAGACAGAATTACACTCCTAATTATAGTGATTTTTTGCTTTCGAATGGAGTATGAAGTGGCATTGTTTAATTACTGAATTCAGGTGAGCTTCAAATTTCTGCATGTTGATCTCACAGCATTAGTCCTTTGAATGACCTGTATCTTTAATTTGTCGTGAAACTACATTTCAATTGCAAGCTACATAATGGAACTAATGCGGCTGCCACAGTTGTGCAGGGCAATAATCAACAGCTTCTTTGTTGCTGGAGAGCGTATTGAGGCTACCCATGATGTGTACTGAAAAAGGCTTTTGATTGCAGAGAAGAATCTTGTGTGTATTAACACGTTTTATCAGAAAATAAATAAGCTTATAGGCAGACATAGTGAAAGGAGAAGGGCAAGGATAATAAGTTATTTTGATCTAAACTTTTGACATGTTAAGAAAAAATGTTCTGGATAAGAAGTGCAAAGAGAAATTTAGAGCTGAAATATAATCCCTCTGCTATAATAAGCAGTAACACTAAAACAACAACCAAGCATCTGCGTGGCAGCACTTCACCACTGGTAAACCTGAGATAGAGCCTTTCTTTCTTGCTGTGATCCCATGCACCAGAAACAGCTGGATGTTTACTTGTGTGCTCACATAAAGTAAAAAAAAATGTCCTTCAGCATGATGGAGAGGCCAGAGTCCTACAGCAAGACACACTCAGATGTGTATTTGGAATCTGTGTACCCTGCCCAGATATTCTGGGGGTCATTGCAGAGGTGGCCTCTGTCAGCACAGACCAAGGGCTGCCCTGTCCTGGCCATAGCCAGCTCCAGCTGAATCTAACAGCCCCAGCACAGCTGAACTCCACCAGCCAAGATGGTGGCATGTAGCTAAGGTAAAGGAGAATGTCAGACAGAGAGAAGGAGGTAAGAAAGAATGAGAAGCAGCAGAGGAAGTATACCAGGGTCAGAGAAGGGCAAGGAGTTGCTCCAGAAGCCAGAGCTGGTAGTTCTTGCTGCTTGTGGAGAAACTCTACTCGAGCTGATAGTCACTGCAGCCTGTGGGGGATGCACAACACAGCAGATGGGTATGTCCTAAAGGAAATGTGGCTCATGGAGAACATGCAACAGAGAACAGCTGTCTTAAAGGAGCTTCATCCCATTTGAAACCTGTGCTGGAGCAGAACAAAAGTGTGAGAAGCCAAATGTATCTGATCCCAGCTCCTCCTGGGCTGCTCATGGCATGAAAGGAGTGAGAGGAGTGAGGGAGTGGGGCTGAGCATGAGCCTGGGAGGGGAGAGAGGAAAGGTGCTGTTTTAATGTTTGCCTTTTTTTTTTTCTCACTAGTCATATATATTCCAATTGGCAATACATTAATCTTACCCAAGTCTGTCTTCCCTGCAATAATAATTTTTAAGCAGTGTCCCTGTCTTTCTCTTTACCCTCAAAGTTTCACTGCCTTTCCTGGTAGGTGGAGCTGAGTAGGTGTTCAGGTGTCAGCCAGGGCTAACCCAACACAATCCATTGTCCCAGTGCATCCTTCATTTACACCTGCCTCTTCTGAGTGACCAGGGACAGTGATCCTGACTATTGTATGCTGCAGAGTTGGTGATACGCATAGCTGCTAATCTGATTAGAGGCAGGCCTGTGCTACGCTGCACTGTCCTGAATACATAGCTGTGCCTTCAGGCCTGTGCTGTGCTCCACAAATGCCATGGCTGCAGGACACGCTCTGAAGGTTACCTATAATGGAAGAGCCTTGTAGATAGTTCTCGCCTGGTGCTAGTGATTACAATACCTGCAGGTTCTCAGTGAATATCCTTTTGCTTGAAAGTAAAAATGATTAATAGAGCTGTTTTCTTCTAAGAAAATCCTGTTGGAGCTCTACATTCTGGTGAGCTTCTCTGTGGATAAGGCCCTACGCTGTCTGATGCTGCACAATGTGAGATTCCTAGCACCTGAAGGAATGTAAGATTATCTATCCTTTTTCTCCACCTTTTGTTAGCTCTAAGAAATAGTATTTTGAAGAATACCATTTTGGGGGGTTTGCCTTGGCTAACGTCTTTGTGCAGACAGTTGCTCACGCTCCTCCTTGGTGATGGAAGGAGAAAATGGACGGGAATGTGAAAGGTCATGAGTCAGGATAAAGACAGGGTGAACAACTATCATTACAGGAAAAAAAAAGACTCACCTAGGGGAGAATTAATTTGTTGCCTATTAAAATATAGTATTTATTAAAGTAGTGGGATACAAAAAGGCAAGTGCTAAATCAACACTTCTCACTTCCTTCTCAGACTTAATTCCACTACTGGTTTACTTGTGCAGAATAATAGTTTATAGGGAAATTTCTGTTAATCATAACAGCACTTCCTCTACAAAATTATTTCGTGATGACGTCTAGTCAGCAAAATTAAAAAACAAACAAAGAAACAAAAAAACTTCCATATTGTCTTCCTGCTACTATGTTGAATAGCGTTAAGAAAACATTCAACAGTTATGAGATGTAATTAAGGTTCAGAATTACCTATACATCTATGAATCTGCCTCAGCTCCACAGGCAATATGGACTCACAACCCTTTCAGTTCTTCAGGACACTATTCCCTCCAGACTGTATGAAGAAAATATGTAATTAAAACACAAGTGAAGCAGACATATATGAATAATTATTTGGTTCATGTACCAAAAAAGATAAATTCATTATTAAAAACTGGAAAAGTGAATTTATTTTGATATAAAATTAAAGACTCTTTAATTTTCAGGAAAAATTAAGCACTAAATTGTGCCAATGTGTTATAATATAAGCATATTAGGCTATACTTTCTTCAAAATTATATTTCATACGCTGATATTTTACCAAAATTATTTTATTCAGTAACATCTCAGTTAGCATATTATTTCTGGCAGCTAGAAGTACACTTTAATACATTACAATTATTTAACTCATCAGTCAAAACTGTTGAGATTCATCATTCTCCTTTCACAGGACAGGAAAATGAAGTCTAAGTTCTTGTTATTTAAGTGCTGGTATATAAATTACCTCAGTGTCATATGTTAGTGATTGAGATAATGCATCTGGTAATGCTGAGATATATTAAGTTATTCACATAGATTATTATAGGTCTGATTAAGCTGTTGTAGCCTTATCATCCACAGGAGATAGTAACTGACCATTTAATCTACTTGAACGTTAGGTGTTTCTTAACAGACACTGTTTTTTCCTTTCCTACACCCTTTTTCCCTGTTTCTCTCCATGTAAGTGATGTAAAACAATTGAGTGTCAAAGGCAAGAAGCAGCTGATTAGGAACCCTTACGAACTGCTTCATCAGCTGTATGGGCTGCACCCATCACAGTCAGATAATTGAATTTACACACTAATACACTCATCTACTTTCAGGCACTGTTTCAAAAGGGCGATGACATCCCTGGCCCTGGGGCCTCCTGCTCACATGGCATAGAACATCTATCATTTCTCACAAAACACCATGGCACGTAATGGTGTTCCCAAGTGCTTAACAGAAGGGGGAAGCCAGGATATATCTGAATGACAGAGGGTATTAGCTTAAGTTTTCGAAGTATTTAATGTCCAACGTTTCAGCCTTCCTCATTTTTCTGTGCAGTTTCAGGCTCCAGGTGAACTTTTTGCAAAGTTCTATGTGATCATTTGAATTTGCCTTTCAGACGTGAGTTTCAAATTAAAATTAATGGTGCCAAAAGATTATAAATGCACTGCCCGCTTCAAGCTTCCCCTCAGTGGTCATCATTCACAGTATACTGAGTACACTATTCTTTTAATCTTACTGCTCCTATAAACATACCTCCCTTTATGAGATCTGAGATGCAAGGTTGTTCAACAACTTAATCATCTCCAAAGTCAGTAGTAAATAAATGACCTATAGTACAGCTTGATATATCCAGTGTTTGACAATGACATTGCTATATAATGATACACACAGACTCAGCATCCCAAATGCACTCCCCATCCTCTTCGGTATGGCTGCTTTCTGTTGCTGTCACAGTTACATGCAATATAATCCAATTAAAGCAGATTTACAGTTTTACACTCTGATCCGAAAATTACACTAATGTAATTTTTCTTCGTTTTAAGGCTTTGCTTTTTTAGAGAGTGGCTGAGAAGCTATATTTTCTCATTCACATTAACAGTAGTACTAAAAAAGTAGTAATAAATATTTTTTTCCAAACATTTGTGCTAAAGATGCTGAAGTTTGTCACTTTCTCCCAGGTAAAACACTGTCTTTCTCTTACAGGTCTGCAACCTATATTGTAGCCATGACTGGGAAAGAAGAGCCTTTTATTGATCTCTCCTTCTGAACAAGTGGTTGGGAGCTGGGTAGACAGAGACAGAATAGCTTTTCCAGGCAGAAAGTCTAACACATGAGCACAGTGGAGCACATGCAAGGTCCACAGTATTTGGAATTACCATTAACAGCTTTTGCATCTGTTGATGAAATAGTTAATATCTGAAGCACAAAGAATATGTAGCAAGAATATTAATTCAAAATGAATTTGAAGATGCTGGTATTCTTGTGCTTTTCTTATTAATTTTCATCTAATATTTCACCGTCATTAATGATCACAGCAAATTTGTTTTCATGATGTTTGAAAATTCACTGGACGTGTATGCACAATATATGTTCAGTAACATATTTCAGAAGGGACTGCTCCTTCTAGTCATGTACATGGTTTGATGTGGCTACATTGAAATGAATAAAATTGTAGATAAAGTAAAACACAACAGTTTCTGTGTATTTGTGACACCTGTGTTCCAAAACCAATTGTATAAAAAAGATCAACTATTATAGACGAAAACAAACAAAAAATCATCTTTTTCCATTTTTTTTTTTTGACACATCTGTACTACAGTATAACTTTTTTGTTTGTTTGTTTTAAAATCCTGCTTCCATAAATATAGTCTCCACGTATTTACATTTTCCTTTGGGTGCCAGAAGAATCTGATGGTACTGAAACACTGAGCAATTTGTAATTGCAGTAGCTCAGTGGTATTTCAGACTGTTTGTAAGTTAACTTCCCATGCTTTCTGATGATAATTAGAATACATATGTTATATACTCAATTTCTTTAAGAATATCTGAGAAGTAATCCAAAAGTGAAAATGTACAACAGCACCAAAAAAGGTTTCCAAGAAATCTTATAGCTCACAGGGAATCTGTGATTTTCTTAGTATAACACAGAGTGATGGAGAAGAAATGAATTGGCCAAATAACTTTGGTGCACGGATTTATAAGTTACTTCTAAGTAATATGTGGTTTGTTCACTTTTTCTTTGCCATCCCAGTGCTAAGACTTCCTAATTAAAGAGACGACCCTTTAACTGTGAAATCTATATTCTGTTATTCTCTCTACTTATTGCACAGCCTGCCATTTTTAAACATGACTCTTGAGTTTCATTCTAGGATGATTATTACTTTTATCAAGGTAATTCTATCAAAGCTGCTTTCCAAGAAGGAAATCTCTTAGATAAAATTAAATTACCTCTTTGTAGGATGATAATAGACTTTTTAATGTGAAACTATGAGACCGACATAAAATAGTGATACAAATATTATTGTAAATGTGAATCATAGTAAACTTTTATTTACATTCTAGTTTTAATTACTTTTGGGATATATCATTTTCTGATCAAACTTGTCTTTTCAGGTATCTATGATCAAATACCTGATTTCAAGTTCTTGTGAGAACTATTTACTGAAAACGTGCTTTAATCACCTTGAACACATTAATGCTAAAACTGTCCTTTTAAGGAATTTAATCACATTCAGGAAGATACAGACTAATGATAGCAGAATGCTCAGAATTTCTCAGTATTTCTGGAACTGTGCTTCCTTCAATATAGTTAAGGACATGAAGCATTGATTATACTACAAGTTAATTTAGTTCTAAAGATAAAAGTAGCTCTCATCCATCCTTTTTGTTAAGCAAGATATTTGAAGCAATGTGACAAGGCTTTCCTGTGCTAAATTCAAGCAGGAGATTTGGAGATCTTCCCTTTATCTGTTACTATAGACAGGATATCATAGTTTTAATTGGGAATTTTATTAGCAGTGAGACTCATTCTATTATAGAGATGTAATAGGTGTTTTGCCACCACCACCAATTCTCAGACATACCAAAGACATCAAGAGTAAAATACATCATACTTTTTTCGTCAGAAAAGTATGTCAATTCAGTAGCTGTGTTTGTCATGGTTGAAAGCCAGAGCTCTGGGAACAGAAAATGTGGAGCAATTTTACAATTTGTGTTTGCTCAAATCACTCATGGAGTTAACACAGCCCATTTCAACAGTACTTACTGATCAATCAGACAAGACAGGTCACCAACAACCTGTCTCTTTGCTCACCTGTTTGCACTGATTATTTGCTACAGTAATTATAAGTAGTAAAATAAGGCAAAAATAGTCCTTGCAAGTAACTTCCTCTAGGCATTATGGATATTTTTAATTTAAAGTAAGTGATAAAATAACTAGAAATAGATTGGAGCTTCGCAGCCACAAGCTGAAAGACTGAGTAAGTTTCTTGAGGGAAATCTTTCTGCTAGCTGCAAGGCAGAAATGAAAAATAGTCCCACTTGCTAAAATCTGTGCATTAACTTTACTCATCTGTGTATATAGCTACACTTTATAAAGGTAGATATATATAATAAAAAGTGCTGTAACTGAGACATATGATACCTTTTATTCTGGGCAAGCTAGAGAACAAAAAAGAAAACACAATTCCAATTTTGTGTTTGTACAAATTGATTTAATGAAACAAGGATGCATACATTTCAATTTATTTGGGAAAATATGGTCCTTGGTCACTAATTTTTTTCCCATGGGGAATAAGCTAGACTGTGTTCACGAAACTGTATTAAATCTGTCTTGCAGCAGTCCTCACTATCATCATTTTGTTTCACAAGAAAATGCTCAGAAGCAATCTCTTCCTTGTGAAAGGGAAAATGTCTTTTCTTGGATGAAATTCACTTGCTTATGCCCCACCTACTCCCTCCTTTAGAATGACAGGTCGTTTCACTTAATGAAAAATCTGTTTGGCCTGTTCTGTTCTATGCAACACTCCCTCCCTGAAGAGCATCATTTAGCCAGTTGTGACTTCTTTTAGACTCCTAGTCTTCTGACAAGATTTTCTTTTATTTTATCCCCCCCCTAATATTAGAATATTCATGTGCTGTGACTATATTGTTCTGACAGAGAGGGTAATGTCAGACTTTTGAGACTCAGAGCTGTTAATCTATACTTTTGAATACTCTTATGCACTGCATTGTGCAATGCAGTGCTGATCCCAACTTAAAAATAGACTTTGACTGAAGACTTTATTACAGATGGATTAGACACATTAAGTCTATTTTTATTTCACTACTCTCACTTCTTCCTCTTTTTATAACAAATTTGGGTTATGTTCCTGAACGAACTAGTATAGAAAGTTCTGCTTCTTCCTTTATTTGTGCTGCTGTATCTCCACTGGGATTCATTATTTGCTTACGAGCATCCCCTGCTGTTCCTCTTAGAATGAGCTGCTCACCAAGGTAGGATTCTTTATATATTAACAACTCCAAACTAATACTAACTCAATAATATACATGCATAACATTGCAACATCACAGTAGCATACTCCATACAATGGACCCAAATGCCAAAACTGTGAGAGCCAAACTCCTCAAAAGGGAATGAGAATATATTCAGTATATGTGATCAAGGCTTTTATATTAATCAATAGCAAAATTCAGAAGCACAGGGAATAAATCTTCTGGTAAGAAGAAATCAATAAACAGTAAAAGCCATGTGTTGCAGGCTTGTATTCCTAGTCACTGTTAGTTTCTTTAAATAGCCTTAGTTGTATTTCTTCTCAGTAGTATCTGACTCCTCAGATGGCTAAGATACAGAAAATCAAAACAAACTGCCTTCTTCTGGCACTTTTTCTCTGTCAGCTGCCTACTTTGCAACATTTGCATACATATGTGCCAAATGTCTATCAAACACATGCATGATATGCCAGTACAATACACTGAGATTTGCAATAAAATTGCCTGTCTCACAGCACGAAAACAGATTTCATTAGACAACAGGAGGGCCTATACATTCTCCACTTCAGAGATGGATTTCTAATCCTGAATTACTTTCTGAAAACTTCCAATTGACTGATATGATAGACATAGACTAAAACTATAGTTTGACCATGTAGAATTTTAACAAGTAACTTCAGTATCAACAAACAAACAAAAAAAATTAGAAACTAATTTCAGATTCAGTCATCCTCTCAGAATTATAGCAAAATTAACTTTAACTCCACAAGAATCAGCAGAAAATATTTAAACTTGTTTTTCCCTTGAAAGTGAAAATAGCTAGACAAAGATTGACTTGCTGGATTATAGATGTGCATCACTTGAGGATGAAGATGCAGGTCAATGATTTAAAGAGTGATTGATTCCAGCACAGTGAATGGATTTATTAAAACACAGCACACATGGTTGGGTGACCCTCATTTCTGCAGTTCTGACAAGTTTCAACAAACTTATCAGTTTCTTGTCCTGAAAATCAAACGTTCGGTGTTTCTCATATAATGCAATGATGCCTCCATGATGCATACTTCAACCTAGATATAATGTCATCTGTTGTAATTCAGGGGTCTGATGGGCATGACAACAATGGAAATCTTAGGACTGAACTGCTTATTTTGACATCAATCAAAATCTAAGTATATTGGCATGCCTATGACCAACTCCCAAAGTGACTATGATGAAGATCAATGTTACTTACATTACAGATGAATAAGAATATATAAGGAATTCTTTCCTTCATGAAATCTGTTTAATAATTGATCAAGGGAAATTTTAACTTGGACTCAGCCAAAATACGCAAGATGTTTTATCAAAAAACAAAGCTGTTGTCATCCTTACTCTTCTCCATTGCTACTGTAATAATATAATATATGCTATATATTATAATGCCAGTTTAAGCAATGAATTTTTTCCCTTCTAATTTTTCTTTAGAATTTTTGTTAATTACATCATAGGTTAAAAAAAAATCTAGGATCAAAGGAAGTGAAATGATTTGATGTGTTTGTGCTTTCAAACACAGTAATAATTTAAAACTTCTTTTTGATGTGTTTAAAAGTAATGCACTGACATCAGAAATACTTAACGTTGAAGTTATGAAAGTTTGAATTTAGGATACTAAAATTGTAACCCACAAGCTTACTTGCTTTCCTCTAATTCTCTGTTGTGTAAAATAAAAATATTTTTAACCAATCACTGTCAAGCTCTGTGCTCTTGTGCTGTTGTTTAGGCATTCAAAACCTTGATGTCTGAGTCATTTTGGAAACTCCATACTGAAGAGAAATCAGCATTTTCATATACCCTATCTTAGATAACTATCTTAAGAAAACCAACATATCTTCACATCTGCTCTTTACTTTTGAAAAATTAACATATATTTTTGTCTTCTTAAATACAAAGTATAACTCTTGTCAGTCTAAAATTAGGTGAAAATGAATACCCACCTAATTCTCTGAAACACATAAAATATTTGGTAATGTATTTGTTAAAATAGCTTTAAATATGGTTAGATTAAAAAAAAAAAAAAAATCAAGAACCAGTGCCAGAAGCATTCAAGTACTATCCATATAATACTTACCCTGAAATTTCAAAATATGCTATTGGATTCACCAAGTTGGAAAGGATTAGATGGGCATTTGGTAGGACTGAAATTCTGTTTAGCATGTTGCACTACGGGATTTCAGTTTCCATGCAAAATCTTAGTAATGCTAGTTGGATGTACTTTGGACCATAATCAAGCAAAAGCTCATCTGCTTCTCCTGTTGCAGGAGGAGCATTGATAGCACTAGATCAGTTCAGGCATGCCTTTATATATTCCCAGTTAGACTTCTGCTCTCTCTCAATGACATTTTTCAAATTTGAAATGCTCTTCCAGAGAAGACATTTTTGTTAACTAGTATCCTGACCCTTCCAAACTGCTGCTTGTGGTTACTGCACTATATCTCCTAGTGTCATTACCAAGAAAAGTTTGGTCCAGCATTCTTGTAACTCTTCTTCAGGCAGCTGCTGCCTGCAGTCAGAAAATCAATGGGATGTCCATCTAGCTTGTTCTTATTACACATTAATCAAATGGAAAACATTTCTGCTTTCATGTGTCTAAAATCAAAAGAATGATAAATTGGATGTTTACGAGGAGAAGTCCAGCAGTGATAGCTGGGAAGTTCTTCTGTTTTACTGGCCAATTCTATGATTTATAATCTTTGCTATAACAGTTTATTTGAGAATTTCTGAATTTGCTGTCAACTTAAACCACTTTGAAATGAAGAATATCAGCCTTAGAACTGAAGAAGTGTGCTGATGTGTAAGTTAGAGGTCAGCTGGCTAAACATGTCTATGTTTTGCCACAAAATTTCAATCAAATTTGCAGTATTATGGGTCAGTTTGCTGTTATTACCACTGTTAATCGTACTACTGACATCAGTATGAAAGACAAAGGATAACTATTTCATCTCACAGTGATGGTCATTGCACAACAGTTAGCATTTTTTCTAGTTCAAAGCATAGCATTTTGACTGTAACCAAACCTGTTTGTTCTAAGAGGTATTATAACAGTCTCCTTAACCTGGAGGTGATGTTCTGGCAACTGTGAGGGGTATGTTTCAATAAGATTACAGACACATGTAATCACTGAATAAAAAAATGAAGATACATCTACATCTACCCCTGAAAAGTAAGTTGGTCTGATGAGTAACATATTTTTAATATAATTATACAAGACAAAATTTGTATTTAGCCTTAAATTATACCCAAAAGTTTGCTCTTCTGAAATATCAGAACTATATTCTTCTTGTCAAATGTTTACAAAAGTTTTAATCCATCCTGACAAACTGAAGTTATTGTATGCTTTTGTAAATCTTTAGACTAGAGAAGTTTGAGTATTTTATCCAAACAAACTACAGAAATAATTCTGGGTAGTTTATCAGACTAAAGCTAATATGCTGTTTGCTGGGCAAGTAGCACAGAACAGATCATACCCTCACCACCCCCAGAGAAAACAATTTGGACTCAGTGTTATTGTCTTTGGGAATGTTCTGTAGTAAGTGTAGTAAGTGATTCACAGAGATTTGAAAATTAGCAAAATTAAAAGATGAGTCTGTGACATCTTTGCATCAGCACTTCATCTGTTACTTGGACACAAAAAGCATACAAATCTAACACAGAATGAAGCAGCTCTTCTGTCAAATCGAATGGCAGGTGCTTCTATTGGGGAAATAAATTATATCCTTGATTTTTTTTCACTGGATTTCCTGTATATTCCACCATCTTACATGAAAGGAAGTAAACTTTCAGTCATTTTAGACTGCTAGTTCAGCTTCTCAAGAAAAGTCTGGTTTTGGACAACCAGAATTAATAATTAAAGCTATTATGACATATTTTATTACCTTTCTTTATTATAGCTATGTCTTGAAGGTGGCAAAGTAGATATGAAATGAGATTTGTAAGATCCAAGCTAACCCAAACTTTAAGAAAAAAATGTGGATTCCTCAGTCACATAAATTCATTGGTCACTTTAATTAATCTGAAAATTTGAAAGTTTTTCTCTATTAAAAAAGTGAGATTCCGATAAAGGGAAGCACAGAGGTGATGTAGAACATGATACCTTTTCAGATAGGATTATACATACAATGATACTTCCTGCTGTAAGAAGGCATTGGGACTTCAGGATCAAAGAGACCCCTTATAGACTCATATTCTTTCTTTATGCTTTTAAAAATATACTTGAATTTCATTGTAGAAAAAAATGCTGTCTCCCCACACATCATGAGCATAGCCCTAAATAGTAAGAACAGTATTTTAACTTTGATTCATCTTTCAGTATTATCCAGACATTTGTATTTTAAATTACACATGAACAGTTTATCTCAAAAATAATGCCACCATATTACTATATGGTAATTACTATAATACATAGTGATCTAATCACTATAGTTCTTACCATAAAACACAAATACTTTGCACTAAGAGAAATATATTCCTTTTACTGATGATTGTCTTTTTTCCTGAGATGATCTGCACACAGTGATTTGCTTTAAGAAGAGAGAGATTTAGTTAACTAATGTTAGCAAAGATAGATTAAAAAAAATTATAAGCAATAGTAGACCAAGCTTCATCGTATGATTGATTCAATGCTGCATTTTCTTCCAATAATTTTCCATTTAAGGTCTGGAGTTTTAAAAGTTAGTTTTGGTACTGATATTGCATAGCAGTGATGGACACAGAACTGATTACCAATACAAACACAAGGGCTCTGTGAACACTTCAAGCTGATATTAACTTACACAGACCTATGACCATACCCTCACTCTTTATTCTTCAGTAGTCCTTTGCTCCCTATCCCTTAAACTAGCACAAGTACTCACAGAGCTGTACAACAAACCAGATGGCATTAAATTAACCAATTAACCTTTTTTTCCCTTTTGTATTCTGTTTGTTTAACTTAGATCTGTTCCGAGTCCACTCTCCTAATCTACTGCATGAATAACAACCCCAGAATTAATGACTGGGGAAGAAAGAAGGAATGAACACTCACATTTAAGCAATATCTTTGTTCAGTGTCTGGGTAAAAGTCTTCAGCGATACACAGCGTAGGTGTAACAGATAACATGTCTGTAACAAGATGTCACAAGAAATAAAGATCACCTCAAAGGAAAATCAATATTCTACATTGTCTAATAAATAAATTAATAATTCAATTCATATTTAAAAATAATGAAGTGATATTATACAATCAAGAAATGCTAATATCCAACATGTATCTCACAAATTAAATTGATGTATTTCCCTGGGCATTAATCAAACTTACATTTATCAGTATACTGCCCAAATAGTGAGTGATTAAGTCTGAGGAGATAATATTGTCTTCAGACTGTGGTAGACAGTGTCTGCTCCTACACATTTTGCAATTTTAAAGCTCCACAGAAAACTTTAAATGGTGTACGCACCTTGTATTTTGTTACATTTCCCATTATAGTATTTATTTTATTTTATTTTATGCTGTATTACAATGCACATTTTTTGTGTACATGTTTCCTAATAGTGTGGCCTTTTCACATGTATAATCATTCCTCAAACCTAAAACTAATTATAGATTTAGTTGACATACATACTCTAAATGTCAGTAGCAAGATATTTTTAACACCAAATGGCAGTTATAGATTTAGTCCTCTTCAGTATTAATTCCTGACAGTTACTGTCCCATTTAATTTGGAAAATAATTTTAGATTGAGAAGTTACCATCTGATGACTAAATGTTCCTTATATCTCATCTGTAACAACTGTCAGTGCACAGAGACATTATCGTGATCAGTTCAAATGATGTGCCACCCATGACAGCATCTGAAAAACTCTTTGAGTAGAACAAAGCACTGATGAAATCCCTCTTCTTTGGTTTTCATTTTTACTGATCATCACAGCTCCAGTAACTTACAGGAGCTCACTAATTGTGCCAAGGAGCCAGACTACCAAATAATTCATTTTTGAGTGATTAGAAAAACAATTGTGAAGTATTTTGACATGGCAACATTTTAAATTGTAGATTTGTATCAAGTTACTCACTCTTTCTTCCTACAGGAGATGCTCCAGGCCCTTTATAATCTTTGTGGCCCTCTGCTGGATCCCTTTTAGGAGATCTCTGTCTTTTTTGAACTGGTGAGCCCAGAACCAGACAGGGCATTCTAAATGTGTCTTAATGTGGGTATTCTAAATGTGTCTAAATGTG
Organism: Phasianus colchicus; assembly: GCF_987193195.1. Taxonomy (NCBI): domain Eukaryota; kingdom Metazoa; phylum Chordata; class Aves; order Galliformes; family Phasianidae; genus Phasianus; species Phasianus colchicus. The sequence goes on from NC_143436.1 coordinate 24,871,277, forward strand.
TCTAAATGTGGTCTCAGCAAGGCAGAGTGGGAGGATCACCTCCCTCAGCCTGCTGGCCACGCTCTTTTTAATGCACCCCAGGATACCACTGGCCTTCTTGGCCACAGGGCTCACTGCTGGCTCATGGCCAACCTGTTGTCCACCAGATCACCCAGGTCCTTCTCCATAGTATTACTCTCCAGCATAAGAATATAGAGACTGAGGCGAAAACGTTTATTCAGTTAAATGGTCAGATCCTGTGCTGTTACAGAAAGTACTATGATTGAGACAAGTCATCTTTATCTTGGCTGAGATTAGATGTTTTGAGAACCAAAGTCTCCTTCAATGGAAACTTGAAAATACCCATTCATGTATCGTCAATCAATCTACTTAATCTATCTGCCTTAGAAAGCAAACAGCCTTTCACCTTCCTATGATTGTTTTACAGAAATATTCATTTAGATTTACTAAGTGCCCCAATTTATGCCATCGTAGCACAAATAATAACAGGCTAATGTTAGGAGAATACCCATTTTGAAAGGCCATCATTTACATCCTTGATTTTAGGGAAATGCCTCATTATGATGGATATCAAAGCACAGATTTAAAGCTAAGCATGTGAAAAAATGTTGAAGTGTAAGCAAAGGTGTGCTTAAAGATGTTTCTATAATTTGATTTGTATTATTAATATGTGAGTAAATATTGTCATTTCTACATTTTCTCCATTATGTATTTCTACAACTGAATAAAATGAGATTGTGACAGGGACTTAAGCATTGACCAATTAAGCCCTTGTCACACATATTTCTTTTTGTTCACATATTGGGGCAAACTTTCACCTAGTGCCAGCCAGACCTCTCTAAAGCCTGGACACACACAGAGCAATTTCACAGGTGCTGTTATTTCCATAGAAGAGTGTGGAGTATAGACTACACCAATTCTGGCTCCCTTCTCTTTGATTCCAGGATGCTACTATGCATAGATATTTGCCAAGATGTTTCTTCTCATTTATCACTCATGCTACTCATTGCACCTTTATTTCTAAATTGTGCCAGTCCTTCAGGGAAATTTCACCAATTTTTACTGACTTAGTTTTGTAGTTGACAGAATTTTGATGAGTTTCCTATAGATGTTTTCCATAAATAATATAAAAAATGAAGCTAGTATTAGAGATCAGTTTTAAAGAACTTCAGCACCAACCTTTTATATGACTACAGAACACTAGTGCACTTTCTTCATTTCACAAATGTGAAAATCCTGTGACTCACAGATAGAGCAGATGAGAGGACAGATGTGGTAGTCCCTTTATGAAAATTACACCTCAATGCCTAGCGATTAAACAAATAGTTGTAGATTCTGAATTTGTGATAGCTTCTATTTAAAGCTAGCAACTTTGCCCTCACAGATAAGGTTCATGTTTTTACTGGTAACTTGCTGAATGACACATTGGCCTTTGTACTATAAATCCCAGTACAACATTCACAGAATCTCGTAATGGTTGAAGTTGAGGTTAGAAGAGATCTCCGTCACTCACTTTTATTGAGGAGCATAAAACTAGATACTATACTCAGGTATGACCTCACCAGTGCTGAGCAGAGTGAGAGGATCACATTCCTTTACCTGCTGGCAATACCTTACCTAATGCAGTCCAAGGTACCATTAGCCTCTTTTACAGCAAGGGCATGTTCCTGGTTCATGTTCAGTTTGGTGTCCATAAAGACCGCCAGTTCCTCTGCCAAGCTGCTTTCCAGCTGAGTGGCCCCAGGGAAAATTGTTCCACTCCATGTGTAAGACTTTGTACTTCCTGTTACTGAACTTCATGAGGTTCCTGTCAGCCCTCTTCTGAAGCCTGTTGAGGTCCCTATGGGTGACAGCATGATACTCTGGTGAATTAGCCACTTCTCTAGTTTTGTATCTTCTGCAGAACTGCTGAGTGTATAACTCTGCCCCACTATTCAGAGTACTAATTAAGATACTGAAGATGACCAGACCAAGTACTGACTGCTGGGGTACACTATTCTAGACTCCACTAATCACAACCCTCTGGGCATGGCTGCTCAGAGAGCTTTCAATCTACATATTTGCATAGTTTTTCCAGCTCTGCTGTATTCATTTTTTTTTAAGCATCAGGAATGTAGAGACCAAAAACTTAATAAGAGTATTTACCTGTAATGAGATTCGCCTGTTCATCTTCCAAGACAAAACACTTCATTTAGTTTCTTCATATCATTCACACATTTTTTTGCTTAAGAGACTGCTTATAATCTGATTGTACTAGTAGCTGATTAGGTGAGGTGCCAGATAAGGCTAGTTGAAAAGAGTTAATTAGTTCCTCAGTAGTTTGTTGACTGTCTAACACTATTTTTAATACCATTTCTACAATCAAAGGAAAATAGATGCTACATTATAAATACCTGAGCAAAAATATTGCAAACTATAATTAGGAATAATAAAAACATTAGTTTTTATACACAGTTGTTCAGCATGGATACCCATCTATTTACACAAAAATCATTTCTGTTATGACTTACAAATCTTTGAGGATTCATTTGTTCCCAGTTTTACTCCAGATGTCTAAGTTTGATTTTGAAAATCATAGATTTTACAGTAACTTACAAGAATACTCATCTCATGGAGAACCTTTTGTGAAATGAGGACTTAGAAGGCACCTTTCAAGAGTGGAGGAGGTCAGAACACTGAGCTACTAAACACTTTACTTTAGGAGTCATTTGTTTCTCTGGATAAGTAGAAAGCGCTGATTGCAAGTTTTCTTTCAAATAGTGAAACAGAATAGTTCAGGTGTATCATACACAATCTGTGGTGACAGCTGGGGCTTCAGAACAATTCCCAGCAATCTTGCTGCATGTCAAGAGGCTTTCCTGGTTACTACTAGCTGGTTGAAGATTCTTTTAGCACAACTCTCAAAAAAAGGTGGTGAATGTTTTTCTTCATGATAGATGAGCAACCCAGAGCAGCTCAGCTTCTCTTCTAATGAAATTCTCTGGTTCCATAGGAATAATGACAGAACAGAATGCTTGGATTTAACATAATATGGCTTTCAGTTCATGTTCTTCAAATGATACAGATAGTTCCAATAATTTGGCCTTGGGTAATATGATTGGGTATGCAGATTTATATTTCCTAAATAGTAATTATTAAGGTACATCACTACCTGAGGATTTTCTGTGTTTACATTTTATCACTTCTTCCTGTATAGAATTATAAAAACCTTGAATGACAGTCCTAGACCACACAAAGCAGAAGTACATTTCAGCATTTTCCAGCACCTCAGAGTTTCAGTGTTAGTATACTGAATTTCTGGAAAGCACTGAATCTCTTATCGATCCATGAATCCTCTCAGAGAATGGACTTTCTCATATAAATATTATCTGGGATTAATCAAAAGACCTCAAGCATTAAGTAGATATTACCAAATTACCAATCTTGTGTTTCTCAACAAAGAAGGGAGGAATAATATTTAACAGCATCTTTTTGTACTCCAGAAGTCAATAGAAAATCACTGAGAGAGTAAAAAAAAATCTTCCCCTCATTATTATCGTGGAAAGTAAATCCATAAATAATATGTATATATATATATAAGGATCCTGATTCTGTATTGCTGTCGCTCTGTTGGTGTTGGTGGAGAAGCTTTGCTCTAATGGAAGGTGAAGAAGAATTAGGTGTTTATGACTGCATGGTACATAGCAGATGCCATTACAATAGTCAAAAGACATATCACAGAATCACAGAATCACTAAGGTTGGAAAAGACCTATAAGATCATCCAGTCCAACCATCCACCTGTCACCAATGGTTCTCATTAAACCATATCCCTCAACACAACATCCAAACGTTCTTTGAACACCTCCAGGGTCGGTGACTCCACCACCTCCCTGGGCAGCCCATTCCAGTGCCTGACCACCCTTTCAGAGAAGTAGTATTTCCTAATATCCAGCCTGAATCTTCCCTGGCGAAGCTTGAAACCATTCCCTCTAGTCCTATCACCAGTTACACGAGAGAAGAGGCCGACCCCCAGCTCGTTACAACCTCCCTTCAGGTAGTTATAGAGAGCAATAAGGTCTCCCCTGAGCCTCCTCTTCTCCAGACTGAACAATCCCAGCTCCCTCAGCCGCTCCTCATAAGGCCTGTGCTCCAGACCCCTCACCAGCTTTGTTGCCCTTCTTTGAACACGCTCCAGGGCCTCATATCTGTTATTTTAAATAGCTTTAGGGATAGTAATAACAACATGAAATATTCAAATACGGCTTTGAATCCATTTTTTTATAATTAAATCTCTTGATACAGAAGAATTATTTATATTTTATCTTTACTGCCCATCCTTGCTTAGACGTTTGGAGGAGAAAACAGCACGAAAAACAGATGGCTGGATTTCGAAAGTTTTACCTTATGCAGTAAAATGAGGCTCTGTACAGATGGACCTGTAGATATCAGTGCCAGTATTGTATGTTATCCATATGGACTGCAAGATTTATGGCAGAAGTAATTATTTTCAAATTCATCCTCAGACACAGGCTAATGTCTTCCTGTTTGTACAGCTCTACCATTTCTACCCTCTGTAATTTGAGAAAAAAGAATAAAGTCAAATAAATATTGGATTGTTTCCGTAATAAGTCATACTCAGTAGATTCAAGTGTTTTAAGATCTTTTAAGAAAAGGTTATTTCTCTGAGCTTTATGCTTGAACATGGAAAAATAAAGTATACAGGTGAGCATGTATTGTAGCAGCCCAATCTTTTCACATCAGAGTGCTCAGGTTCCTGCAGACAGACACGTATGTGAAGGAGTGCACAGAGCTTCCAGACAAGAGGTTCTGAGTTGGTGGCTCTAAGCTAGGATAAGAAAAAATGTCTTTAAGAACTGAACTACATGTTTATCACTACATGTTTATCATGCCCTCCAGGACTAAACCAGGTAATATTCTTAAATCTCACATTACAAAATTTTATATCCTGCTCTCAGCCATCTAAAGGTCCTGCAGCATGTTAGGCAGTGAGACAGAAGGACCTACCATAAGAAAGGCTCAGAGAAAAGATTTAACCAGTGGTTATCTTTAAGACTAGTAAAAGAGCTGGGAGGAAATCTCTATTGAAAAGAGTTGCACAAGCATGAGGGCTAAACATAGCATCAGCACTGTCTCAGGACAAGTTTGAAGCGAAGGCTTTTGTACTTTACTCTTTAACGGCTTGCTGATTGGCTGTGTTGATGCCTTCATTCACAGATGTATAAATAGGTGGATCACATGGTTTTAAGTTACTACTATGTTTGCAATATACAAATCCATAAGTAAAGAAAATAAGACTCTAAGGACTTTAAAGGAAGAAAATCAGAAATGTTAACTTTGACATTTAAATTTTACAAAGCTTTTAAAATAATATTTTCCCTGTTTTTTTTTTTTTCTACAGTTAAGTCCATAGCATTTTCATTGTCTGATCTTATACAATATTGAGGCATTCTCTAATGTTTCATGTTTCAGGAGCATGTTTGCCTCAGAGGTTTAATTAACTGATATTTGTAAATTGGCTTTAGATACTCTGATTGAGACTACTACATAAATATAAATTATCCTTACAATGAGTTACTAAAAAGCAACTTGTAGTATTCAATGCTTCAATTTGCAAAAAAAATACGTACCTCATTTATAATAGGGGTTTTATTTGGGGTTTTATTTCTTTTTTATTCAAGAGAGACTTATAATTCTTAAAAAAGACAGTTAAAAATGTTTTAAAAAAGTGAATAACTTAAAAATATCTGAGAAAACAAAACAATATTGAAATAAAATTTCTTCTATACAAAATCATATGCATAACGTTTCAGGCTAAGAGAGCATAGTAACAAATGGCCAGTTTCGAATACTTGCAGAGAGAAATACATTTCTGAAAGAAATCTGCTTCTGAAAATACAAAAAAATAAAATAAAAAATAAAAGAATTTTAAAAACAACTAATTATGTGTAGACATATTTTTTAGCAAAATAATGCTATCTTTAAATATAACTTTTCATTTTTATTTTGCCAATTTTGTCCATGGCTACCACAAATGTGATTTGCTTCAGCTGAAAGGAAATAACAGCTGTGAAGTTGTTCATATGTGATGAGTGAGAGCATAGTATAAAACAAGATATGTACACCACAACAAGCAACAGAACACTGCTCAGATTAAAGCCTGAATCTCCATTACATCCCTGATTATTTACTCAGAACATTTCTGGGCAGTATGCCCTCAGAGGCACAAAAGCTTCTCATTAAGTACATATTCAAATGCCACTTAAATTTGTAAAACTAAATTATTTAATGAAGAAAATGAGGAAAGAACTGAGTAAGCATGATGATATTAGCTGATATTAGTATGAAGTATAATTAATAATTTCACAAAGTGAAAGTAACATGCCCCTTTGAAAATTATTTATCCACATGAGAAGTATTTAGCAGTTTAATTACATTTAAGAAAGAGACTGCTTTCAGTTTCTTTGTTATGTTTAAAAGTTGCACTTACATAGCTATAAGTTACCTATTGAAAAGTCCACCTGCCTGATTATGTAAGAAAGTGAGCTCCCTAAAAAGCTAAAGATAGTGGTTACCCCTCTAAGCTATTGTTCTTTGTTCTACCGAAAATAGCAATATAATTCCCTTTCTTCTAATCAGCTTTTCTTCTGAAAATTAAAAATCAGCTCAATTTATGCAGGAAAGAAACAGGAAAAGGTAGTGGTCCTCATTTTTGCATAGTGAAGATCCGATAGCATTTCTGGTGAATTGCAATGTATATTCAATTACATCACATTTGTGCTGTGCTTTAGGAAAAATACCATCCTCTAAGGTCTGAGGACAAAGCTATTTACAGACAACTAGAAGCCACTGTACTTTAACACCGATGGCTAAAAAAGCTCACTGTTACTATTGTCTCTGCTGAAATGTACCACCCACCATCTCACCGTGCTCACATTCACCGTTTGGTCTGCACAAATGTTCAGCAAGCATTGATGAATGTCAAAGGGTGTCATTTTTTCTGCATAGAAGAATTCAGTTACCCACCTTTGCTTCATCTGCATTTCCATGTCAGATGTCATTCTGTCAGACTGCTCCTCTGCTGCCGTCTCTTGTATGGCAATTAAATGCAACAGAATATTGTTGGGAAGGTTCAGCCTCTACTGCCATACCACCAGCATCCGCCTCTGTCATCGTGGGCTGGCATGATGAAATAGGAGGCATTACTTTCAGAACAACCCTCGTATCATTGAAAAATACAGCCTTCTGGTAAAGACATACCTTAAATGACTTTATTTTCTGCAGGAAAAAAGTGCTCTTCATGAAATACAATGATGAAACTAACGCAGCATGTTTAAAATTATGGTGTCAGCTTACTGTTACATACTGAAATTTTAAAAAGAGATTTCAGGAAAAAATATTGGAAGGAAATAAGGAGTGACAATCACTATTATGTGAATAGAAATTAGTTTGTTCATTATATGCTCTTTAGAGTCTGGTCATTGCCATACTTCAGATTTCCCATGCCTTTTATCCAACAGAAAGTACTATTTGCAGATGATGAGGAAAGCTCTGATTTCAAAGAGGAAGGCAATAAAATTGAAGTTTTTATGTGCATATCTTTATTCTTCTCTGCATATTTGATCAATATTCATAGTTTTGTTCAAACAAATGACTCCAGCTATTCAAATAACCAGCCTGACAAAGCAGTGCAAAGTGTAGCTAGTGTAAAATTACAAACTGCAATTTTTCTAAGCTGTTTGCTTGATCATTTTTATAATTCTTTCCAGCTGTTCCTTTCATAGACTGAGTAAAAGGCTTTGTTGAGGTTATTAATTCCTTGTGAAGCTTGCAGTGTGCTTGGGAAGAAGATTTGTTACTAATCACTGTTAAGGTGATATTTTAGACATGCTCTGATGCATTGCTTATGCGGATACTCAAGTTTGGTTACTATTTCCCCCTAACTTCATTGATCATTTAAATCTCACCCATCCTTCAAACTTGAATTGGAGGTCTATAGCTGTTCTCACTATAAACTTATAAACTCAAGCATTCATCCATAGTGTTGAATTTGGGCATGGTACTCCATGTCACTTCTTTGTAACCAAACCCATCTAGGCATAGTACTCTGTGATGAACTAATCTGAAAAATAGCAACACAGTGGAGCAACCTCCAAACCATTATCTAAGCATACAACACATAAAGGGGCACATTTCTTGTCCAGTCAGGAGACTCCTAAGGCTAGCAGCTAGTCTATGCATCAGCCACTTTGCCTAGTGCTGTTCCACCTTTCTTCAAAGTCAGGTCTCACACTGGCTACTGTAAAGCAAAGCCAGTTCTACGTGAGCCCTTCTGGATTTCATGCTGCCAAGAGCAGCTTTTGAGAGTGAGCCAACAGCCCAGGCTGGCTGCACAACATGGAGCAGCAATGGCATATGCTTAGAAATGAATATTTTAGCCTGAACTCATTGCACCAATGAAGGATAGCTCTGGTCTGATTAACCAAATTTGTGTTGACCTCACTAAACTGCTTTAGTAGAACAAAACAGTTGAAGTAATCATGAAAAATTGTTTTCTTCTGACATATAGCTAACATTTTAATTAATATTTAAGTGTTTCTAAGTTCATTGCCAAGTTATTTCTAATTATATATTTTTTAATAAAACATAGAAGTGGTCTCTTTTGGGCTAAAAGACATATATTTATTTTTATTTCTCAAAGGAACCCCCAAAAAGTCTTTCTTTGTACAGACTTCAACGAGTGCTTTTTTCTCCTTTTCTTTATTTTTCCTTATAGTTAGGTCTGAAAATAGGAATATGTAATCTACTTATAGGACATTTTACTGCAGCATTTGTAAATGAGATCATATTCTTCATAAATTTTTCAGCTATTTCTCTAGCTCAGCTGAAAGCTTAGCTGGTTGAAATGATAAAGGAATGTATTTGGCTCCTGAAATACAGAGGAATGTCTAATAAAGCTCCTGCATACAAACCTTAAGTATTTAAGAATAAGCAGAGCTCTTTTTCTCCTTTGGTTAGAAAAAGCCTTGACACTTAAGAAAGCGATATAATGTTGTTACATGTTTGTGGAGGGTATTCTTTGGTCAAATAAGAAAAGCAGGAAACCTGAGTAGTTGAAGGGATTTATTCTGCACAATCTTCAACAAACCTTTTCTTTGTAATAATTTGATTTACCCAGGTTCCCTTTTTCTTATATAATGTTCAGACTTCCCCGAACACCTCTTCTCTAGAAGAGGCTTATCAACATCCAGGTGCTATGAAATATCCTTAGAACAGCCATAAAACACACAACTATGGCTATGGCTTTGTCAGTGTCCCCCAGACTTTCTGTCTCATACAGGAAACCTGATGTTGAAACCTTCCTGATCATTTTCCTATTCATTCCAGGGGATTTGGCCTAGATGATCTTTAAAGGTCTCTTCCAGCTCCCAGGATTCTATGATTCTATGAGTCTATGATTTTCTGCAGCTATAATCATCTCCTCCTTTCTTCCTAGAGCCTTGCTGCTAGTAAAACTGATTGTTAGAACTTGTTTTCTGCCTCCTACTGCAGCATCACCATTGTTTTTACTGACAATCTTGGTAATTTCTTTTGCTTTCAGCAGATAATATCTTCATTTTCAGAGCACTGTTTCCCTTGTATGTATGGAATACATCACTGTGTTTCAGTGAAACATTTGTAACTGACAAACTGCTTACAGTTAGGTATAAAAGGGAACCTTCCACTTTTTCAATATTCTTACAAGGGGACAGCTGTATAATGAGCCACCTTGAATTCCAGTATTCTTTTCAAGCATTATATTTATGGATGGCAACACTGAACAAAAGAAATATTTCCGCTGAAGCATTTGTTTCTGTTATTTTCTTTTTATTAAGTTGCAATTTTTATGTTATGCAATGATTATTTCATATCTCAAGTCTTCACTAAACATTCTGAAAACCTCACTCAGCAGAAGTTCAGTTAACTGAACAACACAGAAATTCTGATCAAGGCTTCATTGTCCTATCCACACAGAACAGGAATATACTGAATACTGAAGGAGGGATGATAAAGCAAATAAAATCCTATGACTGCAAAAAATCTGGGCTCTCCCTTTTGAGTATTGCATGAAGCATGAGAAGTGCAGTTGTGTCAAAATATCACATTCTGAAGTTGGTCATGGTAACAATTTCAAAAGTATTTTATTTATTAAAATTATGTGAGCAAATATGAAAAACAAAAATGCTTTAGATTGTAAGAAATTGAGCAGTGGGTTTTATTACAGATTGTTTCTCATTGGGAGAGAAGCTTTTAAGGCTGCTGGCAGTGTTAACTGTGCATTTCTTTCTTGTCTTGCAGAGAATGACATAAAATCACTGATGTGTTTTCTTTAGTTTCCAAAACGTAATGTAAGAGAATAAAACCAACTTAGCATGAAGTCACTCCTGCATACTGTAAAGTACTTTTATTGTCAAAACAGTATATTTTCCTCCTGCTAAAGAACAAAAAAGTTAGGAAAAGACAAGGAAGAAGACAAGATTTGCTTACAAGACTCATTTAAATCCTCTAATTAAAAAAAAAAAAAAAAAAAAAGTATTGATATATATTATCAAATATTAGCACACAATAATCTACGGGGGAATGTAAATTTTGAAATAGCAGTTAGTGCTGAGACTTGATCACAACTTGATCACTAGTCCCACTCAAAGCATTTTATTGATGAACATTATAGACCAGTACACAGTAGTAAGGATTTAAGTAGGCTAAGAATTATGTCATAATTTGACATGATTTAGACCAGAAGAGATTTATTGGCCATATCATGCCTAAGTCATACTGCAGGGGAAAAAAAAATCCATATTAATTACGGTATTCCACCAGTATAACATGGAACAGCAACAGTATTTGTGCGTGGTGAATGTGAACACTAGTAAAATCAAATGCCTGCTGAAATAATATTTTGAGATAACTTTAGCTTGCAGATATTTGCTTTATAGCTTCTAGATAATGTGACTCTGTACCAGAAAAATATCATTCTTCTAAGTGTGCAGATTAGTGCAGTCTAGCTCCACTGAGTGTGTGACTGGCCCTGTAAACAAGGAGTGTATGGAGGTTTGACACCCATACTCCTTTGATAGGCTTGTTCTTTGAATGCATGTTCTTATGTCCTACATACAGATGCATGAGCAGTTGCCATGTTTCATTCCTCAAGGGTTAGGTAGAAGCAAACTCATAAACTTTCTGGAGTATTTACGTACTTTCAGGTAGAGAACTAAATCATGTAACAAGCATCCATTTCAGAGAAGCAATTTTCTATTGCATTTTTTCTGCAGGCTGATTTATTACAAAATAGTGTGTTTGCTTATCTGCTGGTTAGTTTTCACATCTATTTTTTAATATACTAGTTATGCATTTACCAGAGAGGAAACAAGATCAAACAAGTTCTTCAGCCCTAAATCAACACAAGTGATGTTCTGTCTGTGACACCAATGAGTATTTCCATCCAGGTGCAACATTATTTTTAACCATACCTTCCTCTGGATGTTGCACCTACTCTTTAGATAATGCCAATCAATTCTACATATGGATGTAGTTTGCTGCTGGGTGCCCTACTGCAGATTCTTTGAATCTCCCAAGCACTGAACACCCACTCATACAATGAGTTGAGAGTGACAAAGAAATTATAGCCAAAGATTTTGATGCTTTTGGTTCTCTGCTTGTTGCTTTTGGGGTTTTTTTTTGTTTGTTTGTTTTTTGTTTGTTTGTTTGTTTGTTTGTTTTTATTCAAAAGAATGGATTATTCCTTCAATTCCTTCTTAAAACAGGAGTCCATTAAAGAAAAGTATCCAACATTTTTTACATTTTTGAAAACCAGATTGAATGGAGCTGGTACTAGCCCCTGCTCCCCTGGCCTTTCCTTTTAATACCCCTTTCTAATCTTTTTGAATCTCACATACCATATCTTTGTCAAAATATTCTTCTCCTGTCCCTGGCCATCTTGAAAGGATGTTATGACATTTCAGAACCATCTGAATATATTTCATAACTCTGAGCAGTACATTCCATAGCCTGATCCACACAAATAATAACTGCCCAACAGGCTGTGAACTGCAGGAGGGTTGTTGAATGGACACCATGTGGACTATTCCCTATGGGTAGGCAACTTAGACTACTACTATGACTTCTGAGTCTCTCCCATTTCTTTTTCACATCTTTTCAAGTTTAGCTCAGGGTTTTGCTTTTTCTTTTTAGAGTAATATAGCCTACTGTTATTGGAGACACTTCAGTAATTCTGTTTTATCATTTTTCTTTTTCCGTCTCTCAAATACCTGGGACCTACATTAGTTTTCTAAATTTTCCTCTATTACCTCCATCTCAGTCTTTCTGTGTGTAAATCCTTTTCTCATCATTTTTTGCTTTTCTGGGATTCCTCTCTCTTAAAAGTGCTTTTCTTCACATCATATAGGAGATTTTGCCACTCTTACATTTTCATGTTTATTATAATTTTGCTGGCTACAACAATATAGGCCACCCCTGTTGTAGTTCCAAAGAGCACTAGAGTTTAGAAACTGAATCTTACTGGAACCAAAAAAACAGATTTTGGTCAAAGAATATCTATTATATTGTTGTACATCTGAGGAAGAAATACTGGAAATGTTAAGAGGCAAGAACAAAAATGCAACTCAAAAAACCCTATGTTATTTAATAAAGCAGAGACCTTGAACATAGGTTAACCAAAGCACTGTGGAAAGTTCTTTGTATATTGTGAAAAGGAATCAGACTTTGAAACTTGCTGCATCTGAATGCAATCCAGACATCAAACAGCCATTTACATCCCAGGTACACATATTAAACTGCCATACCTCTACATAAATTGTTTGAAAGTTGTATTTTTTTCTCCTCAGATCTCCTCTTTTTCCTACATGCTCCAGAGAAAAGCTAAGCTTGCTGTTAAACTTTGAAATTAAAACATAGCAATGAGGAGCTGAATTGGATTTTACATCCTTATGAATCTTCAAAAGAATTGCTGTTTTATGCTCCAGGTAGTTACAGATATGGAAGCAAAGGTTTCACATGTGTCCATTTATTAGCATTTAAAATAAATGAGACTATGCCTGAAATCATTTATTGATTAACAGGGCTGTTATTATGGTTTATAATACGTAAGAAATAGATAACTTCTATGAAGTTTGCAGGCATGTCAATTAGAAAAACTTGAACACATCTACAGAACTCATTGTAAAACAGTAAAAACAGTACCCATCAATTTTATCCTTTGCCATCATCTTTTCAACAAAAATGTTACCCTCAAAATGAAAAAAGGTTACGAGTGTAGTACTCCAGTCATCAACCTGCTACACTTGTTTTACAAGAACAGCTGCTGAACATCTCAGAAAACAGCAAATTGGGATTCTTTTAATATCCGTTGCAATGAGTGCCTCACAGTTCCATTTCGAGAAATTCTTACAAAACAGAAAATATCTTCTAATTAAGACATATTTTGTCTCTTTAAATACATAGTTGGCAATTTATTTTACAACATAATAGCATAACTTTCTATACACTGTCTGTTGCTTGTCAAAAGAACATAATATATAAATATTGAAAATGAAATTGTGTGTGTCACATCTGTGAGAAAATATTTTGCTCATTCAAAATTGAATGAACACTTTATGGAAATGTAGAACATTCTGTCCCAGCAATTTTAGTCACTCAAACTTCACTTTAATATGTTGCACTGGGGCAAAGATTTATGTCTCCATTACAATAAAACAGAAATAGCATAGGGTACATTGTTTCTTTATGTAGAAAAATGAGTCAGATATCATACAAACAGAGCCAATATTGGATAGAACAAGCAGACACAAACCCATTTCTGTAAGTGTTTCTGGAGCACTGTCCAAATACCCCACCCAGTTTTGCACTTTACTACAATGGATAGTTGAGTTTTCCTTTCCACGTGGCACCACAGGGACACCTTTGTTCTAGTCATTATTCTCCAAGGTTAATTTTGATACAGTGACTCTCCTTCTTACTATACCAGTCAAGACAAAAATATGGTTCACTCTCAACAGCAAGTTACAACATATTAGTAGCCTGAATAATCCCTGAAGGTGTTTGCATTTACAGAATGGCCACGGTTGGAAGGGACCTCAAGGATCATGAACCTCCAACCCCCCTGCCACAAGAAAGGCCACCAACCTCCACATTTAATACTAGACCAGGCTGCCCAGGGCCCCATCCAACCTGGCCTTGAACACCTCCAGGGACAGGGCATCCACAACCTCTCTGGGCAGCCTGTTCCAGTACCTCACCACTCTCTCTGTAAAGAACTTCCCCCTGACATCCAACCTAAATCTTCCCTCCCTCAACTTAAAACCATTTCCCCTTGTCCTGCTGTCACTCACCCTTTCAAAGAGTTGATTCCCCTCCTGTTTGTAGGTTCCCTTTAGGTATTGAAGGGCTGCAATGAGGTCACCCCGCCAGCCTTCAGGCTGAACAAGCCCAGCTCCCTCAGCCTGTCTTTGCAGGGAAGGTGCTCCAGTCCCCTGATCATCTTTGTGGCCCTCCTCTGGACCCTCTCCAACAGCTCCCTGTCTTTCTTGTACTGGGGGCTCCAGACCTGGACACAGTACTTCAGAGGGGGCCTCACAAGAGCAGAGTAGAGGGGAACAATCACCTCCCTGTCCCTGCTGGCCACCCCTCTTCTGATGGAGCCCAGGATACCATTTGCTTTTCGAGCTGCAAGAGCACACTGCTGGCTCATGTTAAGTTTTTCATCTATCAAGATCCCCAGGTCCTTCTCTGCAGGGCTGCTCTCAAGGACCGCTCCTTCCAGTCTGTATGGATGCCTGGGATTCCTCCGGCCCAAGTGCAAAACCATGCACTTTGCTGTGTTGAACGTCATTAAGTTCACCCGGGCCCACCTTTCCAGCCTGTTGAGGTGCCTCTGAATGGCATCCCTTCCTTCCACCATGTAAATTGCACCATTCATCTTGGTGTCATCAGCAAACTTGCTGAGGGTGCACTCAATTCCATCATCGATGTCATTGATAAAGATGTTAAAGAGCACCGGTCCCAAGACAGACCCCTGGGGGGACGCTGCTCATTACTGGTCTCCACCTGGACACAGAACCATTGATGACCACTATCAATGGTCATTTGGAACAAACACGCTGAGTTTGTTACACACTATTAAATCTTGTGAAAAATAGTATCATCTTCACCATTCTTCCAAAAGTGGAAGCACATCCTGAAGAGGCAAACTGCAGAGGATTATTTCATTTCAATGAATTTCAGCCATCTGAAATACAGATATCTACTTTCTGAGCTATATTTTTTTGTTACAGACCACAAAGATGTGGGGTATCATAATAATTCTAGACTATGATTAATTGTAGACATCAATAATAGGATGGGGTGAATTTTACCTCAGGAATGACTTTTTCTCTTTTCTCTGAAGGGAACTTGAGGTGATAAGCCAGGTAATAGGGACCTACACTGTATATTTCAAAAGATAATTGAAATTAATCCTACTATGTTCATCTTATTCAGTTTTGCTGGAAAAATTATAATGTGCAGTTTAGGCAGCGATTTGAGATATCCCCTTCACTTTGCATTTCCTCTCACATTGTAGGAGATTATCTGCATGAACAATGCCTTCTGAAGCTACTTAATAATACAAACAAACAAACAACATAGAGCAGAGACTGTGCTACTGTTATTCAATCCAGGTCAGGTAAAGTGCAGAACAGGCAACTCCCAGGACTCAGTTACAACAGAAATAGGTCAAAACAGATTTATCCTTCTGTAGGTTTGCTCCAATACAAGTCTTCCGCTCTGTTATTTTCCCCAGATAACATTCAAATATAATAGGCTTTATTACAGATTCTTGTCTTCCTGACATTTTTCATATGAGAGGTGTTATTCTGCTGAAAAATAAAATAAGCAAATGTCTATATGCATTGCAAGTATCTAATCCATTATTTTAGTTGATGCAGACAACAGTTTCTGGAGAGCAACCCAGAAGCTCAATTCAGTTGTCTAACCACAAGTATCTGTTGTCATTTGAGATGCCAGAGAGTGTATAAGAAATTCTCAAATATGACACAAGTCCCATAAGATATTCTGCACTTTCAGAGGACAGTCTGTGGCCAGGCAAAAAGTCACACAGTATCATAGAATCATAGAATGGCTTGGGTTGAAAAGGACCACAATGGTCATCTAGTTTCAACCCCCCTCCTGTGTGCAGGGTCGCCAACCACCAGACCAGGCTGCCCAGAGCCACATCCAGCCTGGTCTTGAATGCCTTCAGGGATGGGGCATCCACAACCTCCTTGGGCAACCTGTTCCAGTGCATCACCACCCTCTGTGTGACAAATATCTCAGATAGTAAAAGCAGTCTGTGTTGAGACAAATGAATAGGATCTCTACCAAGATCTCAATTGACAAAGAGACATTTATATGCGGGTGTATAAATCTGACATTGAATCACATCAGATTGCATCCACCCTGTACCACCGCAGTGGGTATGAAAATATTGCAGAAAATTTCTGTCTCTTGATCTCTATTTGAAACCCTCTGAGAGTGTCACCTATTACTTCCTACTGCTTTCTGAACACATGCAGCATGTCCTGGACAAGTTCCCCCAACAGCTTAAGCACAGTTTAATGGTGTATTAAATAGAGACGGTTTTATCCTGATTTGCTCCATTGCGAGATTATCTTTCTGGTGGGTGGTCATACAGTAAAAGAAAAAAAAAGATGGGAGGAAAGAGTAGGAGTCCATAGCTTAACCACCTATAAACATACATGGATTTAGCCACTTCTATTTTCCAGTTTTGAAACTGGACGATTAATGACTATTTATACAACCTTTATTAAAAAATTCTTATTTTCAGAAGACTTACACTTGGTTTTCTATATAGCTGTTTCCTAAGCACTAAATAGCATATTACCTGAATCTGTAATCCTTGGACAGGGATTTTCTGAGAATCTAACATCTCCCCAATACCCTGTGCTTAAGAGCAAACATTCACATATCTGTGATGTAATTTTTGAACACGTAGTTTGGGTAGACAGTCATCACCAAAAAAAGCAATTTTATCTGTCTCCTTTGACAGCAGTTCAGTATCAGTACATACGGATTAAAGTATCAGCATCAGCATAACTACAAATAATGCTAATATGATTACCAATAAAATCTAAAGAAAAGACTGTGAAAACAACTTAAAAATCATTAGAAAACATTCTTTAAACTAGTTACGTATGCTTAAAGCAATAAATTACTTCAAATGTCACTAGTAGGACTCAAAAAAAAGGTCTCAAATGTCCTAGTCTTTTCAATTGTTTTCAGTAGATCTGAGATGCAGACAGCAGAGGATAAAAAGGAATGAAGGAGATGACAACTAATTCTGACACTCTTTTCTCTGTATGGTGCCAAAACCAAACAGTCCAGACATTCAACACCTCTATATTGCATCTATACCTCCTCCCTTCCCTTCCGTTCCTCTCCCTTCCTTTCCTTTCCCATTTCTTCTCTTCCATCTTTCCAAAATGATATTGACATCTCTTGATTCTGTGGGGCCAAGATTAATTCAAATCCCACATATTGTATAACTTCAAAATTCATTATATTTTCCTCAAAGGAATTTACTCTTTAAACCTTTTAAACGCAGGCTACCAATGGCAATTCAGCTGACATGTAGACATCTTTTTTACTGGAAGTCTTCTTTCTCCTTCTTTTGTAGTGAAAAGAGAAAATCCCACCTTTAAACAGGATGCTGAACAAGATGGTGGTCATAATTCAGTAGGTAATATACTTTCCTTTGAGCCAGTGCTGGAACACTGCCTCAGCACAATGTTTTAAATGGTCCTCCTCCTACTGTATGTGACATCTTTCAAAATGAGTCCTACTAGTGACATTCTTCACACTGAGCTTATGCTTTCCTCTGAAATTGTCCATTTTATTTTTCATTCCAGCTATTATTTATTTCTAAAACAATATGCTAACATTTCTCTGCCATCATCTCAAAAACTCATAGGAAAATAGAAATAAGCAACTGCTGGAGCCATAAACCAGTAATTTAAAATTACGATCTATTTTCTGTGTGCTCGTACAAACTCTCTGCAGCACTCTGTGTGAACAAGCTTGCAAAATCAGCAGGCAAGCATTTCCTAGTATGTGTAGACTATGCCAAAGGTTATTAAGGTTCTGTGTTTCTATGCTGTCTAATCACAAAGATTTCCTCTTCACAGGGGAATAAAACTTAGCTGAAAGGACTGTCAGAAGAACTGGAAAAGTCTGCAAATAGACCACTAGTGGGTCATGTATATAGCCAAACTTGATGAGTAACACTTGTCAGTGCCAAAAGAAGGTTAGTGGTTCAAACAGTCACTGAAGTTCAGTTTTGAGTTGGATTAAAAGGATCATTTTCTGCCCTCCTGTTTGTAAAATCTTCCATGGAAAGGGCCACTGCAGTGAACAAAAGAAGCACTCAGTTCAAGTGACAGCTGCTCAGGACGAAGGCAAAAGGTCAGAGATGACTAAGCAAGCCCTACTGTCTAGAATAAAAAATTCCTCTGCAATAGGAATTGTGAGCAAATGCCATTTTCCAGGATATTTCTCAATCATCTAAGGCTAGATTCCCTTGGCCAAAATTAGTCTTACGTAAATGTTTACCAAAGAAATAAAACACTAACCATGCTAGTTTGGTTGCACTTTCAAATACTTTTGTTGGTCATGTTTATTATTTTGATAGTAATATGGCTATATATGTTCTAAGTCATAAGTTCAGAAAAGTATTTTGCAATTTTTGTTATGTGACACAAGAAGTACATGTGCTGCTCCGGCACCTATCAGTGTGAGCTGTAAGCTGAATTTCCCCTCTGCCATGCAGTCTTGCCTTTTACTTATTCAGCATCATTCTGTAGAAATAGGATACACAGACTTCAGGACTAACTTCTATTTCTGCTCAGGGGCTTTGAGCAACCTGGTCTAGAGGGAACTATCCCTGCCTATAGCAGGGGGTTGGAACTAGATGATCTTAAAGGTCTCTTCCAACCCAAATCATTCTGTGATTCCATGAGCTGTAATTCAGATTTCCTTTACTTAGCTTACTTCTCCCACTCTCTTTTCTGACCTGTACAACTCATTTCCACCCACTGTTTGCACTTCCTATTTTCCATTTTTTTTCATTCTGTGCTTTCTCATTTTTTTTCTCTATTCCCCTTAGTCCCTTTTTCTACTCTCTCCTTTTCCACAAGTTCTCTTCTTCCTGAGTCATCATTCTCTGCATCTTCTTCTTCATGCCTTCTCAAATCTCACTCTTTGTCTCTGCATTTTTTTTCTTCTCCAGCACATCATGAATCCATAGATTCACTCCTGGTTCACTGAGATTTTTCAGTGTTTCTATTTCCAGAATGCTACTGTAAGTTAAGAAGCCAAGACTAGCCAGTTTATCTCCTGGCTAGAAAAAGACACATATTCAGCTAATGAAGCCTTAGTATGTTTATAATACCAGCAAGCTCACAGGGCTCATTACTAGAACATGATGCCAGCAGCTGCAGCTGGCAGAGCAGGCTCCAAAATTTATGTGAGTCCTGATGGAGCACTTAGAAGGGTTGGCACTTTGACATCCATGACCTGCCACTAGGAGAACTGTATCTCTATGAAGTTGTTAAATGCCACATTAAGGTGTCTACCACTTCAGGAGTGATCAGAATGGCTCTTTTTTCATCCTAGGCTGTACAGTTGTGTTATAGTCAAGACCACAAATTGACAACAGCCTTTTGAGAACTTGTTCATGCAAAGAATATTGTTGCTGTGTAATTCAGTAGCGGGATGTGAAAAGACATTAGAAGACACCATGGACAATCACTGCTCTTCACTTTATCATCTTTCTCCTGCTGTTCCTTTTCATATTTCAGAAATGTGGCTTTCTTCTGAAGCTACTTATGTTTTGTAGACCTTAGAAAACTCTTGGTTTGGTTGAAATGGCATCTACATTTTTCACCACTGTGTCACAACAGTATCGCAATTGTTTTCAGGTTTCCTCTGCCATCCCTTTGCTATATTTGTTGCAGAACATATATTATTCAGTTATGTTCTTGCCAAGGAATTGCTACTAGAAATGCAATCTTTTTTTGTGAGGAACTGTACAGTTTTAAACTTTAAAATCTCATTCAGTCTTTGGCTGTCTCCAGGCTGCCAGTTTGGCACCACATAGTTTGCTCAGCAGGCTAGAAATGTGATTGTCATTCCCTTGCCAGTGGAGAAATTTTCAGCAGCAAGCATAGGACCATTCTAAACACTGCATTCTTGCTTACTGGTATGTTTTGGGGCAGCATTGGAAGTCTTATCTTCCTTGGGGAAGATAAAATAAATTAACCTTAAAACATAGTACTTTTGCTTTCCTCTCTGTTCCACTCTGTTGCTGTAGGGAATTACTGCTGTCTGACCCCAGCATGACCAGTCTCTACCACCAGCGAGAATCAATGCTGAGAATTAGCCAGAGGGAAAACTGGCTTATAAGCAACAGCTCACAGCTGAGGTTTGCCTAAGCTCTGGTTCAAGTAGGTGAGCTCTGCTAAAAGCTGGGAAACAGGATATGGTGCTGCAGTTTACACTGTCACTCAGCCACTTCCAAAGGTAGTTGTAATGCACTCACAGGGTGCTCTAGTCATGGTATCCACCTAAAGAAAGCTGTGTCCTCCAGCCACAGGAACCAATGCGTATACCCAAATAATGCTCTCCAGGGAACATGTGGCAACTCAAGTCTCAGACTGCAGAGCATGCTTAAGCTTTCTGTTGATATCTGATGGCAGCAGTGAGGGAGATGCGCCTGTGGGAGATGCGCCCAGGTAGAAGTACTGCTCAGCCTGGTGACAGGGCTTCAGGGGGAGGTGGGCAGGCTAAGGAGCATTATGCAGTCAGAAAAGAAGATTGTCTGGTGGAATCATACTCCACCATACTCCCAGGGACAGATGTGTCAGTCAGCCATCACACAAGAAATGAAGGATTCCTTGCCCACTCACCACCAGGCCAAAGGAGAAACCCTACAAGTCTGAGGAGAATAGAAGCAGGTTTCTGCTAAGGTTGATATGCAAGATGTCTCCCTGCCCAACTCACCATCCCAGCTGCCCTCATACTACAGGTATGAGGCTCTGCAACTTGATGGACAAGCAAATGATGGTGTGGACAAAGGCCTATCCAGGTTTGCGGAGTCACGTAGGGCTACACTGTCCCCCCTACCATGATTACGTCCATCAAGAAAAAAAGAAGGGTTGTTGCCATATGATCCTCCTTTCTGAGAAGAAAAGAGGGCCTTATCAGATCCAATCCAAAAAGACGCCTGCAGCCTTTCTGGAGCCCGCATAAGAAACTAAAATTCTCACAAGCCTGGTGCAGCCCTCTGATTATAATCCAGGATTGTTTTTTCATGTTGGCAAAAGAAAAAAAAATGCAGAAACAGTCAAAGGAGATTCCAGAGCCTTGGGATAATTGGTTAAAGGATCAGGGCACGTGTAGTGCTTTTTTGGAGAAAAACATTGAAAGGAACAGGCAGACCTAGCTGATCAGTACATGGCTCTGGGGCTGGTGTCACCAGCACAATTTTTGGTTTGTCACCCATAAGATGGTCTGCACAGTGCCAAGTCTATCGGTGCATGGTGGGATGTACCTTTCTCAGAGGGGGAAAAAGAATTTTTATGCAGGAGTTAATAGGTCTGATCTATAAAGTGAAAAGGGGGAAAGGATAAAACCAGGCTTACCAATGATAATCTCTAGGACAGCCCTTCAAAGTTTGATGAATCGTGTGCTAGTAAGATATCTCAGTCTGCTCCATGAGGAGCTGAGTTCCATACGGCACATTTGAAATGTTTCTACACCAATGCATGCAGCATGAGGTACAAGCAAGATGAGCTAGAATTCTTGACTTAGTCCCAGAGTCCCACGTTACTGGCATAAGCGAAACCTGGTGGGAAGATACCTGTAACAGATGTGTTGCAATTGATGGATCTGGGATCTTGAGAAGGGCAAGGGAGGGTGGCACTGTGTGTGAGGGAGGGGCTGGGTTGTATGGAGCTCAGAGTTGGTGATAACAACTATGGAGTCTCTGGATAAGCATTAAAGGACAGGCAAATAAAGAGGATGCCGTGATGGAAATCTACTATGGGGCACTCAGATGAGATGATGATACTGATGAATTTTCTTTAAGGAACAGAGACACCTCTAGATGAGGAGAAGCTTGTTTGTTCAGCCTAGAAAAGAGGAGACTGAGGGGAGGCCTCAAGACAGCGTACAGTTCGTCATTAGAGGAGCAGAGCAGCAGTGCTCACCTCTGCTTTCTGATGGCAATATGACTACAATGGAACAGCATGGAGCTGTGTCGGGGGAGGATCAGACTGAAATGATTCTTCACCAGAAGGTGGTCGGGCATGAACAGGTTCCCCAGGGCAGTGGTCAGGGCCCCACACTGCTAGAGTTCAAGAAGTATTCAGGAAAACATTTTAATTTTTAGGTGGTCCTGTTTGGAGACAGGAGTTGGTCTAGTGTATAATTCTGCACTAGCCTACCAATAACACAGAATTCATTTACTTTCATAGTGTATGATGCCACAAAGTACTGGGTAGAGAAGTTTATTTGTAACACCAGTAACGGAATATGAATATAAAATATAGACATTAATTTAAGATAGTGTTGTCATATTCTACATCTCCTATATATGCATATATATATATATGTTATGTAGATATAAAGCAGTCATATCTCACACTAGTTTTATTCTCATCTACCACCACTGATTTTAATGAAGTTATTTTTGATTTACACTGGTATGCAAATACAGTGATATCTATGTTATACAGATACATAAATGTAAGAGCTTGAAGGAGGCAGATAGCTTAAAAAAATCAAAAACTTTAAAAAATATGGTTGTTCAGAAATACATACTACATCATGGTAATTTGTAAGCTCTCGTGTCAGATGATAGTCATATTAGAAATGGTTGAAAACTTATCTCTAGAAATATTTGACAACAATTGCTAGAGCTATATACTTTCTGAACAAATCCCTGTGGTAAAAAACTGCACAGATAAACAAGGCAGTGTATCTCTGTACAACTGTTGTTAAAGTGAATGAAGTAAATATTACAGACTACTATTAAATTCTATACAATTTTATATTACTTCCAGCATCAAACTTGATATTTCATGTAACATGAAGAAAAATGTTTATGGCAGAGAGTTGGGATATGAGAAGAATAGCATGTGCTGTAGATCAAGCCTTAGGAAAATCAAGGAAAAACTCACTTCAAAAGCACTTTCAGTTACAACTTCTCATTTTCCAAAAAGACCATAAATAAGTGGAATGGGTTTTTGGCAGAAAATTACAATTCTCAAAAGCACAGAGTTTCACCAAAGATAATATTAGTGTTTGTTAAACTTTGACAAAACAAACTCATGCACTGAACCTTTCCTCATTTTCTTTATCTGCTCACCTTTTGAGTCCCATGGCCTTCCAGAAATCAGCAGCTCCTGATAATGATAACTCCTCAGGAATCACACAGGTTCTCTTGCTTGAAAGGCTTCCAAAAAAAAAAAAAAAGAAGAAAAGAAAAGAAAAGCACCTCTACCATACATGTCTAAAAAAAGCTGAAAAAATATAATGTTATCTCACTCTCCCTATAATATCAATTCTGTATCAAAAACCTGAACAGGAAATAGTATAAAATAAAGAAAATAAAGAATCAACACAGTATATATATTACCACAGTGTAGGAAGAAATGGGAGTCTTCTTACAAGTATATTTTCAGTTACTCTAAAAAGAGGTGTCATCTTCAATTTATTACTACGTTGTGTTATACACAGGACTTAACATAATTTCTTTGCATTGATGGGAATTTGAATTATTTAATAAATATCGAACTTGGAAGGTTTAGTAACTCATTTTTAAGGCCAATAAATTATATATATAAATTCACAATGTCTCCATCCTAAAATGGAGAAAACTGTTCAAGATATTTATTTCCAACTTCAGTGGATTTGTCCTTTAGAAAAGGAAGTTACTGGTGAGAATATAGATATGAGAATCTATCTGAATCTTAATGAATATTAATGTATTTATTATGCAACATAAAAAAGTTGAAAATGGTTGTGGGTTTGGTTTTTTTTTTTGTTGTTGCTTTATTTTTCTTTCTGACTGTGAGTGTTGTTTTAAGCTTTTTTTGTTTTATTGTGTTTTTGAGTTGTTTTTTTGTTTTTTGTTTTTTGCTAAGGGTGTAAATTTCTATACATCAATATCAAACTATGAAATAGAAGTCAGTGAGTTGTTATGATGTGAAATTCTTTTTTTCACAAATGCATTCATTTTCTGGGGGCTATACACTATATGCCATGCCTCAACAAATTCAAATTATGCTATACAGATGAATGAGCACTTGTTGCTTCTCGAAGGTTTCAAAACAGAAAAATAGTAAGCAAGCACCTTTATCATATTTGGAAGCAACCAATCACTATATTCAGTAAGGTATGTTGTTTTCATATATACATACACTCGCAAAGAGTGTCACAGGGCTGTGATTTTTTAAGTTTATTACTTCTGAATAAGAAAATTGGTTCCTATTCTTGGTTATTTCTTAGATCAGGAGGCAGAAATTCATTCTTGTACGTAAACAAGATGAGATTTTGACAAACTAGAGGGCTGGGCATTCTCCAGTCACAGAAAGTTTAACAAGAGCAAGTGCAGGTTCTGAACATGGGATGGGGCAATCCTGGATATAGGTACGGAGAGCGGGGGATCAGATGCTGGAGGGCAGCCCCACAGAAAGGTATCTGTGAAGTTCCATTTGATGGAAAGCTGAATACAAGTCAGCAGTATGCCCTAGCAGACAAAAGGGCCAGCTGTGAAGGTTGGTGAAGCGTCCAGAGGGTAAGATGTATGAGGAACTTCTGAGGTCCCTGTGTGTGCTCAGCCCAGAGCAGAGCAGGCTGAGGGGAGGCCTGATGGCAGCTGCAGCTCCTCACAGGGAGCAGAGGGCAGCGGTGAGCTCTGCTCTCTCTCTGACAACAACAAGGCCCAGGGGAATGGCGTGGAGCTGTGCCAGGGGAGGGGAAGCTGGGGTTCAGGGAATGGTTCTGCCCCAGAGGACAGTAGGCATGGAACAGGCTGCCCAGGGCAGTGGGCATGGCCTCAAGCTGCTGGAGTACAAGCATTTGGACAGCACTTTCAGACCTTTTGGGTCAGATTTTTGGGTGGTGCTGTGTGGAGCCAGGAGTTGAACTCAGCAATACTTCTGTCCCTTCCAGCTTGGGATATTCTCTGATTCTAATATCAAACAAATGTATTCACAGAAAAAAAATATTTAATTTATTTGAGACAGAACCAGTGAGCCTGCAGAATGAAGTGCCTAATTTCAGTGCTCAGAAGGGGACATACAGACAACTACCTTACTTGCAGATACTTATTACCCTTTCTCAAGCTTCATACTAATCCTCAAAGGTCTAACCCAAGAGTCATATTTTAGCTAAAGGTCTACTGTCTGCTTTAATAACAAGGGAAATCTACAGCATTTAAAGAGAGACCATAGGTATTTTTGCTTGCTTCTTTTCTTGGAAAATAAAAGGCTTTCCTAACTTGGCTGAAGTATCCAAAATATAAATTCAATTGGATACATACTTTTTCTTGAAAGTTTCACCCCCTGATTACAGAATTTTGACAGGGTTATAAAGTCTGAAATGACTGGCAGATAGTCACAAGCAGTTGTCCCCAGGGCTCAGTTTTAGGGCTGTTAGAACCCTGTTGGGCGCAGCGAATGACTAGGATGCATCCTCAGGAAGCTTGCTTATGACATCAAACTGAGAGGTGTTAATTCTCTGGAGGGATGAGAGAACTTGCTAAGGGATCTAGATAAATAGGAGTGTTGAGCAGTTATCAATGGCATGAATTTCAACAAAGGTAAATGCCAGATTCTGAACTTGGGATGGAGTTATGCCAGACACTGGTCTAGACTGGAGTATGAGTGGCTGGAGAGCAGCTCAGTAGAAAGAGATCTGGTGATGATGACAACAGCAAGCTCAACATGAGCCAGCAGTGTGTCTGGCAGACAAGAGGGCAAACAGCATTTGGGGGTATATTAAACATACCATAGCCAGTCATTTGGAAAAAAAGAAAAAAAAAGAAAAAAAACAACATGATTCTCTTACTACATTTAGTAGCCTCACCTTGAATATTGGTGTCAATAGGATTAAGCTCTCAGTTCTTAATTTTGCTACAGAACTACCACAGAGAGCTCCATAGGTTTCCTCGGCAATTCTGTGACAGCTGCACAGAGATTTTCTGTCCTAGAATGCAAAACTTCCAGAGCTTGCAAGCTGATAGGTTAACTAATAAATCTACAGGCAATTCTGTTGCTATTTGAGGTACTTGAATGGAGTGTCAGAGAAGCACATGCTGTCCTCAGGAAAATAATGTACATTCTTCAAAATGTTAGGGTGTTGTTTTGCTTTGTTTTTAAAGTTGTACTCTCAGTACTCTGCTGTGGAGTGATAAATGATAACAGAAAAGCCCTGGAAGTGATCTAAAGATGCACAAGCACTATTTGCATTTAACAAGTACTATTTCAATTTTATAACCTAGGTTTATGCAAACACTTCATAGTAATATGCTGTTTAACAAACAGAGAAAGCAAATTCTCAGTAGATGGAAAACACAGTGGCATGTTACAAATTCATGATAAATTAAAGCCAGTACAATGTGAATTTCACCAACAAATTGAAAGATTTCAGCAATAAAGTAACAGCTAATTCATCAAAATTATGTTTTTGTGTTTCTGTTACTTACTTCCAAAGACTCATTTTGACATGAAAATTTGGATTGCTAAAACATTATATAATTTTTTGAAGTGACTTGTGTGTACATTGAAAAGTGTCATAGAGGGGAGAGAGATCTGCAGTTATTGGCCAAATTTAAAAATAAAGAAAGAAATGGTTTGCAAACACTTGGCATTGATCTGAAGCCAAGTTTCTGCTAAATACATTATCTGTCTTTCTTAGCATATTTAACTGATCCCGAAGCTAAAGATCTCATCCTGTTTTGATATTATCTATAGGGACAGGATGCAGCTACAAAGGTTAAGACAAACATTTACTGGAATTTTGGATCTATTTATCTCTAGAATAGAACCCTCACTATCCATTAACATATTTCAGTGAAAAGTCAAAGTTAAATATGCACCAACATTATTACCGCAAAGAGAAATAGATCTGTATTTCTTTCTGGCATTGGCTGCACTGCAGTGGAGTGCACACATACACATGACTGTGGCAATATTTAATGAATGTTGGTAGGATTTTATGCTCCAGATGCAGGAGGTAGTGAAACAATAGTATTTGACAGAATCATTTGTTCCGCAAACGTGAAAGCTGCACCCTTCTGATACCTCCTAGAATCCAACAAACTAGGATGTCCCTAAACATGGAGGTGTGTAGCAGTCAGAATAGATTGCTTTGTTGGCTTACGTATGCTCGCTATAGATCTTAAGTTCCCTCTTTCTAACTCAGGAGCAGACTTGTAGTTGTCTTTTCCTTGTGTTCAAACCCAGAGATGACCTTTTACAGGAACAACAGTTTCTTCATGTTTCGTAGACTAAAAGAAGCAATAAGAGAGAAGTATCATGCTGTCCATAGTCTGCACTCAAATCAGTGTACATTTCCATCATCCAGTTGGTCAGGATTAACAGAGAAGTCAAGTGATTAACCAAAAACATGATTATTAAGTGTTGAGCTTCTTTGGGAAGCTGCAAGCTTCTCCCATTGTGACACAAGCATCTGTTTACAGGAAGATTCCCAAAAATCTTGGAGTCTTATAGTTTCACATATTTAGAGACTGATTCAAACCTTGCCAGTATAATAATGTTTTTGAATTTAAGAAGATCCTCATATATTCTAGTGTGAAAGGGAAAAACTACAGAAATCAGCAGAAAGATTAATCAAAAGGTGTTGGATTGATTCACATAAAGACTTTTACCTTAGCTATTCCAAATAATTTCATTCACTAAAGTGAATCAGACAATCGTTTTCATTTACCAGAGTGTCATGGACTTCTATACAGAGTATGAATATCTACATTCATTTAGCTGCATCCTTGTTTGAACGAGGCTTAGGATGATCTACAAAGGCACTTATCTGAGCTTTCATTTCCACCTGAATTTTGGAAGTTATTCTCCCCTCTGCAGTCACAATGAAAAAATGTAAAATAAATTGATGCTTAGGCTACAGATAAAGCAAACCTAAGTCATTACATTCTGGTAATTTTTTTCTATATAAGTAATCTGAGGAATACTAATGCATAGTCATACCACTCCGTCTACTCTTTTCTGTTTAAATATCAGATTACCTCACAATCAGAGTTGCATGATTATTTTTCAGGCAGTTATGTGGAACCTGAAAAAAAAAAAAAAAAACACTTGTAGGAATGTAGTTCTCAGATTTTTCACCTCAGAATCCATTGCACTCACCATTGTGTGCTTTTACTTCAGGTTTTATCTTTATCTTTTACAATGGAAATTCAAGTTTTATCCACTGAAAGTGGCCCAGTTTTATGTGGAAAATTCTGTGTGTATTTAAAATAATAATAATAATAAAGAAGTTTTCACTTTTCAGTAGGAAAAGAAATCATTACTTTCTCATAGTGGAAATGCTGGTGAGTGCCCAGCTACTGAAGGGCAAGAGCAGGGAAGCCAGCAGTCCTCAGACTCCTTGGGGGAAGCTGATGACACCAGGCCCCCCAACCTCTCTGGACAGGTGCCCTTCCATTTACTGGGAAGCATTGCACAGAGCAATGCAGTGTAAGAACCACACATGCCTTAATCCCTGCCCTCTCTCAGGAGCCAGGTCATCTCATTCTAACAGGCAGGACATCTCCACCCCCAGTTGGGTCTCCAACCTGTGAACAGCTTCTCAGAAGGTGGCACCTAAGCCACTTTGCTCCTGTCTCTCCTAACAGACACCAGGTAGAGGAGGAGGAAGACAACAACACAAGTGTCCCAAGTTGGACAGAGCTCCCCAGGCATACAGACTCCATGTCCAGCACCTCCCTTAAACTTTACCTGGGTGAAACACAGAAGCCCTTTGTCCCAGTTTATCTGGATTTAAGAGCCTTCTTCATTGGGCAATCAAACCTTTGGGAAAGGAGGAGGGTTTACAGTTGGGGATTCTCTCCCACTTCTTCCTCACATGCTCTGACAAGACCAAACATATCCAAAACATATAAATGGAAAATTCCCTTGGCTTATGAGGAGAATACTATTTCCCTGCCCATTTGCTACTAATTATTTCTTCCATTTGAAAAACAAATTCTAGAAATATCCACTAGTACTTCTAATTGCAGAAAACCAAGGTTGATATACTCTAGTACAGAATAAATGTAACACAGTTCAGGAGCAATGACAAATATTCCATTTTCCTTCATAGAAGTAGCCAATATCTGTAATAAATCTACTAATGGGTGTCTGCAAAAAAATAAATGGTTGTTTGCTCAAACTACATCTAAATCAGCTTCAAAATAAGGTTTCATTTATGTCCATTAATTCACCTTCAGCTTCAGAACAAGGATTCAGTGATTTCCCATTTCCTCTGAAGTTCTGAGTTAGGTAACTGTTGTTTCTTTCTTCTGGCTGCAAAAGGCATCCAGGTGCTTTAGATATTCCTGTTTTTATTGAATTTTACATGTCAGGAAATTGATACTCGAGGAAAAATCATAATCAGGATCCAACTTATCTGAATGAACTTATCATTCAGATTGCTTTTATAGTTAGCTGGAACGTCAGCATTTTCTAGGGCATAGTTCAAAATTTAATGTCTAAAGTAGATCACATCTTCACTGTGGAGTATTTTTCCATAAAAAAGTCCCTCAATTTAAAAAAAAAGAAATAAATTCTTATTTCAGCCTCTGTCATTATAAACACTTTTTCTCGTGGACATGGTACATGTTAAGGAGCCACACTGTAATTATTGTTACATTGAACAATATAGGCAACGTAGATAGCTGTAGGAACCACTGTGTTCCATTCATAGTCTGATCATGGCATGTAAATCTAAAAACAAATTGTTGTGCTTGAAACAGCAAGTTGCAGATGGAACTATACACTTCAGGAGTAATAGAGAAACAGCAATATATTTATTAATGTAAATCAGTGATTTAATAAATTTTACCATGAGTAAGACAGCAACATAAGATTCAAGTTGGCAAGGCACCCGTGATTACGTATTGCATAGAGGGGAGGGTTAAACATACTCATGCAGGAGATCCTCCCATTGAGTCATGAGTTTCAGAGTGGACTCCCTTGCTTTCTAAACACCTCGAACCACTGAGGTAGGGAGCCTAGGTGTACCTAAATTCACTCCTAGTCCCAGACTTGATCACTGGTATACATCTAAGGGATTGTATGTGCAAAATCAACTTAAGATATAATTGTAGCTAAGTTCCCAAAGTTTAACAAACTATTAATCACTTATGAGTGATTCATATCAGCAAGGATTCTGAGTCTCTTAACATTAAGGCACAAGGAAACACCACAGAAGAGACAACCTCAGAAGGAGTTCCTGCTCAAGGGAAGACCCTGTCATATCACAGAATGACAGAATGGCCAGGGTAGGAAGGGACCTCAAGGATCATGAATCTCCAACCCCCCTGCCACAAGAAAGGCCACCAACCTCCACATTTAATGCTAGACCAGGCTGCCCAGGGCCCCATCCAACCCGGCCTTGAACACTTCCAGGGTCAGGGCATCCACAACCTCTCTGGCAGCCTGTTCCAGTACCTCACCACTCTCTCTGTAAAGAACTTCCCCCTGACATCCAACCTAAATCTTCCCTCCCTCAACTTAAAACCATTTCCCCTTGTCCTGCAGTTATCTACCCTTTCAAAGAGTTGATTCCCCTCCTGTTTGTAGGTTCCCTTTAGGTACTGAAAGGCTGCAATGAGGTCACCCTGCAGCCTTCTTTTCTCCAGGCTGAACAAGCCCAGCTCCCTCAGCCTGTCCTCATAGGGGAGGTGCTCCAGTCCCCTGATCATTCTGTGGCCCTCCTCTGGACCCTCTCCAACATCTTTCTGTCTTTCTTATACTGGGGGCTCCAGACCTGGACACAGTACTCCAGATGGGGCCTCACAAGAGCAGAGTAGAGGGGAACAATCACCTCCCTGTCCCTGCTGGCCACCCCTCTTCTGATGGAGCCCAGGATACCATTTGCCTTCCAAGCTGCAAGGGTACACTGCTGGCTCACGTTAAGTTTTTCATCTATCAAGACCCCCAGGTCCTTCTCCACAGGGCTGCTCTCAAGGACCGCTCCTTCCAGTCTGTAGGGATGCCTGGGATTCCTCCATCCCAAGTGCAAAACTCTGCACTTTGCTGTGTTGAACCTCATCAGGTTCACCCAGGCCCACCTTTCTAGCCTGTTGAGGTCCCTCTGAATGGCATCCCTTCCTTTAACCATGTCGACCACACCACTCAGCTTGGTGTCATCAGCAAACTTGCAGAGGGTGCATCTGATTCTGTCATCAATGTCATTGATAAAGATGTTGAAGAGCACCAGTCCCAAGACAGACCCCTGGAGGACGCCGCTCGTTACCGGCCTCCACCTGGACATAGAGCCATCTTGAGCTTCTTACAATTTTATGGGGACAGATTATTAACTCACAGTCATATTGGAAACCAGTTGTGTTTTTCAGCTAGATGCTAGTTCCTCCAAACTCTAAGTCAGACCAGGCAGAGTTCAGCACTTTGGTTAGGTTGCTGCAGGCTCAGCTATAAAGCAAGGTGCGACTTTCTCCATCACCTACCCTGGGTTGGAAAGCAAGCAGTATTGTGGTTAACTCCAGCCCAGGAGAGGTTTTAGGTGAAAAGTCAGACTGGAAAGAGGAGGGCACACTATCCCACAGCAATCTGTCACTCCCTGTCCTACACATAGTAACTACATTTCAGCTCTTGCTTGAAAGGACAGAAGAAAAACTGATGGACTATAAGAGAGGAAGCTGGATACATCCATATGTACAAATGCCATTGCTACATGTTTTAACTACAGGCTTCTAATAAGCCTCCAACTCTGCAGGGCCTCTGGTTCATTTTGGAGCACTAGAGAAAAGACAGCTAAGACAGCAATCATGTGGCAAGCACAAATTTTCACCTCAGATCTAATTCACTTTGCTGACTGCCCTATTTAATATCTTCTAGTGCACACTGCATACTGAAAATTCAGGTAAAGTGTCTCATATGGGAAAACTTTAACATTACTACTAATTACTAAGTTTGTGCAGTCTAAGAAACCCAAACAGCGCTTCTATTTCTCTGATATGTTCTCTACTAGAAGAGAAAGGAGAAAAACAGTTTAAAAACCCTGATTAATGCATGTCTTGTGATATCTTACTAATGAAAGCAGATTCCAGCTTTTACTAAATATAGCTCCACAAATGATGTTACTACTAGTACTAAGGAACTGAGAATAAAGTTTAAAAGTTTAACAGAATTTAAAGATGTGCTCTGTATTACTAATGACCTCTATTCTCACAAATTGTTACAATAGACTTTCTCACTATTGTCTACCTGCTGTATCATTTAGTCACTAAATAGAGTCACAGTTGTTTCTGAAGAGTTTTTTATAAATAACATAGCTGAAGATTTAGTTATAAACCCTGTGTTTTTACCTTCTAAGAAATAAAAATGCTAACTCTTCCTGCCTAAAAAAGCCACAATTTAAAATGCTGTAAACATTTAATTATTTTATAATTTAATGCAATTTTATTTATTTTAAATCAGAGTACCAATTTTGAATATAGATCTAAAAACCCTGGATGAACAGCTGACCCAATATATCTGGCTGGTAATACTGCTTTCAGCAAACACATTTGATGAGTAAACATGTCCTCCTAGCCACCTACATTCATATCCATCTGTTAGGATGGCAACATGCCCCACACAAGGTATCATGCCAGTATTAGAAGACCAGAGAAACAAGCCAAAAGTGAGGCTAAGGAGAAATTCAAATAGCACTACACTTATCAGATCTTTGAGAATTTTGTCCTGCTTGTAACAAGCAGTATTACACTCTTAAACACTGATTTTAAATTCAGTTCAGGTTGTGAAAAATTATGGGACAGCAGGCACAGAAGCAAAAGTAGTTGTTTGGCTTTGGGTACTCAGAGCAGCTCAAAACTGCTGAAATAGATTGTAACCTGTAATAGAGAAGATCATTAAGGATATCCATCAATTTACTCTGAACAGCTACAGACACCTAGTGCAGTAGGCAAAGATAATTTCTTGGAAGACAGGACCACCTGGGCTGGTCACAGTCAACACAGAGAGGCTAACTACAAGTTTTGTCTTCATAATGACAACCTGGAATGGCAAGAAGTATCATTCACCCAGTCTGAAATGTAAACCTTGTCATAAGTTTGTTTTACAAACCTGTGTGTTATGCTTCTCAAAAAGCACAAAATCTCTGGAAAAAATGTATGCACCTATAGGACAAGAACTTACGTGCTCACTGCAGTTGTGTGCCTTCACCACTGCAAAATGGGTAAAAAAGGAAAAAGAAACTGACATTTTACACTTTCAAGAATAAAATGAGAATTTTCCTAATTTTGAGGAGTTTTATTTCACCAAAGATAATTTTTGTTTTGATAGAAGTGCTGTCTTTTTCAGAAATATAAAATTGTCACAAGCAGATTTTACATGAGGCATCTCATTAAGAAAATATAACTTTAAAAAGGAATATGGAAAAATTACAAATTACCTCTAAAAACATGATTAATAAAATATTACATTAGAAATGACCTGTACACTTTTGAGAAAAGATCAAAAAGCATTTCTCACTTTGACATTAAAGGTTCATTTTCTAAGCTGTGGAAAATGCCCGTTTTAATTAGTCAACCATATGCTACTGTGTATGCCTCTTTCTAAGCAGAAAGCCTCTGCTTTGGGCTCTGACACTCAACCACACTGACCTATCCAAATCTCCCACTGACTCTACAAACTATTTAGGATCCAGTCCAAAACCTGGTGGAAAAGGCTCCTATTACACTTACTCTGTTCCCTTCAGCATGATAACTGTGCACAGCAAGGAGATACAATTCATCCCTTTGATACGATTAGAGTTAACTTTGAGATACTTAGACCTTTCTGTACAAGAACAGAGTGGGAAACACTTACTCATCTTTAAATGTTTTTAATTGTGATAAATCTATGACAAGGGGATAAACCTTCCTGTTCTCTCTGAGGGGGACAATCCCAAATATAGCTGCAGAAAGCAACCATAGAGCACGACTGCAGAGAGGAAGAAAGGAGAGGATAAGTGCCACCACTCCTCAAGTGATTCTCCCTGACTCAAAGTAATGCCAGAAATACATTTTCTTTGAGCAGACCATGGAATACATTTGGATTTACCTCCCCTGATGAATTATCCTGAAGATAAAGAAGGCAGGATAAAAACAGTCAGAAATCAGAGCTATTCCATTAAGTATGGGAAAGAAAAACCTCAAATACTGGTCTGCTTTCAGTTACCATCTCTATGAATAATCTGTACTGTGCTGAATGGCTGTGGGCAACATGCCCTCTCAAAAAGCTCACTTGCTGTTTATCTGGTCACCTAAAATTTTCTGATCTCAAGTACATTAAAAGGACTTCAGTGATCAAAACCACCTTAAAACTGCAGTGACTATGCACTATTGCATTCTTCACCTGCTTCAGTGATACACATCTGCTTTTTTTGTTGTTTAGGTTTTGGGGTTGGGATTTTATTTCAGGGTGTGGGGATTTGTTTTTTTACTTGTTTGTTTGGTTTTTTTTGTCTCTTTAGATTAAGAATAATGTGAGGCATTTGTTACTTGCTTTTCACTTTCACATCATATCTAGCCCAGAAGGGATTCAGCTTCTGTTCACCCAGGCTGGAACCACACATCAGTGTGATAAATAATAAGAATTATTTTCCTTTCATCTGTTACACCACTAAGAAAACCAGCATCTTGCACTTAGAATTGCTTCGGTAGCTACTGTACTTGAGTTTGGTGATATATAATCTAGAAAAAGCCATACACTGAATAGAAAAGTAGTAGATATGTTTCCATGAGTAGAGGGGAATTTCACTCCTAATGTCTGTTTTCTAAATGAATATTGCATTTAGCTGTAGGTTCTACTTCTCAGTGCCTGAGAAGTCGGTGTTTTCTTTCAATTCTTTCAAGATGCTGCTTAGAACTTTTGAAAAAAAAGCTACTCTGTATGCAGTGCTTGGAGTTGTATCGGGAAATATTTAAATTGAAAAATATTTTCTAGTTATAGGTTTATACGTCAGAATATATCAATTACATTATGATTTACCTAGATTTGCACGAAGAATTCAACACTGTCTTGCACAAAATCCTTGTTTCTAAACTGAAGAGACATGGATTTGACATGTGGACAACTTTGTGAGTAAGGAATTGGCTGGGTAATTGCACACAAAACTGTGAATTTCTCTATGTCCAGTTAGAGACAACTGACAAGTGGTACTTCCCAGAAGTCAGTACTGGGACCAGTATTATTTAATATCTTTGTCAGTGATATGGAGTGTGATTGTGAGCAATCTCAGCAAGTTTGTGGAAAACACCAAGCTGCACAGTGTGCCTGACTTGCTGGAGGGGAGAGATGCAAGAGGGAAGAGGTCCAGAGAGACCTTGACAGGCTTGAGAGGTGGGCCTATACAAAACTCACGATGCTCAACAAGGCCAAGTGCAAGATCCTGCACCTAAGCTGAGGCAATCCCAGTCACAGATACAGGCTGGGCAGTGAACAGATTGAAAGTAGCCCTGCAGAGAAGGCCTTGCAGGTAGCGATGAATGAAAACCTGAATGTGAGCCTGCAGTGTGTGCTTGGAGCCTAGATAGTTAGTAGTATCCTGGGTTGCATCAAAAGAAGTCTAGTTAGCAGGTCATGGGAGATTATTCTCTCCCTTTAGTTCTCTTCCATGAGACACCACCTGCAGTACTATATTCAGCTCTGGGGACACCAGCATATGAAGGACATGGACATGTAGTAAATCCAGAGAAGATCCATGAGGGTAATTAGAGGGCTGAAGCACTTATCCTATGAACAAAGGCTTGGAAAGGTGGGGTGTTTCAGCCTGAAGAAGAGAATGTTCCAGGTGAGAAGCCTTCCAGTAACTAACAATAGCCTACAGGAAGGATGGGGAGAGGCTCTGAATCAGTGATTGTGGTGATAGAACAAGGGGTATCAGTTCTGAACTAAAAGAGAGGAGATTCAGATTAGACAACAGGAAGAAATTCTGTACTCACGGGGTGATGAGGCACTGGAACAGGCTGCCCAGAGAAGCCATGGATGTTCCATCCCTGGAAGTATTCAAGACCACGTTGGATGAAGCTTTGGGCAATCTGATCTAGTGAAAGGTGTCACTGCTCATGGCAGGAGGCTTGAAACTAAATAATCTTTTAGGTCCTTTCCAACTTTAATCATTCTATGACTCTATGACAACATGGAGAAAAGTTAGTTCTTATAAATCCAATAAAAGAGAACAAAAGGACACAGTATTCATAAAGCATGGAAAAGAGAAAGCCCTATTTTTAATATGCTTTGCTGTCTCAGCTCGAGAGCTTAGTCTTCTAATCATTTACTGAATTTCTATCCTACTAATCGAGTTCTCAAGTCTCAAATGTGCTGCCAGGCTGACACCTTGCTGTTTATCTATGTAATGTTCAACTGTGCAGGGAGCTATGCAAGTAATAAATACAATTACAGATGCAATGCAATTTGCTTGTATTCAATATCCTTCATACCTAAGGTCAAAAAATTGCTTTGTAGAAACAGTCAGTCATGGACTAACTACAAAAAGAATATTGTAAGGAGTGATTTAGTAGAGGGAGTTAAACATAGATCAGATGGCAAAAAGTTCCCTGGTTGCACTTTTAGGATAAAAGATTGCTGGGAGAGAGCAAAAAGTCAAGAGGATTTGTGGAGTTGAAGAGAGACTAGGAAGAGAAGAAAGAAAAGCACAGCAAAGCCATGAAGAACATTGAGAGGGATCAGTGTGAAACTTGCACTATATCACTTCATTCTTCTGTAAAGCATAGTATACTGTCCTGTCAGTAATTTCAGCTGAATTAAATATCAGGGCACTTCTGAAAATTTCATTCATTTCCTATCTACACATTCATTTAAACAACTGAACACCCGTGCACATCTGGTAGTTGACATAGTAACCATAGCATACAAATAGTACTATTTTTACAAATAGTAAAACGCTGGGAACAAATGCAGTGTGTTATGCTATGCACAGTCTGTTACAGTTTCATAGCAAGGAGGAAAGCAAGTATTTTGCAAGTGGGTATGATGGATGTGTTTTATCAAATGCAATTTGTACTGTTTCAGGAGTCTTGGAAAAAAAAAATGTAACTAGCTGGGAATAGGAACAGATAGTCCAGGAAGATCATAAACACAGAGAATTTCCAAGAAAAAGGGAAATAATTCAACTTATTGGGTTTTTTTAGTGCAACTCTATTCCAAAGAATAATTGGATAATGTTTCCAAAACTGACTTCCTCATAAGAGAACCTGAAAGAAGGTTCTCTTCTGAAAGAATGAGATTTCATCATAAAAAATAAAGTGAGAAAAATCTATAGGTCAAAACCTATGTTCACATTTATTTTGACTATCATATGCCACTATTGGAATTCAGCAACCATGAAGTAAATATTTGCTTTTACTGAAGGGAGTGAATTTTTAGTTTTACTTAAGTTACTTATTTGTGAGTGCGTTTGTGGCTAAGAAAAACTTTTTAATGTTTGCAAGCAGAAGCAAAGTGCTTTTTTGACAACCATACATTCAGATAGAGCATCATTGATAAATACACCAGAGCCACATCCTTTGGAGCCAAAGTAATATTTGGATTCAGAAGATGAGGAAGTGTTCCCCTGCAAAGGCCAGCAAACAGCATTAAAAGCCACCAAAGACATAGAGGTTTTCTCAAAGAGGTATCACCCATCCTTCTCTAACATACTGATGCAAGGACATAATGTTTTCAAGTTTTGGAAAACCCTGTACTGTCAGACTTTGCTTTTCAGTTGTTCTACTATATAGATCTTGAGGAAGAAAAATCCTTAGTTTCTGTCCAAAGTTTTAGTGAGTAGCAAAATCTCTGAGGTAGAGACTCTCTTTTAATGCCTCTCAATTTATTCCTGTAGTGTATAATGCAGGTAAGTTACCTACAGACCACTATCTCAATATTAAAAAGGATAAAATTTAATAAAAAATAAAAAATAAAAAAACTCACCACATCTGACAAAATCAAAGCTTACGTAAACACATCATTCAGCTCTACAGCCATAGAAGAAACAGTCTGTCAGAACAGCACATGTTCTCCTTGTTATGTTTTTTGACTTTTTTTCTAAGAGACAGAAGTACACATTCAAAAATCAATGCAGATAGGACCAAACAGATACTTTTTCAGCAATTCGTCTTTCATCATTCAACACTTTTTATTAACCAAAGCACTCCCTCATGAATAATCTCAAGTGTCCAGGGACTGTGATTATTCTGGGACTGAATAAATGGGACTGATGGGAAATCAGAACTCTAAAACACTCGAGCACTCTGCAATCTGACCAGAAAGAATTGCTGTGAAATTGTTTAGCATGTTTTGTTACCCTTAAAATTGAAACTACAGACACATTTTAAGACACACTAGGATCCA
The DNA here is from genome assembly GCF_987193195.1 of Phasianus colchicus. Taxonomy (NCBI): domain Eukaryota; kingdom Metazoa; phylum Chordata; class Aves; order Galliformes; family Phasianidae; genus Phasianus; species Phasianus colchicus. The sequence continues at coordinate 24,909,984 of NC_143436.1, forward strand.
AATTCTATTCATTCTTTCTGCTGAAAAGAAAAAAATATCTGTGCTTGAAGCGCCAGAGTACATCTATAACCTCAGTTACATTGATCATTTCAAGTTAGCTGAATAACATTTAATTTAATGAGTATTCCGAAGATCAGTTTCGGCTGAACATCAACACTTTTCTATCTGAGCAGAAAGAGTACGTACTAAATTAATGAATATGATTCAACCATTTTGAGGGTATTCTGAATCATTTTTCTTTTTATGTGTCACCTGAAATAAACTCCGGTATTCCTTGCAGAGTTGCATATGAAGTTCTCTTGCTGGTTTTAGAAGTGTAAATAACATTGCACAGGAGGCAAGAAGAGACTACTGAGTGTCAAATACGAACACTAAATGATGCATGGTGGAAAGAAAGGTCAGATTTCCAGATCTGTACTTAGATCACATTTTCTTCATATGTATGCAATTGGAAAAAGATTTCCTCCATTTGGTGAAGATGGCAACTCCATTTGGTGCATTGCAGACAATATTATACCTTAAAAATTAGCAGTGCACTTGAGAGGGAATCTTTTATTCTGTTTGCTCCAGGCTGTATTACCAATACGTGTGGGGGTTTTTCTGAGTCTTCTTAAGGACTCACACACTGAGATTTATTACATTTTGAAGGAACAATACAAACTTTAACATTTTATTTTTAAGACAGTTTTCAGTTGTATTTTAAGTATTAAATACAAATATAAAGGTAACCAAAATAATCTTTTTTCCACGTGGCTACTGACCTCAATCAACAAACAAGAATGGGAAGAAGAGGAGGAGAGTACTGTTTGTGCCAGAAAAACAGAGATGGCTTCCAACCCCACGGTAATTCCATGACTGATTCACTTTTATTTCATTTCAGCTTTTGGATGAGAATCACATAAATCAGTCTGCATTTGTCAGTTTCTGTGGGAGCACTTTTGTGCAGTTTTTCTGTCAGCTCCCTTCCCATGCAGCAAATGTGATTCCTCCTTACAAATCAAATTACCTGATACTTTATGCAGGAAATAATAGCAATTTGCATCTCTCAGAACTTCCTACAGGTTCCTAGGATCAAAGCTTACTACTGCAATTAAGTGACAGAGTAAGTAGGGAATTAACCAAACATATACTTTAGAAGAATTTGAGAAGCCTGCTAATGAAGGTAAGTTCATAAATGACAATGTTCTTTGTTATATTCCATGCTTGAAAAACAGGAGAATGAAGCCCTGTACTGTGCTTTCTTCCATGCTGTGCATCACACTGGAAGGGACAGAGGGAATGTGAGAGCAGCTGCCTTAGATTCAGCATCAACAAATGGTCCCACAGAGTTCCTGCTGTCTGGGCAACTGATCAATTCACATCCAGATGCACGCTGCTCCAGCTCCCCTTGATCATCTTCAGTGTGCACTGAATAAATAATTACTTCCTTCTACTCCCTAGCCCTTCTGCTTCTGTTTTATCTGTCTTTGGTGCAGCTGCTTTGTGGTGGTGATTGGTTTTCTTTCACTACTCCAGGTACTCAGAATCTAGAATTGTACACACACAGCTGAGAATGACCTGGAATTGCTTGTATAGCTGCCTAACTTACCATATAGCTCAGCAGGACAGAGAATGAGGCATTTTGGAATGATCTGGGGAATCATTATGGAGGTACCAGGCCTTGAACTTGTCACATTACCTTTTGTACTCTGTCAGCATTCATGTCATTCTAGGTGTGCTGATAGATTGTTGTGGAGTATGTTTTGATTCCCAAACACAGGTTCCTCTCATGCATTATGCCATCAAAACTGAGTTTTCACCATCTCATACTTTTCAACCTGGAGTACAAGTAAGTGTTACTTCTCAGGATCAAGCCATAGTTATCCAAAACAAAAATCATTAGTAATTTTGGTATCACACACTTCTTTTGTTTAAGGAACAGTAAGTCAGAAGGTTTAAATTGCTTTGAATTCTGGAACACAAGGAGCACTTTTGAGGCAAAAAGAGAGAAAGGAGTAGCTAGGAAACACTTCATCCTTCTTTTCAGAATCAGCCTGGCAATTTTCAAGCTAAGGCTTTATAGAATAACTACAGCAAGTAAGATTTTCTTAACTTTAGAGAGCACAGAAATCAGTGAAGCTTTACATGGAATTTGACCCCATGGAATATGCAATTTTGCAAAAATAGATATGTTCAACAGAAAGAATGCAGCAATGTAAGAAAGGCCATATTGTGTCAAGCCTGAAATCTAGCTAACCCAGTATCCCATCTCCAGAAATAGCTGACAGAAGATGACTAAGGAAGAGCAGAGAAAGAATAAAAGGGCAAGAACACCCTGATTCTTCCCAGACCCAGAGATGTCTGAGACAGAGGCAGTCTTTGTATTTGAGAGACTATGATGAATGTAACAGTTCTCTGATACTTCTCGAAAAGGCTAAATTTGATCTATTAAAAATAAATAAACAAAGATAAAAATTCCATAACAGAATTAGGATCTGCTAAGGTACAAGATTTTGAAAACACAATTCAAAATAATTCATCATTACTCTTTTTACTCAATATATAGACATTTAAAATGCAAAGATGAAGGGAATTACTTATATTTTATCAAAATTAAATGTTTAGAATGAATTCAAACAACACTGAGATGTTTGGTTTTCTTCCCTTCATGAAGAACTTTGAACACACATTCAACTTTAGAAATGTAGCCAAATTTTGCAAATGTTGAAATCTTTTGAAAATGGAAAGTCTGCCATTCAAATAGCTATAGTCATTGGCTGTCCACATGGCACAACTCCTGTAGCTGTATCTTGCACTCTGTGTTTTCCAAGTTGCACAAGCATTAGCTGACACTGTTTGAGCATCCTCATATCCCTCTGAAGACAACTGAATGCACAATAAACTATATGCAGTCAGAAGGTGTAAAAGAAGGAAAATGCAGGGAGGAAAGTACAGTCAGTAGAGATTAAAATAATTAAAAATCTTTACAAAAAAAAAAAAATATATATATATATATATATATTCTCATATAGAGGGTTGTTTCTGAAGTTCTACAACACTCCAGTACTTGTAAAATAATTTCTCCTATACTGAAAGATGGCTTCTCCTCAGTAATGCTCTGTATGCAACTCCACAGTTATTCTTCATTAAAGCTCTGTATATACATATTTCATAGATCATGAATTCACAGTTCATAGTTATTTTAATTAATAGTTAATTCATTACTCTAAATTCCAGAAGTCAGTAGACTGCTTAAAATTAAAGCTCTTCACTGTAGAAATACCTCTTTCCAGCATGCTTAAGTGATTTCAGCATATACTTCCATGTGTGAAACACTTAGGACACATATTTGTTCACTAATTAAGCTCTTCCAGATGGAAACATACAGTGGAGTTGATCAACACAGAGACAGTTTGCTGAAAGTATGCAACTGATTACCTTCCAAACCAGATTGTATTAATTCATATATCTGGCTGTTTAAACCAAATCTGCTCGGTTTCTAGGACAAGCTAGTAATTGAAAGTATACTTCTTCTAGCACCCTGTCCAGAACACTGGAAGACCAAATAAATAGAATTTTGTAGTATCTGCTTAGATATTAGAACATTAGTGGTTTTGTCAGTTCTCATAAGTTCATCAATAGGCATTTTTTAAAGCTTAAGTCACAGCCAAGCCCTCTGATTTGAAGACAAATGAGACAAGGTTAGTTTTTAATTTACTTTGGAGAAAAATATATATATATACCTATTATATATGTAAGAAAGAAAGCAGCCTACTCTCTGCTCAGAGAGCTGAATTCAGCTTTCTGTTTTGTCACAGCAAAACATTTGTGCTTCTTATCAATCTAGGAGCCAGTCTGGGTTTTCTGCAAAGGTCCAGTCTGAAGTAGACAGAATTTCTCCAGCACTTATTCTTCCCCTTTCTTTGTAATAACTGAAAGACTCTCTGGAAGTTGGAAATGGCACTTAATAATTGACTGTATTTTTTTTCCAGACACGGAAAATAGAACTTTTCTTTAAAAAATAGATTAAAAATTCCTGATTCTGTCTGATAAAAAAAGTGAGTGAATTATGCCACACTGCTTTGCGGAGGTCATACTGACATCTGGTGGCCTTTTGTACCTATTAAAATTGCTCCCACCAATTTCAGCAAATATCTCATGCAAGAATAGCATCAATATCAAAATTACAATGTGGTTGTGTTTGTTTCCTCATGAGTTTACTGGGCACTATTTGAAACTTGAGCTAAGAGGTAATAAGTCAACTCCACAGTACCATGCTGAAGTACAGCCTTTTAATTAGTTCCCATGTTAAGTCTCATTCACTGCTGGCCTTGGCTACAGGCATCAAAAAGCCACAAGCTTTCATAAACATCAGTTAAGGGTGCCAGAGCTGCCACAACAACTCTGCTGCTGCACTGGGAGTTATCAGATTCCACTATGACACACTGCATTAAACAGAACTGCAGCCAGTGGGAGTGAAAGAATATTATTAGTATTATTGCTGCTGTAAGATCTAGCAGATCTAATCATGGACCAGGACCCCATCACAGAAGGCACTACTCATAATGTGAAAATGGTAGCCCTGCCAAAAGTAGTCTATAATGCAATTACAAGGTAAGAAACAGACAAGAAATTGAAGTTACAGACCTACACATAATAACCTACCCCCTTAAGTGATGCAATTGAATAGAGACTCTAACTTGTTTTGGAAGAAAAAAGCAGAATGTCACCACCCCCTAGCACTGAGGGGGCTGCAGTAAAATATACGTGTATATATATACATACACACACATACACACAAAAGTGTTTTATATATATATATATGTGTGTGCAAAATATTATATACGCATATCTAAGAATATATGTTACTTGCTTCAAAAGTAATGTCTTCAGTTATTTCCATGGAAACCAAAACAGATACAAGGAGCACAATAACACTATTTGATACAGCAAATTCACAGCTACAAGACAATATTTTTCAATGCAGTCAGCACCATTAGCTGTGCATCTTTGCCAGCAAGCCTGGCGCAAAAGCCTGCATGCCACACTCATAACAACCTACACCAGTGAAAGTGACCAACTGTCGCTGCTGCCACTGCAGAAACACAACACTCACCACCTCACTTTGCTGGCATGTGCTGTTTGCTCTCCATAAATGTTCAGCAAGCACCAAGGAATGTCAGTGGGTGTAATTTTTTCCATGTAGAGGGATTCAGTGGTACACCTTTGCTTCATAAGCACTTCTATGTCAGACACCATTTGGTCAGACTGCCCCTCTGCTGCCATCTGTTACAGGGCAATGAAATGTAATGGGGTATTGGCAGAAGAGTTCAGCCTCTGCTGCCATACCACCAACATCTGCCTCTGACATCATGTGCCAACACAATAGCACAGGAGGCATTACTTTCGGAACAGAGTTCATATACATGAAAATAGTTCCTGCATATGTTTCAGGGTTTCTTCAAACAGTAAATCTGAAAAAGAAAAAGTGTTTATTTTTTGTTAAAACAGCATACATTTTTTGAGGGGAAAGTATCTCTGGTGATCTATGCAAAGAATCATTTAAGTAACAGGAAGAAAAGCCCCCATACACTATAGGTAGCAACATCTTTGGGAAGCACACTGCACTGTTACAACGTTAAAAGACAGAAGGAAATATTGCCTTTTCCCCTTGAAGAAAACAGAATGGGGTATTTTTACATTCACTGTTGTGAGGAAGACTACTATGCAGCTTCTATGGCTCTGAATGTCTCTTCTTGGAATGGGAAAGAGAAGCAATCTGGGCCACTCCTGCATATACAGAATGGTAGAAGAAAGACAAATGAGCTTCTGCTGTCATTGAGAAGTTCATTTTAGCTCAAGAGAACTAAATTCTGTCAGGAAAGGTTTTCCTGTCAACTGTCAGGCTGCGGACTCCGTCACAGTAGATTATTAAGAACTTGAGCCTCCATTCCAGAGAAATCAGGCTCCAGCAAAAAATGTTTTAGTCAATGAAATAAACTTTATTTTGAATCTGTCTGAGAAGGCACATGTAGATATTCCCCATAGAAAAGACATTCTGAAGGACATCTCACAGCACTAACACTACTCATTTCTCTTATGTCATTTTGATTCATTTAATTTTCTCTATTGCAATGCTGTAAGACCAAGGTCGACATAGCCAACCTTTGGTTTATGAGATAGATCTGTACAGTACCTGAATAATTCATTCAGCCTGCTGCCTACCACCTACCAGCCTCTTTCCCTAAGGTTCTACAGGTTCAGGAAGAAAGCAGACCATAAGTCAGAAAAAAATGATTCTCACAGCCCAGCACTTGATTCCTGAAGCCTCTTATCCCATTGTCCCCATTCACGCGATTAAAATGAAAATCTAACTCCATGCCAACTTCCATCTCTTGATTGCTATGATTCCATTGCACGACATTCCACAAATGTTTTCTGTAGAGATGTGTCAACAAAGAGAGTAAGGGTGCACTGCCCTTTGCCCACAAGTAATGTGTTGCCAAAGTGAATATCAGTACAGTAAAATGATATAGTCTGCAACTGGACACATGTTCTTTAAACTTACAATTAGAATTTTAATGTAATATGACCTGTTTGTATCAGAAGATCTCAAGAAAATGAATGCAAATGATACAAGTGAAATATAATATTTGAACACTGCAAAAATATAAAGATTTTACTTTCTTATTTTATCATAAAAATCTGTACCTTCCTGGGAAATATTTCCATTTTGATAAAATTACAGTTTTGATAGAAAACAACTCTGTTTAAATTGCTTCATCCCATTCCAGTCAACATATTATTATAGTTATATTTTCACCAATAAGTTAAGCATTATAATGGCAATCATAAGTTACAGCCATTTCCCAAAAGACCTTTACAAGTTGGGTAGACAATATAAACAGAATGGGTAGGAGTGTCAAAAATAAAAGCATGAATGTTCAAGAGGTGTCTACACTTTTGCCCGGTGGTTTAGTGTGGGGTGAGAAAAGAGGGAAATTCCTTCAGATTTTCTGGACCATTCCCAGAATTGAGGGAAGTTGAAAGTATTTTTTATGGAAAGACTTAATAAGAAGAAACCAGAAGATAAAGTTGGCTGAGAGAAGACATGAAAACAGGTTTGTGAGGGCTACAGGCCAGTATGAGTCAGGCAAAGAAGGGAAAAGAAGGAGCTGAGATGAGATATATACTCAAGAGACTGCTTCACTAGCAATCCCAACTATGAGCTCATTGAAATGAGTTCCTTGAAATGAAGCTGGTAAAGAGGCTGCAGATGATCCCAGGAGAGAGCAAGGATGCTTCTGAAGGAGGGAAAAAAGTCTTCAGATACAGAAGTCCACCAAAAGCGAAATCGTGGCATAGATGTAAACAAAATGTAAACAGTTTCTCAACAGGCATAGAAGATAAACCTTATGAATAGATTCTGATGAGGTTGCAGAATACAAGCGCGTATTTTGATTGCTCTTTCAACAACTGGAAAGACACATCTCTTAAGTTAAAACAAAAAAATGGATGGAATTTTTTATTTTAACAACCTACTGAAATAAACACATTACTCCAAGAAAACCAAAGCAATGTTTGTGAGTTTTCTGGCAAACCATTCCATATTAGCACAAGGCACTGGCACCCTGCAGTAACCTTTTGAATTTAGTTCATCTTTGCTTCTTAATGGTAAATGGGCTTGGAAATCTTGCAGTCTCTACTATGTTATCTGGTAGGTATGTATAACAAAGTTACGTGACTGTCAACATAAAAACTAAGTTTAAGGTACATGTTTTTGAAATATGTGTGATATTATCACATTTCAAATAAAAGAGTCATTGTGGTATATTCATCTATGTAGCTGCTTGTTAAGCAAGATGTATTAGCTCACTGGATATATTCTCATAAGCCAGAGAATCAATTTAAGCTATTACTACTAGTGGTAAATTCAAGGGTGTTGGACTTTTGAAAATGGAATGCATTTTATTCATATAATAGTCTGATAAATTAGCAAAGCTATCAGCATTGGCGAATGCCTATATCACAGTAAAAAAATGTAAATTTTTGTATTTGTTGGAAAACACTCTCATCATCTTCCATCACATCCATAAGACTGTGGGTCCTGAGGGAATTGGTAAATCATCAAGCCACTCTTTATAATATTTAAAAAGTCATGGTGGTCAGGTGAAGTCCCCAGTGATTGCAAAAAAGGCAGCGCCACAGCCATTTTTCAAAAGGGTAGAAAGGATGACATAGGGGACTACCATCCTTTCAGCCTTACCTCTGTGCCAGGGAAGATCATGGAGCAGAACCTCTTGGAAGCTATGCTAAGGCAGATGGAAGAGGGGGTGGTTATATGGGATAACCAGCATAGCTTCACCAAGGGCAGATCCTACCTGACAAACCTTGTTGCTTTTTATGATGGTATAACTGCATCAGTGGACAAGGGAAGAGCCACTGATGTCAGCTATCCGGACTTCAGCAAGGCCTTTGAAACAGTCCTCCGTAACACCTCATCAGTGACATCAGCAGTGGGTTTGAGTGTACCCTCAGCAAGTTTGTAGATGACACCAAGCTGTGTGGAGCAGTCAACATGTCTGAGGGATGGGATGTCATCCAGAGAAACCTAGACAAGCTTGATCAGTAGGTCCAGAGAACCTCATGACGTTCAACAACCTCAAGCACAAGGTCTGCACCTGTGTCATGGCAACTTTCACTGTAAGTACACGGCAGTTGTAAGGATAGAGAACAGACCTACTGAAAAGGACTTGGGAGTACTGGCTGTTGGGAAGCTGGACATGAGCCAGCAATGTGCCTTTGCAGCCCAGAAAGCCAATTGTATCCTGGGCTGCATCAAAAGAAGCAGGGCCAGCAGGTTGAGGGAGGTGATCCTGCCCCTCTAATCTGCACTGGTGAGGCCTCAACTGGAGTACTGTGTCCAGATGTAGAGTTCTCAGTAAAAGAGAGATGTGGACCTATTAAAGTACATCCAGAGTAAGGCCACAAAAATGATCTAAGGGACAGAACACCTCTCCTATGAGGACAGACTGAGAGAACTGGGGCTGGTCAGCCTAGAGAAGAGGTGACCTGATAGTGGCCTTTCAACATCTAAAGGGGAGCTACAAGAAAGATGGGGACAGACTCTTTAGCAGGGTCTGCTGTGACAGGACAAAGGGAAATGGTTTCAAACTAAAGGATGGGAGATTTAGATTGGATACGAGGAAGAAGCTTTTTACAATAAAGGGCAGTGAGGGACAGGAACAGGTTGCCCAAAGAGGTAGTGGATGCCCTGTCTTTGGAAACACTCAAGGTCAGGCTGAATAGGGCTCTGAGCAACCTGATTTAGCTGTATATGTCCCTGTTCATTGCAGGGGAGCTGGACGAGATAACCTGTATGGGTCTCCTCCAACTCAAACGGTTCTACAATTCTATAATCTTTTAAATTAGTATAGAAACAGAAAGTCATCAACAAACTGCAGAAAATTAGAAACAAAAACTCTAACCTGACTTGAACTTTACAGCCATAAACACGTTCAAAATATCTTAAACTGATTTCAACATATCTAAAATAAATGTATTGAGAAAAGTAATAGAATTGGATACACAGAAATCAAACAGTCCCACTTCTTAGATGTATGAGTATGCTACTGCCTCAATGTAAATGTTTTATACTTAAGAATAGAATTTTAAAGAAGAAAACAAGACACTGTACAAAACCTGTACTGGAAGATTCTGGCAAAGAAATCGTAAATTTAAAACCATTCTGAAAAATAGAAAGTTTTAATACCTGCTTCACATTCATAGCCTCAAGAGACTGCTAGGGAGTAGGTTTTGGCAAATGCATACTAGCTTTGCCATGGGATTAATACTGCTGCTCATCTCAGCTGCTTGTCATCCTTCCATGGGCACTGGGGTCAGCCTGCCGCTCTGAAGCTCTTAAGACTGTGAAGAGGTTTGTAGCTGATGTAGCATATGGTTTCTAAATAATTCAATTATGAGAAACTGCATCTGATAGAAAAGTTCAGGAAAATTATACTCAAGCATTGCTGAACTATGGAAGTTCATGGTAGCATGGGAGACAGAAGTGATAGCTGAATACATAATAACCATATATAAAATGCACTTGCTAAGCTCATATGCCTGCATGCAAACATTAAAGCAATATTAAATCTTCTGGAAGAGAAAAAAATTGTATGATCAGTCTCCATTTCAAAAAACCTATGCAATTCCACTTGCACATGTCACATAGAAAGAGTAGTATTATCTGGGTCTAGATACCAAAAATATTCAATAAAATCATATGTGGATGAAAATTGTGTGATCAGACAAATTAATGAACTTGTATTTGTGTTTAGCCACATTATTTATTGATTACTCCATAAGAATAAGGTAAAAAAGAATAGCTACCAGGAATTATTATATTCCAAACTGCATTTTAATATTCACTATGTTGTTCAGTGTGCAGCAGCAGAACCAAGAGTGTACATATACCCCTGCTCAGACTCAGGGCCTTAGTCCACGTATTCCAATAATGAACAGGTAAGAGCAGTATTAAACTTGGGATACTTTCTGCTAGGAAATATCCTCACACTTTCTAAACTATAACAATTTACATTTACACAGTATGGTGATGTTACAATTAAAAACAGTTAAATCCAGTGCAGATAAAATAAAACCAACAGGAGAAAATTTTAATGTTCTCAGAATTGTTAGTATTCCCAATGCAACTATTATAAAATTGACTTCAGTCAGTGTTTAAATTTTAAACATTAGGCAGGTCCTCATAACTGGTAATGAGTAACCAGAGGCCAAACTGTAAAATCATGCATCAGGTTTTGTTCAGTCTAACATTAATGAGTATCTGCTTAAATTGAGTGAAAAAAAAATGTCCAGAGTAAATTTTCAGTCTTAAGAGCCATTAAATCTTCCCTCTACTAGTATGAAAAGGAATTTCAGTCTGCGTAGCAAATACAACAACCTGCAAGAAAGCAGTACTTTCTTTTTCACAAATATAGGAAGGCCTCATTGCAAAATCATTCTATGCAAGAAGTTCGTACTTCTGTCCAAACAGAAGTAATCAGTGACAGTGCTGAGCAGCAGAAAATCCTTTCCACAGTGAGACTTAGATACTCACTATTGTGTGTTAGCAATTGTTTGATCACAAAATTACAGAGTGGGTGAGGCTGGAAGGCACGACTGGAGATTGGCTAACCCTGCTGAAAGCATAGTTGCCTAGGATCATGTCCAGATAGATTTTGAATGTTGGCAGGTATAAAGACTCCACACCTTCTCAAATGTACAGTAAAGAAGTGCTACAGGGCATCAGGCAAACCTCCGTGATTCAGTTTGTGTCCATTGCCTCTTTTCCTATGCCTGGGCTCTACTAAGAAGAGTTTGTCTTCTTTCTGCTTCCAATCAGGTATTTATACATACAGGTAAGATTTCCCTGAGCTTTCTTTCCTCAAGCTATCTCATTCAGCCTTTCCACATGCTCACATGCTCCAAGCCCTTCCAGGATCATCATGGACTCTTGCTGGAATCTCTCCAGTGTGTCCATATCCCTTTGTATTTGGGAACCTAGGACTGGACTCCACACTGAAGTTGTGTCCTCATCAGTTTTGAACAGAACAGGAGGATCACACTCATGACCTGCAGATGATGCAGTGCTGTTCTTGATGCATTCTTAGAAAGACTGTTGGCCTTTCTTGCTGCAAAGGCATGATTTTGGCCAAAATTCAACTTCTTGTCCACCATAGGTATTTTTCAGCGTAGCTGCCTTTCAGCTGATCAACTTTCAGTTTATATCAGCATATGCCAAGGGATGAGAAAGAACAATGCTAGCACAGTCTTGCATGAGCGCATAATTAACAATGATCCAGATTGATTCTTTCTTATGCATGGCTCAGAGGAACCAGGTGGGAAGCTTGCTGTATCCATCTGCAAAAGGATGTTCTGAGTCACTTTCACAAATCATATATTTGCTCAAGAAAGAAAACTGCAAACTAGGAAATTCAGAATCGGAAGTGCAAGGCTGAGAGTCTCACCATAGTTGGGCATATAGAAGTTAAATACCTAACTATAATCTTGTCAGCTGAGGGTCTCTTAGAGTCAGGGGAAAGAGAAGATAAAAGAGCAAGCTACTCCACTGTAAAAGATGTGTTATAGTCTATGACATTGTGCAACTCCATAATACCTAGAAACCACGAATTAGTAATTTAGACTTCAACAGCTAAACTATATAATCTGAAGTTGATCTTTCTTGATTGTTAGTTACTTATAGAAATATAAGATGTTTTCAATAACACTCTGAGTTTCTTAGGCAAAAGATCTTAGATAATCAGCTCTAACCCTTCACACTAAGTCAACATGGAACATACCTATAACATCCTTAAGACATTGATCCAGTGTGCTTTCAATAATTTCCATTTGTGGGAATCCCATCTCATGCCTTTGTAGTTGTTCCTCAAGAATCCTCCTAACTATAAACTGTCCTAATCTCAGCCCTCCCTTTGAGAAAAGTAAGGCAAATAAATAATTTTTTATACATAAAGGATGCATAATAGCATGCCCTAGAATGACACCCAGCATTCATGGTTTGGTATTGTCTTGTTTGCTCACAAATTGTGTTCACTCACATTCCCCTTTTTCCATGATGTGGTACTTTACTTTATAGCAATTCTTAACAGTGAGCCCTTGTTCTGCAATTTTGTATAATGTCTTCTTGCTCTCCATCATTAAATCAACCTGACGCAGAACAGTTGTATTCTTATCTTTGCCAAGCACTCAGACATATCACACAAAAGGGGGAGAGTGAACAGAATCATTTCAAAGCAGCGAAAGCAAATTAATGAGTAAAATGGTGAAAAATCTACAGTACAAGACATTCCAAACCAGAAAGAGTATAGAACAGTGTAAAATGTGTATAAATACATGTTTGGGGCTTCAGGCCAAGTAGTGAAAAGTAGCAGCCTATGTATTGTTTTAACTGCATCTGTCTAATTACCTGTTTTTGCCATCAGATACACAACTGTTTTTCCATGCTGGTAGCAGCAAGAATCCAATATTCTACAAGCATTCAGGGCCAAAATCAGCAATAAATAAAAATTAGTTAATTTGATAACATTTTTCTATCTAATTCTTCAATTGTGCATTTATGAGCTTCTCCCATGGTTTGAAATGCTAGAAAAATGCAACAATTATAGTTATTGCTTTTAGAAATTGTTTGAGTTTTATATTTATTAAGGATGAGAAATATGTGGACAAGAAATCAGAAAAAGACAAACTTTTCTCCCAGAAATAAATAATTCAAGGAGGAATAAAATTGTTGCTGTTCTTTCTTTTATTTAGTGAATCGGGAACCTTATAAAGATTAAGGTCAAGACTCAAAAGTGGGCATGAATAAACTTCTATTAAATTCAATTTTCTGTTAAAAGTCTGGCCATTCCATGTCTCACTTGTTCTGAGGAGCACAGAACTGGATACAGTACTCCAGGTATGGCTTCACCAGTGCTGAAGAAAGAGGAAGAATCACCTCCTTTTGCCTGCTGGCAATACTTTGCCTAATGCAGCCTGGGTTACAATTAGCGGGTTTTTTTTTTTGTGACAAGGAAACATTTCTGGCTCATTTTCAACTTGGTGCCCATCAGGTCTCCCTTCTCTGCCAAGCTGCTTTCCAGTCAGCCTCCAGCATGTGCTGGTGCTCAGGGTTGTTGCTTTCAGTATGCAGGACTTCGCACTTCTTGTTGCTGAAGTGCACAAGATCCTTGTTAGCCTATCTCTCCAGACTGTTGAGGTCTCCCTGGATGGCAGAACAACCACCTGGTGATCAGTCACCGAGTTTATGCTCCACAAGTATGCCTCATCATCCAGATACCTAATGAAGATTTTAAACAGAGTTGGTCCCTGTCCCAAGCCCTGAGATACATTGCTGACTACTGACCCCCAACTTTGATATACTTTGCATTGCTTATCACCACAGTTTACTCTCAGCTGTTCAGTTTTCAATCTGCTTCATCGTTTGTTCATCCAGCAATACTTCATCAGCCTCTATGAGGAAGCACAGTTCATGCCCACTGACATATATATTTATTGCAAGAAAGTACTCAAGAGAAGCAAGTTAATTCCTTAGCAACATAATTCTTTTCTAAAGGAAAACAGTAGTGTCAGAGTTTTTTTGTTCTATTTATCATTACCTTGTGAGATTTGCCTACATCCTTATTTAATCCATTGGAATTTTTGATGGTATATGTGCCTGCAAGCATTATTGGCAGATGTTTGGAAACTGTGGTTTTGAGGACTTTTTCATCAGAGAAAAAAAAAGTTCAATATTCCCATACTGTCCTTACTTCTTTCATCTGCATTTGAAAGCCATCCTAAGCATGTCCTCTCCGGGAGAACAGCAGCAAATAACTTTACATGATCGTATCATATCCCACCAGTCCTATTAAGATCTAAATTACTGAAGTGAGTAAACAGGAGGATGGAGAAAATGAAGATAATTTGCTCTTGGCCACAAAATTAAGTGTTAATTATTGACCCTTTCATGTTAGAAATTCAGTATTAATCTTGAGGGATTGATATGTAACACATCAAAACAGTGATTTGATAGGTTAATACTGTTGAACATAAGTTACTAACACTTATTAACATCTCTGAAGTGCAACAAAAAAAAAAATTATCTGTTCTGTCTTGCTATTTATTGAGCAATTTGTCTGTAGTCTCCTAAGAAAAGTACTGTTTGTTTTAGCAAATATTTTGTCAATTGCAAAACAATTCTTATGTATTCATTTTATGTCTTGGAAATTAGGTAAAAAATGTGGAAAAAATGTAAATATTCACATTTGGAAATATTTAAAATTTTTCAATTTTATTAAAATCGACTATACATTATTCAGTTTACAAGTTACTCATATTGAACTGAAAGCAGGAAATTGTTTCTGTAATTAATTCCTAAAACACCTGACCGTGCTTACATTAAAATTAAGTTTAGCTGCATCTCATCTTAACATGTTCCAAAGTCACAATATTTATTCAATGCTAAAAAACTGTGCAGTTCTCATCCATTTTTTTCTGTTGAACTATTTAATTGCATCGAAGTAAAATTTGCATTATTTTAATCTACCTAAAAGCATAGTAAGGTTAAGGGCCATGTTTTAGTGTATGTCCCTAACTGTACTGCTGTACAAGAACTCATGATTCTCTGGAGTTATCTACTGTACAGCACTTGCAGATGTTCTCTGAACCCCACATTTCTAAAGCTATCATTTTGGCATGGGCAATGGTAGTGCTGGAAGAAGATAAAGGGAGAGAGCCATTGCTCCAGCAAGTATAATATCATGAATTGATAAATGATAATTTATTACTGTACTGCTGTATATTTACCCTTTAATTAGCAGCTGTTCCAATACATGAATAAGGAGCTGAACAGTATGCCCATCAAACCACTATCTATTAATTAAAATAACATCCCAAAAGAAGATTATTTTGCTTGCTTGTGTGCATAGTCATCAGGACAAATGTTGTACCATTTTAAATGGGACAGAGACCATTCATCACATCATCACACTGCATTCCATAGCATAGAACAGCCTATGACATGAAGCCAGCAGCTCCATCTTTATCCCTGCAAATCCAGATAGCCTGCATATGTGTTTATGCACGTGCATACATGCACATACACTCCACCAAATTAGAAATTCTACATTACACATATATTTTGATAAAAAATAATAGCTTACCTTGGCTCCTCCTTAATTTCTACAGGTAGTAACACTGGGATATTTTTGTGCAGACTGTAGTGTCTTTCTTTCTTCATTTAAACTCAAAATGCTCTAATTAGCACATCCTAGGCATACAAGAGATTGATGTAATGCCTCTATTTCTAGCAATGAATCAACTCTTCAGTGTAGTGTGGATACCTATTAATTATGTAGTGCTCTCATTTTGTAAAGTCTGTTTGCAAACTCCATCTGGAATACTGATTAGTTATACAGTACACATTATGGGCTTTAATTTTCTCCAACCTACATAGGGCTATCCACTGTTATTCACTGTGGCTATATTTATATTCCAGACCAACGCAAGCTGTAATTGTGGATTCAACCCTTTATCATTGCCAAAGGAGGCTGTGGATGCCCCATCCCTGGAGGCTGGATGTGGCTCTGGGCAGCCTGGTCTGGTGGTTGGCGACCCTGTACATAGCAGGGGGGCAGTTGAAACTAGATGATCTTTGAGGCCCTTTTCAACCCAAGCCATTCTATGATTCTATGATATAGTAGAATACTAACACTCATCTGCAGGTTTCATACTCATGATTCCCAAAATTGCTGAGGACTTCCCTGGGCAGTGCCTTGCTGGTACCTGAGCATGAAACTGGGACTAGGATCAGAGGACATCACAGTCAGGGATATATATGAGAAGGTGGGTATGGATCCATACTCACCACAGAGGCCAAGGAAAGGGTTTGTCCTTCTCATGAGACCAAACACAGGGTTCAAGCTTAGTTTATATATATCACACAAAAATGTTCTGTTTGGACAACATAATTATGCTACCTTCTAGCTGTATTCAGAGTAACCACTGTCAAATATGATATATATATATATCTTATTTGAAGTTTGAAGGTTTCTCGTATTTCACAGTCATTTATCCCACAATTATCAACAGTTCGTATTTTAATATGACATTATTAGCACATTCACTTGTTAATTTGAAAGAGTGAAACCAAAAACATAACATAATGGGATTTGATCACCATCTGAATGAGCAAGGTAGGTGATCAATGGCCCATTAGATCAGTGTGTAGCTTTTCCAACAGATTCATGCCTATATTAAAATTTATATATAGTAATTATTTCTTTTATTCTTGATGCTATGTTGGACAAAACATCAGTAAAAACATTTTCGTTCAGATAAGATAATGAACTGAGAACTCAGTTATCTATTTGTAACATATTAAGTGAAAGCTGAACTTAAAATGGAAGCCAAAACTTTTTAGATGCTGAGACCTCTCTACTTTAGCACTCAAAAAAAAAAAAATGGATATTTGAGATGGGAAACAAAGAAGTCATCAATTAACGTCACGGAGTTCCAGTAGAAGAAACTCCTTGTGACTAGTTAATCAGCAAGGAGCACAAATACCACTTGAGATGATGCTGTGTAACATGTATGACATGTAAGAGGTAAGAGGCCATCCGCACTATGAAATATGATGGAACAAAAAGTCTTGCTGGCATTTTTGCTTAGGCATTCTCACTGACACCCTTCCTTCTTCCACTAGTAGACTTTGTGTCACATACAAAGCATTGCATAGCCTTAATGTCACATGAGAAGTGCAGATTCCCCCCATAATTGTCTGTACACAGGTGGATAGTATTCGGTGAACTATATCTCATTTTATGATGTGGAAAATAGGGATTTCAAATAAGATATTAATTAAATCAGTTCTGTATTTTACATAGCAGCTGTCTTAGCACTGTCATCCTCAAACACCTCCCCTCTGCTACATGAAAAATTACTGTGAAATTTCTGACATACTTTGGCTTGTCCTACATATTTTTTTCAAGCAGTTTTTAATAACTTTAAGAAAGCAGTTGTTTTCTCATCCCAGTTTCTACTTCCTTAACTATTCTCTTCTTTCCAACATTTTTTTTTTTAAGTTCTGTAACTAACTTTTGCAGACGTGACATTTTACTAGTTCTGGGATCAGAATGTCTTTCTGTTCCATTTATACATCTGGAATATTTACAATTGCTTCCTCAGAGAACTACAGAGAGCCTATTTGTCCCTAGACTAGCTGTTAAGGCGATCTAAATTGCAGTATATTCTTATTTTAGGTCCCCAGCCTCGTCTGTGTTAGAAGGTTATAAAGAATCAGCGAATGAGCTAAAATTCAATGTCCCAGTTCTTCACAGGATCTTCACCCAGTTCTGTTTTGAAGACTTACTTCATTGTGTTCCTATCACGATAGCATTTAAACTCCATAAGAAGACAATCAAATTCTTTGTGAAAACAGAGACCTTTCCCTCTTCATTCAGTGACATATTAGGTCAAAATTAAGTGCTTCTGGTCAAGACTGACATTTCCTTCTCCCCCTCATTTCCGACACTATTTTGACTTTTTTAAGCCATTTCTGGCAACCTTTTCCCAGCCTGTGGACACATATGTGAAATATCCATTATCACTTTTCAGTCCACATAGAACAAGCTATCAGAAGTTCATGCTTTTGTACACTATCCCTAAATGTTAGAAGCCATTCAAATACTTAATTGTGCAATCAAGTTTAATGGGGTTGCCCACATGCTTGAAATTAAGCAGCTACTTCAGTATCATGCTGAACAAAACTCTAACTCGTCTTTATCACCAACAGTTATTGAGACTCCATTTTTTACTTTAATTTTCCCTAATCTGTCACACAAACATACCTATAAAACCCAATCTGTTACTGGCATTTGTACATACAATTACATTCAGTCAATATCATCTGAGCCCCAAGTGCACAATAAAGAAACTTAAAACAGCTAGAGATAAAACAAGACAGTTACACCAATTACTTCTGTTCTGAAGAATTTTAAGTCTTTTTAGAACATAGCTAGGATAAAGACAAAAAAAAGGTGAGCAAATGAACACTTCTTAAGCAACCAAAGACATCTCTGATGCATCATACAATACCCCTGCCATAGCATTCTGTAATGCAGATACAACGTTTGATAAAAATGTTCTCCATATTTGTGCGATTCGGGTTTTAAATATTAATTTATATAAAAGCATAACTGCAAACCCATGCAGGTAAGGAGTTCTTATTAATTTCCTTGGAGCTTACAAGGATAGAGGGCACCTAAATTTTGAAGGAGTCTTGCAGTTAAGCTCATAATTGGAAGTCCTACAAAATAATATCTGAAAAATCAGCATGGCTTTAAGCTCATCTTTGCATTTTTGCAAAAAATGAAGGATGAAATTTGTCAGATGTAAGCCAGCCTCCCTTTATACCCTCCCACTTTGCTACTTCATCTCTCTGGAATTTTCACACCATTAATAATTTGATACCTCCTAAAACACAGAGATTCATACTTGCCAAAATCAAGGAGTCACAAAACTGCCTTTTCACCTTTCATCTGCTGCATTTGTTATTTCTGACCATACTTCCTGCCATGCCACCTCCCACTTGAGCCCATTTGTCCCTAGACTAGCTGTTAAGGCGATCTAAATTGCAGTATATTCTTATTTTAAGTCCCCAGCTTTGTTTGTGCTAGAAGGTTACAAAGAATCAGTGAACGAGCTAAAATTCAATTTCCCAGTTCTTCACAGGATCTTCACCCAGTTACGTTTTGAAGACTTGCTTCATTGTGTTCCTATCACGATAGCATTTAAACTCCGTAAGAAGACAATCAAATTATTTGTGAAAACAGAGACCTTTCCCTCTTTGACACATTAGGTCAAAATTAAGTGCTTCTGGTCAAGACTGACATTTCCTTCTCCCCCTCATTTCAGACTCCATTTTCACTTTCTTAAGCCATATCTGACAGCCTTTTCACCTTTCATCTGCTGCATTTGTTTTCTGACCACACTTCCTGCCATGCTACCTCCCACTTGAACCTATTTGCCTGTAACTGTCTACAGCTGGGCTGACCCCAGGAATTAGAAGTCATCCTTGCCTGCTTTTCTGTTCTACCTGTTTGTGTTTCTATCACTAAATGAGAGGCACGTTGTCATCAGGATACTTTCTTCTGTGGCATAGGGTAAGATTTTAATCATGTTGATAAACCAGCCCTTCTGCCAGGTTAAGCGGTTGTTCATTAATAAACACAAAGCCAGAAGTGGGAGTCTGACCAGCTCTCCAGGAAGCTGAGGGAGGCACTTGAGCCTAGACCATTGCTCCTCTCAACTAAAGTATTCACAGTTCTACAGGGAAAGAATCTATTTCCTAATCCCATCGTGGATCGCTCAAACTGACCCAAGTTTTGCAGTCAGGGTAGTCTTTCCAGTATTTTAATTTCAGCAGCTTAAAGTGACAACGGTAAAACCAAACAAGATTCAGTGGAGTATCTTCAAAGAGTTGCCATGGTGATGCTCATTAGGTGTTCCATGCCAAAACATAATGCTTCAGGTTACTTTGAAAATGTGAAAAGAAGATTGAAATTTTTTAGTCTTGTCCTAATTCTGTCACCACACAGATGACACAAAAAAAAAGCAGGGCTTTGATTTTTTTTTTTTCCCCTTTTTTTTGCAATCAACATTTTACAGCAGTATTTTCCCAAAATAAGATGCTCTGTTTATGGCTCATATTAAAAAGAAATAGAGAGAAACAAGGAAATAGAATTAGGGACACAGAAGCAGAAGTGAAAATAGAATTACAAAGAAGGAAGAAAGAGTACAGCAGTAGCTGAAAGAAATGTATTTTAGTTTTCAGTGACATAAGGGAAAATAGAATATCTTCTAAAAAGCAAAAAAGCTTCTGACTTATGTTTATGAAAGAGAAAGTCGATGGGAACAGTGTTAAATCAGCAGCACAATGATTATGAGGATGGGGAATTTCTTGAGAATGCTTAATCTATCTGATGAAACAGATTACATTAACTTCACATGCTTAGCCCAGCAAAGCAGAAGTGTGTCCTCTCAGTTAAACAGAAGACATTTTCTCCTACTGGAATGCCTACAGGCTATCCTCTCCACTGTGCCCATGCATTGCCTGGGAGAGAGACAGAATAGACCAAAGCCAGGACAGGGAAAAGTGTGAGCAAGTTAGATGTTACAGGTAACCAAGCACATACCCCTGAGCCACACCGTTGACAGTGCAGATTTAGATGGAGGGGACAGAATTTGGCCTCTGCCTTGTGACCTGGTACAGCTCTGTAGCAATAATTTCCTCTGTCCCTGTCATGAAAAGCAGTGAACAATTCTAACAATAATGCACTCAGGTTAATAAAATCCAGCTGACACTTAGTGGATTAGGACACTTAGGACACTTAGATTGTTTATGAAGTGCTAGCAAGACTGAAAATCTTGTAAAAAATATTTGTTACACCAGTAGGCATGTTTATGAATGCATATGGGGAACAGATTTGCAGAGTATAGAGGAGCTATTTGCATTTTAGAACACAACTTTTCACGTAGCATCCACATCCCCCAAATTTAGCACTGACAATATTGTCCATCACCATCTCAGCAAGCATAGCATGAGTGAGATCAGCGCAGGCAATTTTTCTTCAAGAGGCAATCTTTAATGTAGCGTTGGATGAATAATACTTTTTTAAGCTATTCTCAAAACATGACAATATTTCCTATGTATAAATAACACATTTGGTCAGTGCTTTATCTTTCAATTCATCATGGAAGCCACAGAATGAGGATATAGATCTCTAAGCTTGGGGATCCATTAATCTGCAGTGAGTTGAGAGGAGATTTATCTATGGGATAGAGGAGGCTTCTGGGTACCCAGGGGTGGTGACAGCATTACCACAGACTTCCTCCCAGTTATTCTCTCACAGTTATCCATAGTCAAGCCTATACCTGTCCAGCATTAGTGTCCATCCATCCAATCACCAATGACAAAGCTACAATGTTCAGTGAGAACTCAGCCTCAAATCAGTTGCATGTTTCAGGCAGAAGAACAAAACCCAGCCTCCACCTCAAACCTCAGCAGCAACAGTATGCATCCAGAAGAACTGACCATAGATATTTTGCAAGACTAGAGGATAAAAGGCCTCATTAATGTTGCCTGGGCTGTTGCTGAGGTGCAGAATCATAGAATCATTAGGGTTGGAAAAGATCTTTAAGATCATTTAGTCCAAATATCCATATACCACAAATAATGCCTACTAAGCCATGTCTCTAAGTACCACATCTACGTGTGTCTTGAACACTTCCAGTCACAATGACTCCATGACCTTCCTGGGCAATCTATTCCAATACCTCACCGCTCTTTCAGAGAATAATTTTTTTCCTAATACCCAACCCCTGGCACAACTTGAAGCCATTACCTCTTATGCTATCACTGTTCCCTGGGAGAAGAGACTGACCCCCACTTCGCTACAACATCCTTTCATGTAGTTGTAGAGAGCAGTAAGTCTCTTCTGATCCATCCCCCACATTTAAACAATGCCAGCTTGCTCAGCTGCTCCCTGTAAGACTTGTGCTCCAAACCCCTCACCAGCTTCTTTTCTCTGGGCACACTCCAGAGTCTCAATGTCTTTCTTATTAGTGAGGAGTCCAAAGCCGAACACAGTACTTGAGGTGCAGTCTCACAAGGGCTGAGTACAAAGCAATGATCACCAAAATGACCCCCATTGTTGCATGCATACCATCAGTGTCCTCAGGCTGTAGCTCTGATCCAGTGGCATAGCACACAGCTGTGAGGTTCTCCCAGAAGAGTCAGCAGCTGCTGAGCTGGCCAGTACTAACAAAGCTCCAGAGCAGCCAGTTCTGCCATCCCAGCCCTCAGGGATTCCTAAACGTTGGAAAATCCCAACTCATTTCTCCTGTATTAAAAGAATATGAATGCCAAGTGGCAACTTTTTCAGCCTCCTAAAAAGGTCTCCTGCAGTTCTTGAGGTAAAAAAAATTCTGTGCATGAGCTGGTCTAGATATACATAGTCATGAAGATGAACAGGATTTTGTTGCCCTGAAGTGCACAGATGATTAATTTTTTGGCAATTTATGGAAACACCAGTTAATGTTTCGGTTGTCTCCAGCTGGAGCTGAAAGTACAGCCATTCCAATCACAAAGTCCTGGGCTGTAGTCCTTCATGCCAGAAGCTTTTTTTCATTTGAAATGGGGACTAAGCCTTGCTCCACAATGCAGCAGTCAGTTGTTTGGCCGAGTGTCAGAAGCAGATGTTTATATAACAGCTTAATTTGCTGCCACCTCCTGATTTTACATTAGTTCTCCTGCAGTGCCTGAGCTGTAATGAAAATAATAGTGAATAGCTGCTACAGGAAGGTTTGCACCACACAAGAACAGATCTAATCAGTGGAAGGAAGGGTATATTTTTCATTTTCCATTAAGATAAATATGCCTTCAGCTCTGATTGTATGCAACAGTTACCTGCAGCTCATAAAAACTGCTTCCAGAATGAGAAATAG